>NC_083102.1:105701098-106073008 GCF_949774975.1 Lagenorhynchus albirostris | reverse complement strand
GAAGGAAACGCAGGGTAACCGGTGTCTCCTGGGACTCGTCAGAAACCACAGGGATGTACGCTGAGTGTGCCCATGAACACGGGGGCCTGCTGGAACTAGCCCTGCTTTCCCATTTTGAGGGCGGCCTTCATGCCTGCCTTGACGCTCCCTGACATTCCCGGCTCCCGACAGGCCAGTGAGCCCTGGAAGAGTGCTTCGGGGAAAATCATGAGTTTGCTCTCTCTAAACCAGGGGCTGCCGCGGCCGCGGTGGCGGTCCGCACGGCAGGCTCCAGAGCCAAAGGGAGCCTCAACGTGAGAACTGGCCTCCAGGTTAGGCCCTGAGTAGCCGTGCAGAAAGGGAGGCATGCAGCTCTTTCCGGGAGTTCTTAGTCGCTTTGCTTTCAAGGCAGTACACGCCCGGGGACTCCTAGGCCCCAGGGGCGTGCAGCGTTTTCCCTCCAAGGTCCCTGAGTGCCTCCAGACACCTGTGGGCCGGCTGAGCAACGTCGAGGTCCATTGGTTGATTCCCTCGGAGGACCCCCGTGCGTGCCGAGTGCTGGGCAACCACACACTGCGCGTTCCTTGAGGAGCGCTACATCTCCAGAGCCCTCGAACGCCCTTCGGGACAACATGGCTGGTGGGTGCGAGGTGCCCAGGAAGACTCTGTCACGGCCCTTGTGTGAGCTGCCATGAGAGAACGCTGTGCTTGCAACACTGCGAGGCCCGCCCTCGTGCCTGAAGTCACTCTGCTCGAGGAGAAAGTCAGCACCTTAGCGTGCTGTGTGGCTCCCGGCACACCCCGCATGAAGCCATGCCTGGAAGTAAGGCCCTGGTTTGCCGTGCAGAAGCGGAGGCGTGCTGCACTTTCCAGGAGGCGGTGGCCTCTGCTCTGCATACCTTGAACGGCAGCACAGCCTTCTGGACACCTGGGAGGCTAGCCGGGGCGCCCTGTTCCCGGCAGGAACACTGAGTAACCCCAGGCGCACCTGGCTCTGCTAAGCACCATCCAGGCCCGTAGCCCCTTAGAGCCCCTCTGTGCACGCCGAGCGTAGGGAAACGCACTGCCCTCTCTTTTGGAGCAGCTTGGTTTCCTCAGCACTCGCACACGTTCACGAACGCCGTTCTGCCACATCCCACATGGCGCGGAGGTCTTACGCGTTGCCCTAATCGGAGCTGCGCTCAGAGTAACCCTCGTCTTCGCATTCCATCCAGGACCTCCTGACTGAAGGCACCGTGCCTCCTAGAGGACGGCGGCTTGGGTTCTTACTGCAATTCAAGTCCTGTTCCTTCTTTGGCACTGCAGGCAGCCCCAGGCCCAGAGGAGCGGCTACGGCGTTCCTTGGTTGAGACAGTTCGCTGGATGCGGGACTCCCTCCTGCGATAAGTTGACTCGGGGAAGGAAACGCAGGGTAACCGGTGTCTCCTGGGACTCGTCAGAAACCACAGGGATGTACGCTGAGTGTGCCCATGAACACGGGGGCCTGCTGGAACTAGCCCTGCTTTCCCATTTTGAGGGCGGCATTCATGCCTGCCTTGACGCTCCCTGACATTCCCGGCTCCCGACAGGCCAGTGAGCCCTGGAAGAGTGCTTCGGGGAAAATCATGAGTTTGCTCTCTCTAAACCAGGGGCTGCCGCGGCCGCGGTGGCGGTCCGCACGGCAGGCTCCAGAGCCAAAGGGAGCCTCAACGTGAGAACTGGCCTCCAGGTTAGGCCCTGAGTAGCCGTGCAGAAAGGGAGGCATGCAGCTCTTTCCGGGAGTTCTTAGTCGCTTTGCTTTCAAGGCAGTACACGCCCGGGGACTCCTAGGCCCCAGGGGCGTGCAGCGTTTTCCCTCCAAGGTCCCTGAGTGCCTCCAGACACCTGTGGGCCGGCTGAGCAACGTCGAGGTCCATTGGTTGATTCCCTCGGAGGACCCCCGTGCGTGCCGAGTCCTGGGCAACCACACACTGCGTGTTCCTTGAGGAGCGCTACCTCTCCAGAGCCCTCGAACGCCCTTCGGGACAACATGGCTGGTGGGTGCGAGGTGCCCAGGAAGACTCTGTCACGGCCCTTGTGTGAGCTGCCATGAGAGAACGCTGTGCTTGCAACACTGCGAGGCCCGCCCTCGTGCCTGAAGTCACTCTGCTCGAGGAGAAAGTCAGCACCTTAGCGTGCTGTGTGGCTCCCGGCACACCCCGCATGAAGCCATGCCTGGAAGTAAGGCCCTGGTTTGCCGTGCAGAAGCGGAGGCGTGCTGCACTTTCCAGGAGGCGGTGGCCTCTGCTCTGCATACCTTGAACGGCAGCACAGCCTTCTGGACACCTGGGAGGCTAGCCGGGGCGCCCTGTTCCCGGCAGGAACACTGAGTAACCCCAGGCGCACCTGGCTCTGCTAAGCACCATCCAGGCCCGTAGCCCCTTAGAGCCCCTCTGTGCACGCCGAGCGTAGGGAAACGCACTGCCCTCTCTTTTGGAGCAGCTTGGTTTCCTCAGCACTCGCACACGTTCACGAACGCCGTTCTGCCACATCCCACATGGCGCGGAGGTCTTACGCGTTGCCCTAATCGGAGCTGCGCTCAGAGTAACCCTCGTCTTCGCATTCCATCCAGGACCTCCTGATTGAAGGCACCGTGCCTCCTAGAGGACGGCGGCTTGGGTTCTTACTGCAATTCAAGTCCTGTTCCTTCTTTGGCACTGCAGGCAGCCCCAGGCCCAGAGGAGCGGCTACGGCGTTCCTTGGTGAGACAGTTCGCTGGATGCGGGACTCCCTCCTGCGATAAGTTGACTCGGGGAAGGAAACGCAGGGTAACCGGTGTCTCCTGGGACTCGTCAGAAACCACAGGGATGTACGCTGAGTGTGCCCATGAACACGGGGGCCTGCTGGAACTAGCCCTGCTTTCCCATTTTGAGGGCGGCATTCATGCCTGCCTTGACGCTCCCTGACATTCCCGGCTCCCGACAGGCCAGTGAGCCCTGGAAGAGTGCTTCAGGGAAAATCATGAGTTTGCTCTCTCTAAACCAGGGGCTGCCGCGGCCGCGGTGGCGGTCCTCACGGCAGGCTCCAGAGCCAAAGGGAGCCTCAACGTGAGAACTGGCCTCCAGGTTAGGCCCTGAGTAGCCGTGCAGAAAGGGAGGCATGCAGCTCTTTCCGGGAGTTCTTAGTCGCTTTGCTTTCAAGGCAGTACACGCCCGGGGACTCCTAGGCCCCAGGGGCGTGCAGCGTTTTCCCTCCAAGGTCCCTGAGTGCCTCCAGACACCTGTGGGCCGGCTGAGCAACGTCGAGGTCCATTGGTTGATTCCCTCGGAGGACCCCCGTGCGTGCCGAGTCCTGGGCAACCACACACTGCGTGTTCCTTGAGGAGCGCTACCTCTCCAGAGCCCTCGAACGCCCTTCGGGACAACATGGCTGGTGGGTGCGAGGTGCCCAGGAAGACTCTGTCACGGCCCTTGTGTGAGCTGCCATGAGAGAACGCTGTGCTTGCCACACTGCGAGGCCCGCCCTCGTGCCTGAAGTCACTCTGCTCGGGGAGAAAGTCAGCACCTTAGCGTGCTGTGTGGCTCCCGGCACACCCAGCATGAAGCCATGCCTGGAAGTAAGGCCCTGGTTTGCCGTGCAGAAGCGGAGGCGTGCTGCACTTTCCAGGAGGCGGTGGCCTCTGCTCTGCATACCTTGAACGGCAGCACAGCCTTCTGGACACCTGGGAGGCTAGCCGGGGCGCCCTGTTCCCGGCAGGAACACTGAGTAACCCCAGGCGCACCTGGCTCTGCTAAGCACCATCCAGGCCCGTAGCCCCTTAGAGCCCCTCTGTGCACGCCGAGCGTAGGGAAACGCACTGCCCTCTCTTTTGGAGCAGCTTGGTTTCCTCAGCACTCGCACACGTTCACGAACGCCGTTCTGCCACATCCCACATGGCGCGGAGGTCTTACGCGTTGCCCTAATCGGAGCTGCGCTCAGAGTAACCCTCGTCTTCGCATTCCATCCAGGACCTCCTGACTGAAGGCACCGTGCCTCCTAGAGGACGGCGGCTTGGGTTCTTACTGCAATTCAAGTCCTGTTCCTTCTTTGGCACTGCAGGCAGCCCCAGGCCCAGAGGAGCGGCTACGGCGTTCCTTGGTTGAGACAGTTCGCTGGATGCGGGACTCCCTCCTGCGATAAGTTGACTCGGGGAAGGAAACGCAGGGTAACCGGTGTCTCCTGGGACTCGTCAGAAACCACAGGGATGTACGCTGAGTGTGCCCATGAACACGGGGGCCTGCTGGAACTAGCCCTGCTTTCCCATTTTGAGGGCGGCCTTCATGCCTGCCTTGACGCTCCCTGACATTCCCGGCTCCCGACAGGCCAGTGAGCCCTGGAAGAGTGCTTCGGGGAAAATCATGAGTTTGCTCTCTCTAAACCAGGGGCTGCCGCGGCCGCGGTGGCGGTCCGCACGGCAGGCTCCAGAGCCAAAGGGAGCCTCAACGTGAGAACTGGCCTCCAGGTTAGGCCCTGAGTAGCCGTGCAGAAAGGGAGGCATGCAGCTCTTTCCGGGAGTTCTTAGTCGCTTTGCTTTCAAGGCAGTACACGCCCGGGGACTCCTAGGCCCCACGGGCGTGCAGCGTTTTCCCTCCAAGGTCCCTGAGTGCCTCCAGACACCTGTGGGCCGGCTGAGCAACGTCGAGGTCCATTGGTTGATTCCCTCGGAGGACCCCCGTGCGTGCCGAGTCCTGGGCAACCACACACTGCGTGTTCCTTGAGGAGCGCTACCTCTCCAGAGCCCTCGAACGCCCTTCGGGACAACATGGCTGGTGGGTGCGAGGTGCCCAGGAAGACTCTGTCACGGCCCTTGTGTGAGCTGCCATGAGAGAACGCTGTGCTTGCCACACTGCGAGGCCCGCCCTCGTGCCTGAAGTCACTCTGCTCGGGGAGAAAGTCAGCACCTTAGCGTGCTGTGTGGCTCCCGGCACACCCAGCATGAAGCCATGCCTGGAAGTAAGGCCCTGGTTTGCCGTGCAGAAGCGGAGGCGTGCTGCACTTTCCAGGAGGCGGTGGCCTCTGCTCTGCATACCTTGAACGGCAGCACAGCCTTCTGGACACCTGGGAGGCTAGCCGGGGCGCCCTGTTCCCGGCAGGAACACTGAGTAACCCCAGGCGCACCTGGCTCTGCTAAGCACCATCCAGGCCCGTAGCCCCTTAGAGCCCCTCTGTGCACGCCGAGCGTAGGGAAACGCACTGCCCTCTCTTTTGGAGCAGCTTGGTTTCCTCAGCACTCGCACACGTTCACGAACGCCGTTCTGCCACATCCCACATGGCGCGGAGGTCTTACGCGTTGCCCTAATCGGAGCTGCGCTCAGAGTAACCCTCGTCTTCGCATTCCATCCAGGACCTCCTGACTGAAGGCACCGTGCCTCCTAGAGGACGGCGGCTTGGGTTCTTACTGCAATTCAAGTCCTGTTCCTTCTTTGGCACTGCAGGCAGCCCCAGGCCCAGAGGAGCGGCTACGGCGTTCCTTGGTTGAGACAGTTCGCTGGATGCGGGACTCCCTCCTGCGATAAGTTGACTCGGGGAAGGAAACGCAGGGTAACCGGTGTCTCCTGGGACTCGTCAGAAACCACAGGGATGTACGCTGAGTGTGCCCATGAACACGGGGGCCTGCTGGAACTAGCCCTGCTTTCCCATTTTGAGGGCGGCCTTCATGCCTGCCTTGACGCTCCCTGACATTCCCGGCTCCCGACAGGCCAGTGAGCCCTGGAAGAGTGCTTCGGGGAAAATCATGAGTTTGCTCTCTCTAAACCAGGGGCTGCCACGGCCGCGGTGGCGGTCCGCACGGCAGGCTCCAGAGCCAAAGGGAGCCTCAACGTGAGAACTGGCCTCCAGGTTAGGCCCTGAGTAGCCGTGCAGAAAGGGAGGCATGCAGCTCTTTCCGGGAGTTCTTAGTCGCTTTGCTTTCAAGGCAGTACACGCCCGGGGACTCCTAGGCCCCACGGGCGTGCAGCGTTTTCCCTCCAAGGTCCCTGAGTGCCTCCAGACACCTGTGGGCCGGCTGAGCAACGTCGAGGTCCATTGGTTGATTCCCTCGGAGGACCCCCGTGCGTGCCGAGTGCTGGGCAACCACACACTGCGCGTTCCTTGAGGAGCGCTACATCTCCAGAGCCCTCGAACGCCCTTCGGGACAACATGGCTGATGGGTGCGAGGTGCCCAGGAAGACTCTGTCACGGCCCTTGTGTGAGCTGCCATGAGAGAACGCTGTGCTTGCAACACTGCGAGGCCCGCCCTCGTGCCTGAAGTCACTCTGCTCGAGGAGAAAGTCAGCACCTTAGCGTGCTGTGTGGCTCCCGGCACACCCAGCATGAAGCCATGCCTGGAAGTAAGGCCCTGGTTTGCCGTGCAGAAGCGGAGGCGTGCTGCACTTTCCAGGAGGCGGTGGCCTCTGCTCTGCATACCTTGAACGGCAGCACAGCCTTCTGGACACCTGGGAGGCTAGCCAGGGCGCCCTGTTCCCGGCAGGAACACTGAGTAACCCCAGGCGCACCTGGCTCTGCTAAGCACCATCCAGGCCCGTAGCCCCTTAGAGCCCCTCTGTGCACGCCGAGCGTAGGGAAACGCACTGCCCTCTCTTTTGGAGCAGCTTGGTTTCCTCAGCACTCGCACACGTTCACGAACGCCGTTCTGCCACATCCCACATGGCGCGGAGGTCTTACGCGTTGCCCTAATCGGAGCTGCGCTCAGAGTAACCCTCGTCTTCGCATTCCATCCAGGACCTCCTGACTGAAGGCACCGTGCCTCCTAGAGGACGGCGGCTTGGGTTCTTACTGCAATTCAAGTCCTGTTCCTTCTTTGGCACTGCAGGCAGCCCCAGGCCCAGAGGAGCGGCTACGGCGTTCCTTGGTTGAGACAGTTCGCTGGATGCGGGACTCCCTCCTGCGATAAGTTGACTCGGGGAAGGAAACGCAGGGTAACCGGTGTCTCCTGGGACTCGTCAGAAACCACAGGGATGTACGCTGAGTGTGCCCATGAACACGGGGGCCTGCTGGAACTAGCCCTGCTTTCCCATTTTGAGGGCGGCCTTCATGCCTGCCTTGACGCTCCCTGACATTCCCGGCTCCCGACAGGCCAGTGAGCCCTGGAAGAGTGCTTCGGGGAAAATCATGAGTTTGCTCTCTCTAAACCAGGGGCTGCCGCGGCCGCGGTGGCGGTCCTCACGGCAGGCTCCAGAGCCAAAGGGAGCCTCAACGTGAGAACTGGCCTCCAGGTTAGGCCCTGAGTAGCCGTGCAGAAAGGGAGGCATGCAGCTCTTTCCGGGAGTTCTTAGTCGCTTTGCTTTCAAGGCAGTACACGCCCGGGGACTCCTAGGCCCCAGGGGCGTGCAGCGTTTTCCCTCCAAGGTCCCTGAGTGCCTCCAGACACCTGTGGGCCGGCTGAGCAACGTCGAGGTCCATTGGTTGATTCCCTCGGAGGACCCCCGTGCGTGCCGAGTGCTGGGCAACCACACACTGCGCGTTCCTTGAGGAGCGCTACCTCTCCAGAGCCCTCGAACGCCCTTCGGGACAACATGGCTGGTGGGTGCGAGGTGCCCAGGAAGACTCTGTCACGGCCCTTGTGTGAGCTGCCATGAGAGAACGCTGTGCTTGCAACACTGCGAGGCCCGCCCTCGTGCCTGAAGTCACTCTGCTCGAGGAGAAAGTCAGCACCTTAGCGTGCTGTGTGGCTCCCGGCACACCCAGCATGAAGCCATGCCTGGAAGTAAGGCCCTGGTTTGCCGTGCAGAAGCGGAGGCGTGCTGCACTTTCCAGGAGGCGGTGGCCTCTGCTCTGCATACCTTGAACGGCAGCACAGCCTTCTGGACACCTGGGAGGCTAGCCGGGGCGCCCTGTTCCCGGCAGGAACACTGAGTAACCAACCCCAGGCGCACCTGGCTCTGCTAAGCACCATCCAGGCCCGTAGCCCCTTAGAGCCCCTCTGTGCACGCCGAGCGTAGGGAAACGCACTGCCCTCTCTTTTGGAGCAGCTTGGTTTCCTCAGCACTCGCACACGTTCACGAACGCCGTTCTGCCACATCCTACATGGCGCGGAGGTCTTACGCGTTGCCCTAATCGGAGCTGCGCTCAGAGTAACCCTCGTCTTCGCATTCCATCCAGGACCTCCTGACTGAAGGCACCGTGCCTCCTAGAGGACGGCGGCTTGGGTTCTTACTGCAATTCAAGTCCTGTTCCTTCTTTGGCACTGCAGGCAGCCCCAGGCCCAGAGGAGCGGCTACGGCGTTCCTTGGTTGAGACAGTTCGCTGGATGCGGGACTCCCTCCTGCGATAAGTTGACTCGGGGAAGGAAACGCAGGGTAACCGGTGTCTCCTGGGACTCGTCAGAAACCACAGGGATGTACGCTGAGTGTGCCCATGAACACGGGGGCCTGCTGGAACTAGCCCTGCTTTCCCATTTTGAGGGCGGCATTCATGCCTGCCTTGACGCTCCCTGACATTCCCGGCTCCCGACAGGCCAGTGAGCCCTGGAAGAGTGCTTCGGGGAAAATCATGAGTTTGCTCTCTCTAAACCAGGGGCTGCCGCGGCCGCGGTGGCGGTCCGCACGGCAGGCTCCAGAGCCAAAGGGAGCCTCAACGTGAGAACTGGCCTCCAGGTTAGGCCCTGAGTAGCCGTGCAGAAAGGGAGGCATGCAGCTCTTTCCGGGAGTTCTTAGTCGCTTTGCTTTCAAGGCAGTACACGCCCGGGGACTCCTAGGCCCCACGGGCGTGCAGCGTTTTCCCTCCAAGGTCCCTGAGTGCCTCCAGACACCTGTGGGCCGGCTGAGCAACGTCGAGGTCCATTGGTTGATTCCCTCGGAGGACCCCCGTGCGTGCCGAGTCCTGGGCAACCACACACTGCGTGTTCCTTGAGGAGCGCTACCTCTCCAGAGCCCTCGAACGCCCTTCGGGACAACATGGCTGGTGGGTGCGAGGTGCCCAGGAAGACTCTGTCACGGCCCTTGTGTGAGCTGCCATGAGAGAACGCTGTGCTTGCCACACTGCGAGGCCCGCCCTCGTGCCTGAAGTCACTCTGCTCGGGGAGAAAGTCAGCACCTTAGCGTGCTGTGTGGCTCCCGGCACACCCAGCATGAAGCCATGCCTGGAAGTAAGGCCCTGGTTTGCCGTGCAGAAGCGGAGGCGTGCTGCACTTTCCAGGAGGCGGTGGCCTCTGCTCTGCATACCTTGAACGGCAGCACAGCCTTCTGGACACCTGGGAGGCTAGCCGGGGCGCCCTGTTCCCGGCAGGAACACTGAGTAACCCCAGGCGCACCTGGCTCTGCTAAGCACCATCCAGGCCCGTAGCCCCTTAGAGCCCCTCTGTGCACGCCGAGCGTAGGGAAACGCACTGCCCTCTCTTTTGGAGCAGCTTGGTTTCCTCAGCACTCGCACACGTTCACGAACGCCGTTCTGCCACATCCCACATGGCGCGGAGGTCTTACGCGTTGCCCTAATCGGAGCTGCGCTCAGAGTAACCCTCGTCTTCGCATTCCATCCAGGACCTCCTGACTGAAGGCACCGTGCCTCCTAGAGGACGGCGGCTTGGGTTCTTACTGCAATTCAAGTCCTGTTCCTTCTTTGGCACTGCAGGCAGCCCCAGGCCCAGAGGAGCGGCTACGGCGTTCCTTGGTTGAGACAGTTCGCTGGATGCGGGACTCCCTCCTGCGATAAGTTGACTCGGGGAAGGAAACGCAGGGTAACCGGTGTCTCCTGGGACTCGTCAGAAACCACAGGGATGTACGCTGAGTGTGCCCATGAACACGGGGGCCTGCTGGAACTAGCCCTGCTTTCCCATTTTGAGGGCGGCCTTCATGCCTGCCTTGACGCTCCCTGACATTCCCGGCTCCCGACAGGCCAGTGAGCCCTGGAAGAGTGCTTCGGGGAAAATCATGAGTTTGCTCTCTCTAAACCAGGGGCTGCCGCGGCCGCGGTGGCGGTCCGCACGGCAGGCTCCAGAGCCAAAGGGAGCCTCAACGTGAGAACTGGCCTCCAGGTTAGGCCCTGAGTAGCCGTGCAGAAAGGGAGGCATGCAGCTCTTTCCGGGAGTTCTTAGTCGCTTTGCTTTCAAGGCAGTACACGCCCGGGGACTCCTAGGCCCCAGGGGCGTGCAGCGTTTTCCCTCCAAGGTCCCTGAGTGCCTCCAGACACCTGTGGGCCGGCTGAGCAACGTCGAGGTCCATTGGTTGATTCCCTCGGAGGACCCCCGTGCGTGCCGAGTGCTGGGCAACCACACACTGCGCGTTCCTTGAGGAGCGCTACATCTCCAGAGCCCTCGAACGCCCTTCGGGACAACATGGCTGGTGGGTGCGAGGTGCCCAGGAAGACTCTGTCACGGCCCTTGTGTGAGCTGCCATGAGAGAACGCTGTGCTTGCAACACTGCGAGGCCCGCCCTCGTGCCTGAAGTCACTCTGCTCGAGGAGAAAGTCAGCACCTTAGCGTGCTGTGTGGCTCCCGGCACACCCAGCATGAAGCCATGCCTGGAAGTAAGGCCCTGGTTTGCCGTGCAGAAGCGGAGGCGTGCTGCACTTTCCAGGAGGCGGTGGCCTCTGCTCTGCATACCTTGAACGGCAGCACAGCCTTCTGGACACCTGGGAGGCTAGCCGGGGCGCCCTGTTCCCGGCAGGAACACTGAGTAACCAACCCCAGGCGCACCTGGCTCTGCTAAGCACCATCCAGGCCCGTAGCCCCTTAGAGCCCCTCTGTGCACGCCGAGCGTAGGGAAACGCACTGCCCTCTCTTTTGGAGCAGCTTGGTTTCCTCAGCACTCGCACACGTTCACGAACGCCGTTCTGCCACATCCCACATGGCGCGGAGGTCTTACGCGTTGCCCTAATCGGAGCTGCGCTCAGAGTAACCCTCGTCTTCGCATTCCATCCAGGACCTCCTGACTGAAGGCACCGTGCCTCCTAGAGGACGGCGGCTTGGGTTCTTACTGCAATTCAAGTCCTGTTCCTTCTTTGGCACTGCAGGCAGCCCCAGGCCCAGAGGAGCGGCTACGGCGTTCCTTGGTTGAGACAGTTCGCTGGATGCGGGACTCCCTCCTGCGATAAGTTGACTCGGGGAAGGAAACACAGGGTAACCGGTGTCTCCTGGGACTCGTCAGAAACCACAGGGATGTACGCTGAGTGTGCCCATGAACACGGGGGCCTGCTGGAACTAGCCCTGCTTTCCCATTTTGAGGGCGGCCTTCATGCCTGCCTTGACGCTCCCTGACATTCCCGGCTCCCGACAGGCCAGTGAGCCCTGGAAGAGTGCTTCGGGGAAAATCATGAGTTTGCTCTCTCTAAACCAGGGGCTTCCGCGGCCGCGGTGGCGGTCCGCACGGCAGGCTCCAGAGCCAAAGGGAGCCTCAACGTGAGAACTGGCCTCCAGGTTAGGCCCTGAGTAGCCGTGCAGAAAGGGAGGCATGCAGCTCTTTCCGGGAGTTCTTAGTCGCTTTGCTTTCAAGGCAGTACACGCCCGGGGACTCCTAGGCCCCAGGGGCGTGCAGCGTTTTCCCTCCAAGGTCCCTGAGTGCCTCCAGACACCTGTGGGCCGGCTGAGCAACGTCGAGGTCCATTGGTTGATTCCCTCGGAGGACCCCCGTGCGTGCCGAGTGCTGGGCAACCACACACTGCGCGTTCCTTGAGGAGCGCTACCTCTCCAGAGCCCTCGAACGCCCTTCGGGACAACATGGCTGGTGGGTGCGAGGTGCCCAGGAAGACTCTGTCACGGCCCTTGTGTGAGCTGCCATGAGAGAACGCTGTGCTTGCAACACTGCGAGGCCCGCCCTCGTGCCTGAAGTCACTCTGCTCGAGGAGAAAGTCAGCACCTTAGCGTGCTGTGTGGCTCCCGGCACACCCAGCATGAAGCCATGCCTGGAAGTAAGGCCCTGGTTTGCCGTGCAGAAGCGGAGGCGTGCTGCACTTTCCAGGAGGCGGTGGCCTCTGCTCTGCATACCTTGAACGGCAGCACAGCCTTCTGGACACCTGGGAGGCTAGCCGGGGCGCCCTGTTCCCGGCAGGAACACTGAGTAACCCCAGGCGCACCTGGCTCTGCTAAGCACCATCCAGGCCCGTAGCCCCTTAGAGCCCCTCTGTGCACGCCGAGCGTAGGGAAACGCACTGCCCTCTCTTTTGGAGCAGCTTGGTTTCCTCAGCACTCGCACACGTTCACGAACGCCGTTCTGCCACATCCCACATGGCGCGGAGGTCTTACGCGTTGCCCTAATCGGAGCTGCGCTCAGAGTAACCCTCGTCTTCGCATTCCATCCAGGACCTCCTGACTGAAGGCACCGTGCCTCCTAGAGGACGGCGGCTTGGGTTCTTACTGCAATTCAAGTCCTGTTCCTTCTTTGGCACTGCAGGCAGCCCCAGGCCCAGAGGAGCGGCTACGGCGTTCCTTGGTTGAGACAGTTCGCTGGATGCGGGACTCCCTCCTGCGATAAGTTGACTCGGGGAAGGAAACGCAGGGTAACCGGTGTCTCCTGGGACTCGTCAGAAACCACAGGGATGTACGCTGAGTGTGCCCATGAACACGGGGGCCTGCTGGAACTAGCCCTGCTTTCCCATTTTGAGGGCGGCCTTCATGCCTGCCTTGACGCTCCCTGACATTCCCGGCTCCCGACAGGCCAGTGAGCCCTGGAAGAGTGCTTCGGGGAAAATCATGAGTTTGCT
The DNA here is from genome assembly GCF_949774975.1 of Lagenorhynchus albirostris. NCBI lineage: Eukaryota > Metazoa > Chordata > Mammalia > Artiodactyla > Delphinidae > Lagenorhynchus > Lagenorhynchus albirostris. The sequence goes on along the minus strand of NC_083102.1, from coordinate 106,060,399 downwards.
CTCTCTAAACCAGGGGCTGCCACGGCCGCGGTGGCGGTCCGCACGGCAGGCTCCAGAGCCAAAGGGAGCCTCAACGTGAGAACTGGCCTCCAGGTTAGGCCCTGAGTAGCCGTGCAGAAAGGGAGGCATGCAGCTCTTTCCGGGAGTTCTTAGTCGCTTTGCTTTCAAGGCAGTACACGCCCGGGGACTCCTAGGCCCCACGGGCGTGCAGCGTTTTCCCTCCAAGGTCCCTGAGTGCCTCCAGACACCTGTGGGCCGGCTGAGCAACGTCGAGGTCCATTGGTTGATTCCCTCGGAGGACCCCCGTGCGTGCCGAGTGCTGGGCAACCACACACTGCGCGTTCCTTGAGGAGCGCTACATCTCCAGAGCCCTCGAACGCCCTTCGGGACAACATGGCTGGTGGGTGCGAGGTGCCCAGGAAGACTCTGTCACGGCCCTTGTGTGAGCTGCCATGAGAGAACGCTGTGCTTGCAACACTGCGAGGCCCGCCCTCGTGCCTGAAGTCACTCTGCTCGAGGAGAAAGTCAGCACCTTAGCGTGCTGTGTGGCTCCCGGCACACCCAGCATGAAGCCATGCCTGGAAGTAAGGCCCTGGTTTGCCGTGCAGAAGCGGAGGCGTGCTGCACTTTCCAGGAGGCGGTGGCCTCTGCTCTGCATACCTTGAACGGCAGCACAGCCTTCTGGACACCTGGGAGGCTAGCCGGGGCGCCCTGTTCCCGGCAGGAACACTGAGTAACCCCAGGCGCACCTGGCTCTGCTAAGCACCATCCAGGCCCGTAGCCCCTTAGAGCCCCTCTGTGCACGCCGAGCGTAGGGAAACGCACTGCCCTCTCTTTTGGAGCAGCTTGGTTTCCTCAGCACTCGCACACGTTCACGAACGCCGTTCTGCCACATCCCACATGGCGCGGAGGTCTTACGCGTTGCCCTAATCGGAGCTGCGCTCAGAGTAACCCTCGTCTTCGCATTCCATCCAGGACCTCCTGACTGAAGGCACCGTGCCTCCTAGAGGACGGCGGCTTGGGTTCTTACTGCAATTCAAGTCCTGTTCCTTCTTTGGCACTGCAGGCAGCCCCAGGCCCAGAGGAGCGGCTACGGCGTTCCTTGGTTGAGACAGTTCGCTGGATGCGGGACTCCCTCCTGCGATAAGTTGACTCGGGGAAGGAAACACAGGGTAACCGGTGTCTCCTGGGACTCGTCAGAAACCACAGGGATGTACGCTGAGTGTGCCCATGAACACGGGGGCCTGCTGGAACTAGCCCTGCTTTCCCATTTTGAGGGCGGCCTTCATGCCTGCCTTGACGCTCCCTGACATTCCCGGCTCCCGACAGGCCAGTGAGCCCTGGAAGAGTGCTTCGGGGAAAATCATGAGTTTGCTCTCTCTAAACCAGGGGCTTCCGCGGCCGCGGTGGCGGTCCGCACGGCAGGCTCCAGAGCCAAAGGGAGCCTCAACGTGAGAACTGGCCTCCAGGTTAGGCCCTGAGTAGCCGTGCAGAAAGGGAGGCATGCAGCTCTTTCCGGGAGTTCTTAGTCGCTTTGCTTTCAAGGCAGTACACGCCCGGGGACTCCTAGGCCCCAGGGGCGTGCAGCGTTTTCCCTCCAAGGTCCCTGAGTGCCTCCAGACACCTGTGGGCCGGCTGAGCAACGTCGAGGTCCATTGGTTGATTCCCTCGGAGGACCCCCGTGCGTGCCGAGTGCTGGGCAACCACACACTGCGCGTTCCTTGAGGAGCGCTACCTCTCCAGAGCCCTCGAACGCCCTTCGGGACAACATGGCTGGTGGGTGCGAGGTGCCCAGGAAGACTCTGTCACGGCCCTTGTGTGAGCTGCCATGAGAGAACGCTGTGCTTGCAACACTGCGAGGCCCGCCCTCGTGCCTGAAGTCACTCTGCTCGAGGAGAAAGTCAGCACCTTAGCGTGCTGTGTGGCTCCCGGCACACCCAGCATGAAGCCATGCCTGGAAGTAAGGCCCTGGTTTGCCGTGCAGAAGCGGAGGCGTGCTGCACTTTCCAGGAGGCGGTGGCCTCTGCTCTGCATACCTTGAACGGCAGCACAGCCTTCTGGACACCTGGGAGGCTAGCCGGGGCGCCCTGTTCCCGGCAGGAACACTGAGTAACCCCAGGCGCACCTGGCTCTGCTAAGCACCATCCAGGCCCGTAGCCCCTTAGAGCCCCTCTGTGCACGCCGAGCGTAGGGAAACGCACTGCCCTCTCTTTTGGAGCAGCTTGGTTTCCTCAGCACTCGCACACGTTCACGAACGCCGTTCTGCCACATCCCACATGGCGCGGAGGTCTTACGCGTTGCCCTAATCGGAGCTGCGCTCAGAGTAACCCTCGTCTTCGCATTCCATCCAGGACCTCCTGACTGAAGGCACCGTGCCTCCTAGAGGACGGCGGCTTGGGTTCTTACTGCAATTCAAGTCCTGTTCCTTCTTTGGCACTGCAGGCAGCCCCAGGCCCAGAGGAGCGGCTACGGCGTTCCTTGGTTGAGACAGTTCGCTGGATGCGGGACTCCCTCCTGCGATAAGTTGACTCGGGGAAGGAAACGCAGGGTAACCGGTGTCTCCTGGGACTCGTCAGAAACCACAGGGATGTACGCTGAGTGTGCCCATGAACACGGGGGCCTGCTGGAACTAGCCCTGCTTTCCCATTTTGAGGGCGGCCTTCATGCCTGCCTTGACGCTCCCTGACATTCCCGGCTCCCGACAGGCCAGTGAGCCCTGGAAGAGTGCTTCGGGGAAAATCATGAGTTTGCTCTCTCTAAACCAGGGGCTGCCACGGCCGCGGTGGCGGTCCGCACGGCAGGCTCCAGAGCCAAAGGGAGCCTCAACGTGAGAACTGGCCTCCAGGTTAGGCCCTGAGTAGCCGTGCAGAAAGGGAGGCATGCAGCTCTTTCCGGGAGTTCTTAGTCGCTTTGCTTTCAAGGCAGTACACGCCCGGGGACTCCTAGGCCCCACGGGCGTGCAGCGTTTTCCCTCCAAGGTCCCTGAGTGCCTCCAGACACCTGTGGGCCGGCTGAGCAACGTCGAGGTCCATTGGTTGATTCCCTCGGAGGACCCCCGTGCGTGCCGAGTGCTGGGCAACCACACACTGCGCGTTCCTTGAGGAGCGCTACATCTCCAGAGCCCTCGAACGCCCTTCGGGACAACATGGCTGGTGGGTGCGAGGTGCCCAGGAAGACTCTGTCACGGCCCTTGTGTGAGCTGCCATGAGAGAACGCTGTGCTTGCAACACTGCGAGGCCCGCCCTCGTGCCTGAAGTCACTCTGCTCGAGGAGAAAGTCAGCACCTTAGCGTGCTGTGTGGCTCCCGGCACACCCAGCATGAAGCCATGCCTGGAAGTAAGGCCCTGGTTTGCCGTGCAGAAGCGGAGGCGTGCTGCACTTTCCAGGAGGCGGTGGCCTCTGCTCTGCATACCTTGAACGGCAGCACAGCCTTCTGGACACCTGGGAGGCTAGCCGGGGCGCCCTGTTCCCGGCAGGAACACTGAGTAACCCCAGGCGCACCTGGCTCTGCTAAGCACCATCCAGGCCCGTAGCCCCTTAGAGCCCCTCTGTGCACGCCGAGCGTAGGGAAACGCACTGCCCTCTCTTTTGGAGCAGCTTGGTTTCCTCAGCACTCGCACACGTTCACGAACGCCGTTCTGCCACATCCCACATGGCGCGGAGGTCTTACGCGTTGCCCTAATCGGAGCTGCGCTCAGAGTAACCCTCGTCTTCGCATTCCATCCAGGACCTCCTGACTGAAGGCACCGTGCCTCCTAGAGGATGGCGGCTTGGGTTCTTACTGCAATTCAAGTCCTGTTCCTTCTTTGGCACTGCAGGCAGCCCCAGGCCCAGAGGAGCGGCTATGGCGTTCCTTGGTTGAGACAGTTCGCTGGATGCGGGACTCCCTCCTGCGATAAGTTGACTCGGGGAAGGAAACGCAGGGTAACCGGTGTCTCCTGGGACTCGTCAGAAACCACAGGGATGTACGCTGAGTGTGCCCATGAACACGGGGGCCTGCTGGAACTAGCCCTGCTTTCCCATTTTGAGGGCGGCATTCATGCCTGCCTTGACGCTCCCTGACATTCCCGGCTCCCGACAGGCCAGTGAGCCCTGGAAGAGTGCTTCGGGGAAAATCATGAGTTTGCTCTCTCTAAACCAGGGGCTGCCGCGGCCGCGGTGGCGGTCCGCACGGCAGGCTCCAGAGCCAAAGGGAGCCTCAACGTGAGAACTGGCCTCCAGGTTAGGCCCTGAGTAGCCGTGCAGAAAGGGAGGCATGCAGCTCTTTCCGGGAGTTCTTAGTCGCTTTGCTTTCAAGGCAGTACACGCCCGGGGACTCCTAGGCCCCAGGGGCGTGCAGCGTTTTCCCTCCAAGGTCCCTGAGTGCCTCCAGACACCTGTGGGCCGGCTGAGCAACGTCGAGGTCCATTGGTTGATTCCCTCGGAGGACCCCCGTGCGTGCCGAGTCCTGGGCAACCACACACTGCGCGTTCCTTGAGGAGCGCTACCTCTCCAGAGCCCTCGAACGCCCTTCGGGACAACATGGCTGGTGGGTGCGAGGTGCCCAGGAAGACTCTGTCACGGCCCTTGTGTGAGCTGCCATGAGAGAACGCTGTGCTTGCAACACTGCGAGGCCCGCCCTCGTGCCTGAAGTCACTCTGCTCGAGGAGAAAGTCAGCACCTTAGCGTGCTGTGTGGCTCCCGGCACACCCAGCATGAAGCCATGCCTGGAAGTAAGGCCCTGGTTTGCCGTGCAGAAGCGGAGGCGTGCTGCACTTTCCAGGAGGCGGTGGCCTCTGCTCTGCATACCTTGAACGGCAGCACAGCCTTCTGGACACCTGGGAGGCTAGCCGGGGCGCCCTGTTCCCGGCAGGAACACTGAGTAACCCCAGGCGCACCTGGCTCTGCTAAGCACCATCCAGGCCCGTAGCCCCTTAGAGCCCCTCTGTGCACGCCGAGCGTAGGGAAACGCACTGCCCTCTCTTTTGGAGCAGCTTGGTTTCCTCAGCACTCGCACACGTTCACGAACGCCGTTCTGCCACATCCCACATGGCGCGGAGGTCTTACGCGTTGCCCTAATCGGAGCTGCGCTCAGAGTAACCCTCGTCTTCGCATTCCATCCAGGACCTCCTGACTGAAGGCACCGTGCCTCCTAGAGGACGGCGGCTTGGGTTCTTACTGCAATTCAAGTCCTGTTCCTTCTTTGGCACTGCAGGCAGCCCCAGGCCCAGAGGAGCGGCTACGGCGTTCCTTGGTTGAGACAGTTCGCTGGATGCGGGACTCCCTCCTGCGATAAGTTGACTCGGGGAAGGAAACGCAGGGTAACCGGTGTCTCCTGGGACTCGTCAGAAACCACAGGGATGTACGCTGAGTGTGCCCATGAACACGGGGGCCTGCTGGAACTAGCCCTGCTTTCCCATTTTGAGGGCGGCCTTCATGCCTGCCTTGACGCTCCCTGACATTCCCGGCTCCCGACAGGCCAGTGAGCCCTGGAAGAGTGCTTCGGGGAAAATCATGAGTTTGCTCTCTCTAAACCAGGGGCTGCCGCGGCCGCGGTGGCGGTCCGCACGGCAGGCTCCAGAGCCAAAGGGAGCCTCAACGTGAGAACTGGCCTCCAGGTTAGGCCCTGAGTAGCCGTGCAGAAAGGGAGGCATGCAGCTCTTTCCGGGAGTTCTTAGTCGCTTTGCTTTCAAGGCAGTACACGCCCGGGGACTCCTAGGCCCCACGGGCGTGCAGCGTTTTCCCTCCAAGGTCCCTGAGTGCCTCCAGACACCTGTGGGCCGGCTGAGCAACGTCGAGGTCCATTGGTTGATTCCCTCGGAGGACCCCCGTGCGTGCCGAGTGCTGGGCAACCACACACTGCGCGTTCCTTGAGGAGCGCTACATCTCCAGAGCCCTCGAACGCCCTTCGGGACAACATGGCTGGTGGGTGCGAGGTGCCCAGGAAGACTCTGTCACGGCCCTTGTGTGAGCTGCCATGAGAGAACGCTGTGCTTGCAACACTGCGAGGCCCGCCCTCGTGCCTGAAGTCACTCTGCTCGGGGAGAAAGTCAGCACCTGAGCGTGCTGTGTGGCTCCCGGCACACCCAGCATGAAGCCATGCCTGGAAGTAAGGCCCTGGTTTGCCGTGCAGAAGCGGAGGCGTGCTGCACTTTCCAGGAGGCGGTGGCCTCTGCTCTGCATACCTTGAACGGCAGCACAGCCTTCTGGACACCTGGGAGGCTAGCCGGGGCGCCCTGTTCCCGGCAGGAACACTGAGTAACCAACCCCAGGCGCACCTGGCTCTGCTAAGCACCATCCAGGCCCGTAGCCCCTTAGAGCCCCTCTGTGCACGCCGAGCGTAGGGAAACGCACTGCCCTCTCTTTTGGAGCAGCTTGGTTTCCTCAGCACTCGCACACGTTCACGAACGCCGTTCTGCCACATCCCACATGGCGCGGAGGTCTTACGCGTTGCCCTAATCGGAGCTGCGCTCAGAGTAACCCTCGTCTTCGCATTCCATCCAGGACCTCCTGACTGAAGGCACCGTGCCTCCTAGAGGACGGCGGCTTGGGTTCTTACTGCAATTCAAGTCCTGTTCCTTCTTTGGCACTGCAGGCAGCCCCAGGCCCAGAGGAGCGGCTACGGCGTTCCTTGGTTGAGACAGTTCGCTGGATGCGGGACTCCCTCCTGCGATAAGTTGACTCGGGGAAGGAAACGCAGGGTAACCGGTGTCTCCTGGGACTCGTCAGAAACCACAGGGATGTACGCTGAGTGTGCCCATGAACACGGGGGCCTGCTGGAACTAGCCCTGCTTTCCCATTTTGAGGGCGGCCTTCATGCCTGCCTTGACGCTCCCTGACATTCCCGGCTCCCGACAGGCCAGTGAGCCCTGGAAGAGTGCTTCGGGGAAAATCATGAGTTTGCTCTCTCTAAACCAGGGGCTGCCGCGGCCGCGGTGGCGGTCCGCACGGCAGGCTCCAGAGCCAAAGGGAGCCTCAACGTGAGAACTGGCCTCCAGGTTAGGCCCTGAGTAGCCGTGCAGAAAGGGAGGCATGCAGCTCTTTCCGGGAGTTCTTAGTCGCTTTGCTTTCAAGGCAGTACACGCCCGGGGACTCCTAGGCCCCAGGGGCGTGCAGCGTTTTCCCTCCAAGGTCCCTGAGTGCCTCCAGACACCTGTGGGCCGGCTGAGCAACGTCGAGGTCCATTGGTTGATTCCCTCGGAGGACCCCCGTGCGTGCCGAGTCCTGGGCAACCACACACTGCGCGTTCCTTGAGGAGCGCTACCTCTCCAGAGCCCTCGAACGCCCTTCGGGACAACATGGCTGGTGGGTGCGAGGTGCCCAGGAAGACTCTGTCACGGCCCTTGTGTGAGCTGCCATGAGAGAACGCTGTGCTTGCAACACTGCGAGGCCCGCCCTCGTGCCTGAAGTCACTCTGCTCGGGGAGAAAGTCAGCACCTTAGCGTGCTGTGTGGCTCCCGGCACACCCCGCATGAAGCCATGCCTGGAAGTAAGGCCCTGGTTTGCCGTGCAGAAGCGGAGGCGTGCTGCACTTTCCAGGAGGCGGTGGCCTCTGCTCTGCATACCTTGAACGGCAGCACAGCCTTCTGGACACCTGGGAGGCTAGCCGGGGCGCCCTGTTCCCGGCAGGAACACTGAGTAACCCCAGGCGCACCTGGCTCTGCTAAGCACCATCCAGGCCCGTAGCCCCTTAGAGCCCCTCTGTGCACGCCGAGCGTAGGGAAACGCACTGCCCTCTCTTTTGGAGCAGCTTGGTTTCCTCAGCACTCGCACACGTTCACGAACGCCGTTCTGCCACATCCCACATGGCGCGGAGGTCTTACGCGTTGCCCTAATCGGAGCTGCGCTCAGAGTAACCCTCGTCTTCGCATTCCATCCAGGACCTCCTGACTGAAGGCACCGTGCCTCCTAGAGGACGGCGGCTTGGGTTCTTACTGCAATTCAAGTCCTGTTCCTTCTTTGGCACTGCAGGCAGCCCCAGGCCCAGAGGAGCGGCTACGGCGTTCCTTGGTTGAGACAGTTCGCTGGATGCGGGACTCCCTCCTGCGATAAGTTGACTCGGGGAAGGAAACGCAGGGTAACCGGTGTCTCCTGGGACTCGTCAGAAACCACAGGGATGTACGCTGAGTGTGCCCATGAACACGGGGGCCTGCTGGAACTAGCCCTGCTTTCCCATTTTGAGGGCGGCCTTCATGCCTGCCTTGACGCTCCCTGACATTCCCGGCTCCCGACAGGCCAGTGAGCCCTGGAAGAGTGCTTCGGGGAAAATCATGAGTTTGCTCTCTCTAAACCAGGGGCTGCCGCGGCCGCGGTGGCGGTCCGCACGGCAGGCTCCAGAGCCAAAGGGAGCCTCAACGTGAGAACTGGCCTCCAGGTTAGGCCCTGAGTAGCCGTGCAGAAAGGGAGGCATGCAGCTCTTTCCGGGAGTTCTTAGTCGCTTTGCTTTCAAGGCAGTACACGCCCGGGGACTCCTAGGCCCCAGGGGCGTGCAGCGTTTTCCCTCCAAGGTCCCTGAGTGCCTCCAGACACCTGTGGGCCGGCTGAGCAACGTCGAGGTCCATTGGTTGATTCCCTCGGAGGACCCCCGTGCGTGCCGAGTCCTGGGCAACCACACACTGCGTGTTCCTTGAGGAGCGCTACCTCTCCAGAGCCCTCGAACGCCCTTCGGGACAACATGGCTGGTGGGTGCGAGGTGCCCAGGAAGACTCTGTCACGGCCCTTGTGTGAGCTGCCATGAGAGAACGCTGTGCTTGCCACACTGCGAGGCCCGCCCTCGTGCCTGAAGTCACTCTGCTCGGGGAGAAAGTCAGCACCTTAGCGTGCTGTGTGGCTCCCGGCACACCCAGCATGAAGCCATGCCTGGAAGTAAGGCCCTGGTTTGCCGTGCAGAAGCGGAGGCGTGCTGCACTTTCCAGGAGGCGGTGGCCTCTGCTCTGCATACCTTGAACGGCAGCACAGCCTTCTGGACACCTGGGAGGCTAGCCGGGGCGCCCTGTTCCCGGCAGGAACACTGAGTAACCCCAGGCGCACCTGGCTCTGCTAAGCACCATCCAGGCCCGTAGCCCCTTAGAGCCCCTCTGTGCACGCCGAGCGTAGGGAAACGCACTGCCCTCTCTTTTGGAGCAGCTTGGTTTCCTCAGCACTCGCACACGTTCACGAACGCCGTTCTGCCACATCCCACATGGCGCGGAGGTCTTACGCGTTGCCCTAATCGGAGCTGCGCTCAGAGTAACCCTCGTCTTCGCATTCCATCCAGGACCTCCTGACTGAAGGCACCGTGCCTCCTAGAGGACGGCGGCTTGGGTTCTTACTGCAATTCAAGTCCTGTTCCTTCTTTGGCACTGCAGGCAGCCCCAGGCCCAGAGGAGCGGCTACGGCGTTCCTTGGTTGAGACAGTTCGCTGGATGCGGGACTCCCTCCTGCGATAAGTTGACTCGGGGAAGGAAACGCAGGGTAACCGGTGTCTCCTGGGACTCGTCAGAAACCACAGGGATGTACGCTGAGTGTGCCCATGAACACGGGGGCCTGCTGGAACTAGCCCTGCTTTCCCATTTTGAGGGCGGCCTTCATGCCTGCCTTGACGCTCCCTGACATTCCCGGCTCCCGACAGGCCAGTGAGCCCTGGAAGAGTGCTTCGGGGAAAATCATGAGTTTGCTCTCTCTAAACCAGGGGCTGCCGCGGCCGCGGTGGCGGTCCGCACGGCAGGCTCCAGAGCCAAAGGGAGCCTCAACGTGAGAACTGGCCTCCAGGTTAGGCCCTGAGTAGCCGTGCAGAAAGGGAGGCATGCAGCTCTTTCCGGGAGTTCTTAGTCGCTTTGCTTTCAAGGCAGTACACGCCCGGGGACTCCTAGGCCCCACGGGCGTGCAGCGTTTTCCCTCCAAGGTCCCTGAGTGCCTCCAGACACCTGTGGGCCGGCTGAGCAACGTCGAGGTCCATTGGTTGATTCCCTCGGAGGACCCCCGTGCGTGCCGAGTGCTGGGCAACCACACACTGCGCGTTCCTTGAGGAGCGCTACATCTCCAGAGCCCTCGAACGCCCTTCGGGACAACATGGCTGGTGGGTGCGAGGTGCCCAGGAAGACTCTGTCACGGCCCTTGTGTGAGCTGCCATGAGAGAACGCTGTGCTTGCAACACTGCGAGGCCCGCCCTCGTGCCTGAAGTCACTCTGCTCGAGGAGAAAGTCAGCACCTTAGCGTGCTGTGTGGCTCCCGGCACACCCCGCATGAAGCCATGCCTGGAAGTAAGGCCCTGGTTTGCCGTGCAGAAGCGGAGGCGTGCTGCACTTTCCAGGAGGCGGTGGCCTCTGCTCTGCATACCTTGAACGGCAGCACAGCCTTCTGGACACCTGGGAGGCTAGCCGGGGCGCCCTGTTCCCGGCAGGAACACTGAGTAACCCCAGGCGCACCTGGCTCTGCTAAGCACCATCCAGGCCCGTAGCCCCTTAGAGCCCCTCTGTGCACGCCGAGCGTAGGGAAACGCACTGCCCTCTCTTTTGGAGCAGCTTGGTTTCCTCAGCACTCGCACACGTTCACGAACGCCGTTCTGCCACATCCCACATGGCGCGGAGGTCTTACGCGTTGCCCTAATCGGAGCTGCGCTCAGAGTAACCCTCGTCTTCGCATTCCATCCAGGACCTCCTGACTGAAGGCACCGTGCCTCCTAGAGGACGGCGGCTTGGGTTCTTACTGCAATTCAAGTCCTGTTCCTTCTTTGGCACTGCAGGCAGCCCCAGGCCCAGAGGAGCGGCTATGGCGTTCCTTGGTTGAGACAGTTCGCTGGATGCGGGACTCCCTCCTGCGATAAGTTGACTCGGGGAAGGAAACGCAGGGTAACCGGTGTCTCCTGGGACTCGTCAGAAACCACAGGGATGTACGCTGAGTGTGCCCATGAACACGGGGGCCTGCTGGAACTAGCCCTGCTTTCCCATTTTGAGGGCGGCCTTCATGCCTGCCTTGACGCTCCCTGACATTCCCGGCTCCCGACAGGCCAGTGAGCCCTGGAAGAGTGCTTCGGGGAAAATCATGAGTTTGCTCTCTCTAAACCAGGGGCTGCCGCGGCCGCGGTGGCGGTCCGCACGGCAGGCTCCAGAGCCAAAGGGAGCCTCAACGTGAGAACTGGCCTCCAGGTTAGGCCCTGAGTAGCCGTGCAGAAAGGGAGGCATGCAGCTCTTTCCGGGAGTTCTTAGTCGCTTTGCTTTCAAGGCAGTACACGCCCGGGGACTCCTAGGCCCCAGGGGCGTGCAGCGTTTTCCCTCCAAGGTCCCTGAGTGCCTCCAGACACCTGTGGGCCGGCTGAGCAACGTCGAGGTCCATTGGTTGATTCCCTCGGAGGACCCCCGTGCGTGCCGAGTGCTGGGCAACCACACACTGCGCGTTCCTTGAGGAGCGCTACATCTCCAGAGCCCTCGAACGCCCTTCGGGACAACATGGCTGGTGGGTGCGAGGTGCCCAGGAAGACTCTGTCACGGCCCTTGTGTGAGCTGCCATGAGAGAACGCTGTGCTTGCAACACTGCGAGGCCCGCCCTCGTGCCTGAAGTCACTCTGCTCGGGGAGAAAGTCAGCACCTTAGCGTGCTGTGTGGCTCCCGGCACACCCAGCATGAAGCCATGCCTGGAAGTAAGGCCCTGGTTTGCCGTGCAGAAGCGGAGGCGTGCTGCACTTTCCAGGAGGCGGTGGCCTCTGCTCTGCATACCTTGAACGGCAGCACAGCCTTCTGGACACCTGGGAGGCTAGCCGGGGCGCCCTGTTCCCGGCAGGAACACTGAGTAACCAACCCCAGGCGCACCTGGCTCTGCTAAGCACCATCCAGGCCCGTAGCCCCTTAGAGCCCCTCTGTGCACGCCGAGCGTAGGGAAACGCACTGCCCTCTCTTTTGGAGCAGCTTGGTTTCCTCAGCACTCGCACACGTTCACGAACGCCGTTCTGCCACATCCTACATGGCGCGGAGGTCTTACGCGTTGCCCTAATCGGAGCTGCGCTCAGAGTAACCCTCGTCTTCGCATTCCATCCAGGACCTCCTGACTGAAGGCACCGTGCCTCCTAGAGGACGGCGGCTTGGGTTCTTACTGCAATTCAAGTCCTGTTCCTTCTTTGGCACTGCAGGCAGCCCCAGGCCCAGAGGAGCGGCTACGGCGTTCCTTGGTTGAGACAGTTCGCTGGATGCGGGACTCCCTCCTGCGATAAGTTGACTCGGGGAAGGAAACGCAGGGTAACCGGTGTCTCCTGGGACTCGTCAGAAACCACAGGGATGTACGCTGAGTGTGCCCATGAACACGGGGGCCTGCTGGAACTAGCCCTGCTTTCCCATTTTGAGGGCGGCCTTCATGCCTGCCTTGACGCTCCCTGACATTCCCGGCTCCCGACAGGCCAGTGAGCCCTGGAAGAGTGCTTCGGGGAAAATCATGAGTTTGCTCTCTCTAAACCAGGGGCTGCCGCGGCCGCGGTGGCGGTCCGCACGGCAGGCTCCAGAGCCAAAGGGAGCCTCAACGTGAGAACTGGCCTCCAGGTTAGGCCCTGAGTAGCCGTGCAGAAAGGGAGGCATGCAGCTCTTTCCGGGAGTTCTTAGTCGCTTTGCTTTCAAGGCAGTACACGCCCGGGGACTCCTAGGCCCCAGGGGCGTGCAGCGTTTTCCCTCCAAGGTCCCTGAGTGCCTCCAGACACCTGTGGGCCGGCTGAGCAACGTCGAGGTCCATTGGTTGATTCCCTCGGAGGACCCCCGTGCGTGCCGAGTCCTGGGCAACCACACACTGCGTGTTCCTTGAGGAGCGCTACCTCTCCAGAGCCCTCGAACGCCCTTCGGGACAACATGGCTGGTGGGTGCGAGGTGCCCAGGAAGACTCTGTCACGGCCCTTGTGTGAGCTGCCATGAGAGAACGCTGTGCTTGCCACACTGCGAGGCCCGCCCTCGTGCCTGAAGTCACTCTGCTCGGGGAGAAAGTCAGCACCTTAGCGTGCTGTGTGGCTCCCGGCACACCCAGCATGAAGCCATGCCTGGAAGTAAGGCCCTGGTTTGCCGTGCAGAAGCGGAGGCGTGCTGCACTTTCCAGGAGGCGGTGGCCTCTGCTCTGCATACCTTGAACGGCAGCACAGCCTTCTGGACACCTGGGAGGCTAGCCGGGGCGCCCTGTTCCCGGCAGGAACACTGAGTAACCAACCCCAGGCGCACCTGGCTCTGCTAAGCACCATCCAGGCCCGTAGCCCCTTAGAGCCCCTCTGTGCACGCCGAGCGTAGGGAAACGCACTGCCCTCTCTTTTGGAGCAGCTTGGTTTCCTCAGCACTCGCACACGTTCACGAACGCCGTTCTGCCACATCCTACATGGTGCGGAGGTCTTACGCGTTGCCCTAATCGGAGCTGCGCTCAGAGTAACCCTCGTCTTCGCATTCCATCCAGGACCTCCTGACTGAAGGCACCGTGCCTCCTAGAGGACGGCGGCTTGGGTTCTTACTGCAATTCAAGTCCTGTTCCTTCTTTGGCACTGCAGGCAGCCCCAGGCCCAGAGGAGCGGCTACGGCGTTCCTTGGTTGAGACAGTTCGCTGGATGCGGGACTCCCTCCTGCGATAAGTTGACTCGGGGAAGGAAACGCAGGGTAACCGGTGTCTCCTGGGACTCGTCAGAAACCACAGGGATGTACGCTGAGTGTGCCCATGAACACGGGGGCCTGCTGGAACTAGCCCTGCTTTCCCATTTTGAGGGCGGCATTCATGCCTGCCTTGACGCTCCCTGACATTCCCGGCTCCCGACAGGCCAGTGAGCCCTGGAAGAGTGCTTCGGGGAAAATCATGAGTTTGCTCTCTCTAAACCAGGGGCTGCCGCGGCCGCGGTGGCGGTCCGCACGGCAGGCTCCAGAGCCAAAGGGAGCCTCAACGTGAGAACTGGCCTCCAGGTTAGGCCCTGAGTAGCCGTGCAGAAAGGGAGGCATGCAGCTCTTTCCGGGAGTTCTTAGTCGCTTTGCTTTCAAGGCAGTACACGCCCGGGGACTCCTAGGCCCCAGGGGCGTGCAGCGTTTTCCCTCCAAGGTCCCTGAGTGCCTCCAGACACCTGTGGGCCGGCTGAGCAACGTCGAGGTCCATTGGTTGATTCCCTCGGAGGACCCCCGTGCGTGCCGAGTCCTGGGCAACCACACACTGCGTGTTCCTTGAGGAGCGCTACCTCTCCAGAGCCCTCGAACGCCCTTCGGGACAACATGGCTGGTGGGTGCGAGGTGCCCAGGAAGACTCTGTCACGGCCCTTGTGTGAGCTGCCATGAGAGAACGCTGTGCTTGCCACACTGCGAGGCCCGCCCTCGTGCCTGAAGTCACTCTGCTCGGGGAGAAAGTCAGCACCTTAGCGTGCTGTGTGGCTCCCGGCACACCCAGCATGAAGCCATGCCTGGAAGTAAGGCCCTGGTTTGCCGTGCAGAAGCGGAGGCGTGCTGCACTTTCCAGGAGGCGGTGGCCTCTGCTCTGCATACCTTGAACGGCAGCACAGCCTTCTGGACACCTGGGAGGCTAGCCGGGGCGCCCTGTTCCCGGCAGGAACACTGAGTAACCCCAGGCGCACCTGGCTCTGCTAAGCACCATCCAGGCCCGTAGCCCCTTAGAGCCCCTCTGTGCACGCCGAGCGTAGGGAAACGCACTGCCCTCTCTTTTGGAGCAGCTTGGTTTCCTCAGCACTCGCACACGTTCACGAACGCCGTTCTGCCACATCCCACATGGCGCGGAGGTCTTACGCGTTGCCCTAATCGGAGCTGCGCTCAGAGTAACCCTCGTCTTCGCATTCCATCCAGGACCTCCTGACTGAAGGCACCGTGCCTCCTAGAGGACGGCGGCTTGGGTTCTTACTGCAATTCAAGTCCTGTTCCTTCTTTGGCACTGCAGGCAGCCCCAGGCCCAGAGGAGCGGCTACGGCGTTCCTTGGTTGAGACAGTTCGCTGGATGCGGGACTCCCTCCTGCGATAAGTTGACTCGGGGAAGGAAACGCAGGGTAACCGGTGTCTCCTGGGACTCGTCAGAAACCACAGGGATGTACGCTGAGTGTGCCCATGAACACGGGGGCCTGCTGGAACTAGCCCTGCTTTCCCATTTTGAGGGCGGCCTTCATGCCTGCCTTGACGCTCCCTGACATTCCCGGCTCCCGACAGGCCAGTGAGCCCTGGAAGAGTGCTTCGGGGAAAATCATGAGTTTGCTCTCTCTAAACCAGGGGCTGCCGCGGCCGCGGTGGCGGTCCGCACGGCAGGCTCCAGAGCCAAAGGGAGCCTCAACGTGAGAACTGGCCTCCAGGTTAGGCCCTGAGTAGCCGTGCAGAAAGGGAGGCATGCAGCTCTTTCCGGGAGTTCTTAGTCGCTTTGCTTTCAAGGCAGTACACGCCCGGGGACTCCTAGGCCCCAGGGGCGTGCAGCGTTTTCCCTCCAAGGTCCCTGAGTGCCTCCAGACACCTGTGGGCCGGCTGAGCAACGTCGAGGTCCATTGGTTGATTCCCTCGGAGGACCCCCGTGCGTGCCGAGTGCTGGGCAACCACACACTGCGCGTTCCTTGAGGAGCGCTACATCTCCAGAGCCCTCGAACGCCCTTCGGGACAACATGGCTGGTGGGTGCGAGGTGCCCAGGAAGACTCTGTCACGGCCCTTGTGTGAGCTGCCATGAGAGAACGCTGTGCTTGCAACACTGCGAGGCCCGCCCTCGTGCCTGAAGTCACTCTGCTCGAGGAGAAAGTCAGCACCTTAGCGTGCTGTGTGGCTCCCGGCACACCCAGCATGAAGCCATGCCTGGAAGTAAGGCCCTGGTTTGCCGTGCAGAAGCGGAGGCGTGCTGCACTTTCCAGGAGGCGGTGGCCTCTGCTCTGCATACCTTGAACGGCAGCACAGCCTTCTGGACACCTGGGAGGCTAGCCGGGGCGCCCTGTTCCCGGCAGGAACACTGAGTAACCAACCCCAGGCGCACCTGGCTCTGCTAAGCACCATCCAGGCCCGTAGCCCCTTAGAGCCCCTCTGTGCACGCCGAGCGTAGGGAAACGCACTGCCCTCTCTTTTGGAGCAGCTTGGTTTCCTCAGCACTCGCACACGTTCACGAACGCCGTTCTGCCACATCCCACATGGCGCGGAGGTCTTACGCGTTGCCCTAATCGGAGCTGCGCTCAGAGTAACCCTCGTCTTCGCATTCCATCCAGGACCTCCTGACTGAAGGCACCGTGCCTCCTAGAGGACGGCGGCTTGGGTTCTTACTGCAATTCAAGTCCTGTTCCTTCTTTGGCACTGCAGGCAGCCCCAGGCCCAGAGGAGCGGCTACGGCGTTCCTTGGTTGAGACAGTTCGCTGGATGCGGGACTCCCTCCTGCGATAAGTTGACTCGGGGAAGGAAACACAGGGTAACCGGTGTCTCCTGGGACTCGTCAGAAACCACAGGGATGTACGCTGAGTGTGCCCATGAACACGGGGGCCTGCTGGAACTAGCCCTGCTTTCCCATTTTGAGGGCGGCCTTCATGCCTGCCTTGACGCTCCCTGACATTCCCGGCTCCCGACAGGCCAGTGAGCCCTGGAAGAGTGCTTCGGGGAAAATCATGAGTTTGCTCTCTCTAAACCAGGGGCTTCCGCGGCCGCGGTGGCGGTCCGCACGGCAGGCTCCAGAGCCAAAGGGAGCCTCAACGTGAGAACTGGCCTCCAGGTTAGGCCCTGAGTAGCCGTGCAGAAAGGGAGGCATGCAGCTCTTTCCGGGAGTTCTTAGTCGCTTTGCTTTCAAGGCAGTACACGCCCGGGGACTCCTAGGCCCCAGGGGCGTGCAGCGTTTTCCCTCCAAGGTCCCTGAGTGCCTCCAGACACCTGTGGGCCGGCTGAGCAACGTCGAGGTCCATTGGTTGATTCCCTCGGAGGACCCCCGTGCGTGCCGAGTGCTGGGCAACCACACACTGCGCGTTCCTTGAGGAGCGCTACCTCTCCAGAGCCCTCGAACGCCCTTCGGGACAACATGGCTGGTGGGTGCGAGGTGCCCAGGAAGACTCTGTCACGGCCCTTGTGTGAGCTGCCATGAGAGAACGCTGTGCTTGCAACACTGCGAGGCCCGCCCTCGTGCCTGAAGTCACTCTGCTCGAGGAGAAAGTCAGCACCTTAGCGTGCTGTGTGGCTCCCGGCACACCCAGCATGAAGCCATGCCTGGAAGTAAGGCCCTGGTTTGCCGTGCAGAAGCGGAGGCGTGCTGCACTTTCCAGGAGGCGGTGGCCTCTGCTCTGCATACCTTGAACGGCAGCACAGCCTTCTGGACACCTGGGAGGCTAGCCGGGGCGCCCTGTTCCCGGCAGGAACACTGAGTAACCCCAGGCGCACCTGGCTCTGCTAAGCACCATCCAGGCCCGTAGCCCCTTAGAGCCCCTCTGTGCACGCCGAGCGTAGGGAAACACACTGCCCTCTCTTTTGGAGCAGCTTGGTTTCCTCAGCACTCGCACACGTTCACGAACGCCGTTCTGCCACATCCCACATGGCGCGGAGGTCTTACGCGTTGCCCTAATCGGAGCTGCGCTCAGAGTAACCCTCGTCTTCGCATTCCATCCAGGACCTCCTGACTGAAGGCACCGTGCCTCCTAGAGGACGGCGGCTTGGGTTCTTACTGCAATTCAAGTCCTGTTCCTTCTTTGGCACTGCAGGCAGCCCCAGGCCCAGAGGAGCGGCTACGGCGTTCCTTGGTTGAGACAGTTCGCTGGATGCGGGACTCCCTCCTGCGATAAGTTGACTCGGGGAAGGAAACGCAGGGTAACCGGTGTCTCCTGGGACTCGTCAGAAACCACAGGGATGTACGCTGAGTGTGCCCATGAACACGGGGGCCTGCTGGAACTAGCCCTGCTTTCCCATTTTGAGGGCGGCATTCATGCCTGCCTTGACGCTCCCTGACATTCCCGGCTCCCGACAGGCCAGTGAGCCCTGGAAGAGTGCTTCGGGGAAAATCATGAGTTTGCTCTCTCTAAACCAGGGGCTGCCGCGGCCGCGGTGGCGGTCCGCACGGCAGGCTCCAGAGCCAAAGGGAGCCTCAACGTGAGAACTGGCCTCCAGGTTAGGCCCTGAGTAGCCGTGCAGAAAGGGAGGCATGCAGCTCTTTCCGGGAGTTCTTAGTCGCTTTGCTTTCAAGGCAGTACACGCCCGGGGACTCCTAGGCCCCAGGGGCGTGCAGCGTTTTCCCTCCAAGGTCCCTGAGTGCCTCCAGACACCTGTGGGCCGGCTGAGCAACGTCGAGGTCCATTGGTTGATTCCCTCGGAGGACCCCCGTGCGTGCCGAGTCCTGGGCAACCACACACTGCGCGTTCCTTGAGGAGCGCTACCTCTCCAGAGCCCTCGAACGCCCTTCGGGACAACATGGCTGGTGGGTGCGAGGTGCCCAGGAAGACTCTGTCACGGCCCTTGTGTGAGCTGCCATGAGAGAACGCTGTGCTTGCCACACTGCGAGGCCCGCCCTCGTGCCTGAAGTCACTCTGCTCGGGGAGAAAGTCAGCACCTTAGCGTGCTGTGTGGCTCCCGGCACACCCAGCATGAAGCCATGCCTGGAAGTAAGGCCCTGGTTTGCCGTGCAGAAGCGGAGGCGTGCTGCACTTTCCAGGAGGCGGTGGCCTCTGCTCTGCATACCTTGAACGGCAGCACAGCCTTCTGGACACCTGGGAGGCTAGCCGGGGCGCCCTGTTCCCGGCAGGAACACTGAGTAACCCCAGGCGCACCTGGCTCTGCTAAGCACCATCCAGGCCCGTAGCCCCTTAGAGCCCCTCTGTGCACGCCGAGCGTAGGGAAACGCACTGCCCTCTCTTTTGGAGCAGCTTGGTTTCCTCAGCACTCGCACACGTTCACGAACGCCGTTCTGCCACATCCCACATGGCGCGGAGGTCTTACGCGTTGCCCTAATCGGAGCTGCGCTCAGAGTAACCCTCGTCTTCGCATTCCATCCAGGACCTCCTGACTGAAGGCACCGTGCCTCCTAGAGGACGGCGGCTTGGGTTCTTACTGCAATTCAAGTCCTGTTCCTTCTTTGGCACTGCAGGCAGCCCCAGGCCCAGAGGAGCGGCTACGGCGTTCCTTGGTTGAGACAGTTCGCTGGATGCGGGACTCCCTCCTGCGATAAGTTGACTCGGGGAAGGAAACGCAGGGTAACCGGTGTCTCCTGGGACTCGTCAGAAACCACAGGGATGTACGCTGAGTGTGCCCATGAACACGGGGGCCTGCTGGAACTAGCCCTGCTTTCCCATTTTGAGGGCGGCCTTCATGCCTGCCTTGACGCTCCCTGACATTCCCGGCTCCCGACAGGCCAGTGAGCCCTGGAAGAGTGCTTCGGGGAAAATCATGAGTTTGCTCTCTCTAAACCAGGGGCTGCCGCGGCCGCGGTGGCGGTCCGCACGGCAGGCTCCAGAGCCAAAGGGAGCCTCAACGTGAGAACTGGCCTCCAGGTTAGGCCCTGAGTAGCCGTGCAGAAAGGGAGGCATGCAGCTCTTTCCGGGAGTTCTTAGTCGCTTTGCTTTCAAGGCAGTACACGCCCGGGGACTCCTAGGCCCCACGGGCGTGCAGCGTTTTCCCTCCAAGGTCCCTGAGTGCCTCCAGACACCTGTGGGCCGGCTGAGCAACGTCGAGGTCCATTGGTTGATTCCCTCGGAGGACCCCCGTGCGTGCCGAGTGCTGGGCAACCACACACTGCGCGTTCCTTGAGGAGCGCTACCTCTCCAGAGCCCTCGAACGCCCTTCGGGACAACATGGCTGGTGGGTGCGAGGTGCCCAGGAAGACTCTGTCACGGCCCTTGTGTGAGCTGCCATGAGAGAACGCTGTGCTTGCCACACTGCGAGGCCCGCCCTCGTGCCTGAAGTCACTCTGCTCGGGGAGAAAGTCAGCACCTTAGCGTGCTGTGTGGCTCCCGGCACACCCAGCATGAAGCCATGCCTGGAAGTAAGGCCCTGGTTTGCCGTGCAGAAGCGGAGGCGTGCTGCACTTTCCAGGAGGCGGTGGCCTCTGCTCTGCATACCTTGAACGGCAGCACAGCCTTCTGGACACCTGGGAGGCTAGCCGGGGCGCCCTGTTCCCGGCAGGAACACTGAGTAACCAACCCCAGGCGCACCTGGCTCTGCTAAGCACCATCCAGGCCCGTAGCCCCTTAGAGCCCCTCTGTGCACGCCGAGCGTAGGGAAACGCACTGCCCTCTCTTTTGGAGCAGCTTGGTTTCCTCAGCACTCGCACACGTTCACGAACGCCGTTCTGCCACATCCTACATGGCGCGGAGGTCTTACGCGTTGCCCTAATCGGAGCTGCGCTCAGAGTAACCCTCGTCTTCGCATTCCATCCAGGACCTCCTGACTGAAGGCACCGTGCCTCCTAGAGGACGGCGGCTTGGGTTCTTACTGCAATTCAAGTCCTGTTCCTTCTTTGGCACTGCAGGCAGCCCCAGGCCCAGAGGAGCGGCTACGGCGTTCCTTGGTTGAGACAGTTCGCTGGATGCGGGACTCCCTCCTGCGATAAGTTGACTCGGGGAAGGAAACGCAGGGTAACCGGTGTCTCCTGGGACTCGTCAGAAACCACAGGGATGTACGCTGAGTGTGCCCATGAACACGGGGGCCTGCTGGAACTAGCCCTGCTTTCCCATTTTGAGGGCGGCCTTCATGCCTGCCTTGACGCTCCCTGACATTCCCGGCTCCCGACAGGCCAGTGAGCCCTGGAAGAGTGCTTCGGGGAAAATCATGAGTTTGCTCTCTCTAAACCAGGGGCTGCCGCGGCCGCGGTGGCGGTCCGCACGGCAGGCTCCAGAGCCAAAGGGAGCCTCAACGTGAGAACTGGCCTCCAGGTTAGGCCCTGAGTAGCCGTGCAGAAAGGGAGGCATGCAGCTCTTTCCGGGAGTTCTTAGTCGCTTTGCTTTCAAGGCAGTACACGCCCGGGGACTCCTAGGCCCCAGGGGCGTGCAGCGTTTTCCCTCCAAGGTCCCTGAGTGCCTCCAGACACCTGTGGGCCGGCTGAGCAACGTCGAGGTCCATTGGTTGATTCCCTCGGAGGACCCCCGTGCGTGCCGAGTCCTGGGCAACCACACACTGCGTGTTCCTTGAGGAGCGCTACCTCTCCAGAGCCCTCGAACGCCCTTCGGGACAACATGGCTGGTGGGTGCGAGGTGCCCAGGAAGACTCTGTCACGGCCCTTGTGTGAGCTGCCATGAGAGAACGCTGTGCTTGCCACACTGCGAGGCCCGCCCTCGTGCCTGAAGTCACTCTGCTCGGGGAGAAAGTCAGCACCTTAGCGTGCTGTGTGGCTCCCGGCACACCCAGCATGAAGCCATGCCTGGAAGTAAGGCCCTGGTTTGCCGTGCAGAAGCGGAGGCGTGCTGCACTTTCCAGGAGGCGGTGGCCTCTGCTCTGCATACCTTGAACGGCAGCACAGCCTTCTGGACACCTGGGAGGCTAGCCGGGGCGCCCTGTTCCCGGCAGGAACACTGAGTAACCCCAGGCGCACCTGGCTCTGCTAAGCACCATCCAGGCCCGTAGCCCCTTAGAGCCCCTCTGTGCACGCCGAGCGTAGGGAAACGCACTGCCCTCTCTTTTGGAGCAGCTTGGTTTCCTCAGCACTCGCACACGTTCACGAACGCCGTTCTGCCACATCCCACATGGCGCGGAGGTCTTACGCGTTGCCCTAATCGGAGCTGCGCTCAGAGTAACCCTCGTCTTCGCATTCCATCCAGGACCTCCTGACTGAAGGCACCGTGCCTCCTAGAGGACGGCGGCTTGGGTTCTTACTGCAATTCAAGTCCTGTTCCTTCTTTGGCACTGCAGGCAGCCCCAGGCCCAGAGGAGCGGCTACGGCGTTCCTTGGTTGAGACAGTTCGCTGGATGCGGGACTCCCTCCTGCGATAAGTTGACTCGGGGAAGGAAACGCAGGGTAACCGGTGTCTCCTGGGACTCGTCAGAAACCACAGGGATGTACGCTGAGTGTGCCCATGAACACGGGGGCCTGCTGGAACTAGCCCTGCTTTCCCATTTTGAGGGCGGCCTTCATGCCTGCCTTGACGCTCCCTGACATTCCCGGCTCCCGACAGGCCAGTGAGCCCTGGAAGAGTGCTTCGGGGAAAATCATGAGTTTGCTCTCTCTAAACCAGGGGCTGCCGCGGCCGCGGTGGCGGTCCGCACGGCAGGCTCCAGAGCCAAAGGGAGCCTCAACGTGAGAACTGGCCTCCAGGTTAGGCCCTGAGTAGCCGTGCAGAAAGGGAGGCATGCAGCTCTTTCCGGGAGTTCTTAGTCGCTTTGCTTTCAAGGCAGTACACGCCCGGGGACTCCTAGGCCCCAGGGGCGTGCAGCGTTTTCCCTCCAAGGTCCCTGAGTGCCTCCAGACACCTGTGGGCCGGCTGAGCAACGTCGAGGTCCATTGGTTGATTCCCTCGGAGGACCCCCGTGCGTGCCGAGTGCTGGGCAACCACACACTGCGCGTTCCTTGAGGAGCGCTACATCTCCAGAGCCCTCGAACGCCCTTCGGGACAACATGGCTGGTGGGTGCGAGGTGCCCAGGAAGACTCTGTCACGGCCCTTGTGTGAGCTGCCATGAGAGAACGCTGTGCTTGCAACACTGCGAGGCCCGCCCTCGTGCCTGAAGTCACTCTGCTCGAGGAGAAAGTCAGCACCTTAGCGTGCTGTGTGGCTCCCGGCACACCCAGCATGAAGCCATGCCTGGAAGTAAGGCCCTGGTTTGCCGTGCAGAAGCGGAGGCGTGCTGCACTTTCCAGGAGGCGGTGGCCTCTGCTCTGCATACCTTGAACGGCAGCACAGCCTTCTGGACACCTGGGAGGCTAGCCGGGGCGCCCTGTTCCCGGCAGGAACACTGAGTAACCAACCCCAGGCGCACCTGGCTCTGCTAAGCACCATCCAGGCCCGTAGCCCCTTAGAGCCCCTCTGTGCATGCCGAGCGTAGGGAAACGCACTGCCCTCTCTTTTGGAGCAGCTTGGTTTCCTCAGCACTCGCACACGTTCACGAACGCCGTTCTGCCACATCCCACATGGCGCGGAGGTCTTACGCGTTGCCCTAATCGGAGCTGCGCTCAGAGTAACCCTCGTCTTCGCATTCCATCCAGGACCTCCTGACTGAAGGCACCGTGCCTCCTAGAGGACGGCGGCTTGGGTTCTTACTGCAATTCAAGTCCTGTTCCTTCTTTGGCACTGCAGGCAGCCCCAGGCCCAGAGGAGCGGCTACGGCGTTCCTTGGTTGAGACAGTTCGCTGGATGCGGGACTCCCTCCTGCGATAAGTTGACTCGGGGAAGGAAACACAGGGTAACCGGTGTCTCCTGGGACTCGTCAGAAACCACAGGGATGTACGCTGAGTGTGCCCATGAACACGGGGGCCTGCTGGAACTAGCCCTGCTTTCCCATTTTGAGGGCGGCCTTCATGCCTGCCTTGACGCTCCCTGACATTCCCGGCTCCCGACAGGCCAGTGAGCCCTGGAAGAGTGCTTCGGGGAAAATCATGAGTTTGCTCTCTCTAAACCAGGGGCTTCCGCGGCCGCGGTGGCGGTCCGCACGGCAGGCTCCAGAGCCAAAGGGAGCCTCAACGTGAGAACTGGCCTCCAGGTTAGGCCCTGAGTAGCCGTGCAGAAAGGGAGGCATGCAGCTCTTTCCGGGAGTTCTTAGTCGCTTTGCTTTCAAGGCAGTACACGCCCGGGGACTCCTAGGCCCCAGGGGCGTGCAGCGTTTTCCCTCCAAGGTCCCTGAGTGCCTCCAGACACCTGTGGGCCGGCTGAGCAACGTCGAGGTCCATTGGTTGATTCCCTCGGAGGACCCCCGTGCGTGCCGAGTGCTGGGCAACCACACACTGCGCGTTCCTTGAGGAGCGCTACCTCTCCAGAGCCCTCGAACGCCCTTCGGGACAACATGGCTGGTGGGTGCGAGGTGCCCAGGAAGACTCTGTCACGGCCCTTGTGTGAGCTGCCATGAGAGAACGCTGTGCTTGCAACACTGCGAGGCCCGCCCTCGTGCCTGAAGTCACTCTGCTCGAGGAGAAAGTCAGCACCTTAGCGTGCTGTGTGGCTCCCGGCACACCCAGCATGAAGCCATGCCTGGAAGTAAGGCCCTGGTTTGCCGTGCAGAAGCGGAGGCGTGCTGCACTTTCCAGGAGGCGGTGGCCTCTGCTCTGCATACCTTGAACGGCAGCACAGCCTTCTGGACACCTGGGAGGCTAGCCGGGGCGCCCTGTTCCCGGCAGGAACACTGAGTAACCCCAGGCGCACCTGGCTCTGCTAAGCACCATCCAGGCCCGTAGCCCCTTAGAGCCCCTCTGTGCACGCCGAGCGTAGGGAAACGCACTGCCCTCTCTTTTGGAGCAGCTTGGTTTCCTCAGCACTCGCACACGTTCACGAACGCCGTTCTGCCACATCCCACATGGCGCGGAGGTCTTACGCGTTGCCCTAATCGGAGCTGCGCTCAGAGTAACCCTCGTCTTCGCATTCCATCCAGGACCTCCTGACTGAAGGCACCGTGCCTCCTAGAGGACGGCGGCTTGGGTTCTTACTGCAATTCAAGTCCTGTTCCTTCTTTGGCACTGCAGGCAGCCCCAGGCCCAGAGGAGCGGCTACGGCGTTCCTTGGTTGAGACAGTTCGCTGGATGCGGGACTCCCTCCTGCGATAAGTTGACTCGGGGAAGGAAACGCAGGGTAACCGGTGTCTCCTGGGACTCGTCAGAAACCACAGGGATGTACGCTGAGTGTGCCCATGAACACGGGGGCCTGCTGGAACTAGCCCTGCTTTCCCATTTTGAGGGCGGCATTCATGCCTGCCTTGACGCTCCCTGACATTCCCGGCTCCCGACAGGCCAGTGAGCCCTGGAAGAGTGCTTCGGGGAAAATCATGAGTTTGCTCTCTCTAAACCAGGGGCTGCCGCGGCCGCGGTGGCGGTCCGCACGGCAGGCTCCAGAGCCAAAGGGAGCCTCAACGTGAGAACTGGCCTCCAGGTTAGGCCCTGAGTAGCCGTGCAGAAAGGGAGGCATGCAGCTCTTTCCGGGAGTTCTTAGTCGCTTTGCTTTCAAGGCAGTACACGCCCGGGGACTCCTAGGCCCCAGGGGCGTGCAGCGTTTTCCCTCCAAGGTCCCTGAGTGCCTCCAGACACCTGTGGGCCGGCTGAGCAACGTCGAGGTCCATTGGTTGATTCCCTCGGAGGACCCCCGTGCGTGCCGAGTCCTGGGCAACCACACACTGCGCGTTCCTTGAGGAGCGCTACCTCTCCAGAGCCCTCGAACGCCCTTCGGGACAACATGGCTGGTGGGTGCGAGGTGCCCAGGAAGACTCTGTCACGGCCCTTGTGTGAGCTGCCATGAGAGAACGCTGTGCTTGCCACACTGCGAGGCCCGCCCTCGTGCCTGAAGTCACTCTGCTCGGGGAGAAAGTCAGCACCTTAGCGTGCTGTGTGGCTCCCGGCACACCCAGCATGAAGCCATGCCTGGAAGTAAGGCCCTGGTTTGCCGTGCAGAAGCGGAGGCGTGCTGCACTTTCCAGGAGGCGGTGGCCTCTGCTCTGCATACCTTGAACGGCAGCACAGCCTTCTGGACACCTGGGAGGCTAGCCGGGGCGCCCTGTTCCCGGCAGGAACACTGAGTAACCCCAGGCGCACCTGGCTCTGCTAAGCACCATCCAGGCCCGTAGCCCCTTAGAGCCCCTCTGTGCACGCCGAGCGTAGGGAAACGCACTGCCCTCTCTTTTGGAGCAGCTTGGTTTCCTCAGCACTCGCACACGTTCACGAACGCCGTTCTGCCACATCCCACATGGCGCGGAGGTCTTACGCGTTGCCCTAATCGGAGCTGCGCTCAGAGTAACCCTCGTCTTCGCATTCCATCCAGGACCTCCTGACTGAAGGCACCGTGCCTCCTAGAGGACGGCGGCTTGGGTTCTTACTGCAATTCAAGTCCTGTTCCTTCTTTGGCACTGCAGGCAGCCCCAGGCCCAGAGGAGCGGCTACGGCGTTCCTTGGTTGAGACAGTTCGCTGGATGCGGGACTCCCTCCTGCGATAAGTTGACTCGGGGAAGGAAACGCAGGGTAACCGGTGTCTCCTGGGACTCGTCAGAAACCACAGGGATGTACGCTGAGTGTGCCCATGAACACGGGGGCCTGCTGGAACTAGCCCTGCTTTCCCATTTTGAGGGCGGCCTTCATGCCTGCCTTGACGCTCCCTGACATTCCCGGCTCCCGACAGGCCAGTGAGCCCTGGAAGAGTGCTTCGGGGAAAATCATGAGTTTGCTCTCTCTAAACCAGGGGCTGCCGCGGCCGCGGTGGCGGTCCGCACGGCAGGCTCCAGAGCCAAAGGGAGCCTCAACGTGAGAACTGGCCTCCAGGTTAGGCCCTGAGTAGCCGTGCAGAAAGGGAGGCATGCAGCTCTTTCCGGGAGTTCTTAGTCGCTTTGCTTTCAAGGCAGTACACGCCCGGGGACTCCTAGGCCCCACGGGCGTGCAGCGTTTTCCCTCCAAGGTCCCTGAGTGCCTCCAGACACCTGTGGGCCGGCTGAGCAACGTCGAGGTCCATTGGTTGATTCCCTCGGAGGACCCCCGTGCGTGCCGAGTCCTGGGCAACCACACACTGCGCGTTCCTTGAGGAGCGCTACCTCTCCAGAGCCCTCGAACGCCCTTCGGGACAACATGGCTGGTGGGTGCGAGGTGCCCAGGAAGACTCTGTCACGGCCCTTGTGTGAGCTGCCATGAGAGAACGCTGTGCTTGCCACACTGCGAGGCCCGCCCTCGTGCCTGAAGTCACTCTGCTCGGGGAGAAAGTCAGCACCTTAGCGTGCTGTGTGGCTCCCGGCACACCCAGCATGAAGCCATGCCTGGAAGTAAGGCCCTGGTTTGCCGTGCAGAAGCGGAGGCGTGCTGCACTTTCCAGGAGGCGGTGGCCTCTGCTCTGCATACCTTGAACGGCAGCACAGCCTTCTGGACACCTGGGAGGCTAGCCGGGGCGCCCTGTTCCCGGCAGGAACACTGAGTAACCCCAGGCGCACCTGGCTCTGCTAAGCACCATCCAGGCCCGTAGCCCCTTAGAGCCCCTCTGTGCACGCCGAGCGTAGGGAAACGCACTGCCCTCTCTTTTGGAGCAGCTTGGTTTCCTCAGCACTCGCACACGTTCACGAACGCCGTTCTGCCACATCCCACATGGCGCGGAGGTCTTACGCGTTGCCCTAATCGGAGCTGCGCTCAGAGTAACCCTCGTCTTCGCATTCCATCCAGGACCTCCTGACTGAAGGCACCGTGCCTCCTAGAGGACGGCGGCTTGGGTTCTTACTGCAATTCAAGTCCTGTTCCTTCTTTGGCACTGCAGGCAGCCCCAGGCCCAGAGGAGCGGCTACGGCGTTCCTTGGTTGAGACAGTTCGCTGGATGCGGGACTCCCTCCTGCGATAAGTTGACTCGGGGAAGGAAACGCAGGGTAACCGGTGTCTCCTGGGACTCGTCAGAAACCACAGGGATGTACGCTGAGTGTGCCCATGAACACGGGGGCCTGCTGGAACTAGCCCTGCTTTCCCATTTTGAGGGCGGCCTTCATGCCTGCCTTGACGCTCCCTGACATTCCCGGCTCCCGACAGGCCAGTGAGCCCTGGAAGAGTGCTTCGGGGAAAATCATGAGTTTGCTCTCTCTAAACCAGGGGCTGCCACGGCCGCGGTGGCGGTCCGCACGGCAGGCTCCAGAGCCAAAGGGAGCCTCAACGTGAGAACTGGCCTCCAGGTTAGGCCCTGAGTAGCCGTGCAGAAAGGGAGGCATGCAGCTCTTTCCGGGAGTTCTTAGTCGCTTTGCTTTCAAGGCAGTACACGCCCGGGGACTCCTAGGCCCCACGGGCGTGCAGCGTTTTCCCTCCAAGGTCCCTGAGTGCCTCCAGACACCTGTGGGCCGGCTGAGCAACGTCGAGGTCCATTGGTTGATTCCCTCGGAGGACCCCCGTGCGTGCCGAGTGCTGGGCAACCACACACTGCGCGTTCCTTGAGGAGCGCTACATCTCCAGAGCCCTCGAACGCCCTTCGGGACAACATGGCTGATGGGTGCGAGGTGCCCAGGAAGACTCTGTCACGGCCCTTGTGTGAGCTGCCATGAGAGAACGCTGTGCTTGCAACACTGCGAGGCCCGCCCTCGTGCCTGAAGTCACTCTGCTCGAGGAGAAAGTCAGCACCTTAGCGTGCTGTGTGGCTCCCGGCACACCCAGCATGAAGCCATGCCTGGAAGTAAGGCCCTGGTTTGCCGTGCAGAAGCGGAGGCGTGCTGCACTTTCCAGGAGGCGGTGGCCTCTGCTCTGCATACCTTGAACGGCAGCACAGCCTTCTGGACACCTGGGAGGCTAGCCAGGGCGCCCTGTTCCCGGCAGGAACACTGAGTAACCCCAGGCGCACCTGGCTCTGCTAAGCACCATCCAGGCCCGTAGCCCCTTAGAGCCCCTCTGTGCACGCCGAGCGTAGGGAAACGCACTGCCCTCTCTTTTGGAGCAGCTTGGTTTCCTCAGCACTCGCACACGTTCACGAACGCCGTTCTGCCACATCCCACATGGCGCGGAGGTCTTACGCGTTGCCCTAATCGGAGCTGCGCTCAGAGTAACCCTCGTCTTCGCATTCCATCCAGGACCTCCTGACTGAAGGCACCGTGCCTCCTAGAGGACGGCGGCTTGGGTTCTTACTGCAATTCAAGTCCTGTTCCTTCTTTGGCACTGCAGGCAGCCCCAGGCCCAGAGGAGCGGCTACGGCGTTCCTTGGTTGAGACAGTTCGCTGGATGCGGGACTCCCTCCTGCGATAAGTTGACTCGGGGAAGGAAACGCAGGGTAACCGGTGTCTCCTGGGACTCGTCAGAAACCACAGGGATGTACGCTGAGTGTGCCCATGAACACGGGGGCCTGCTGGAACTAGCCCTGCTTTCCCATTTTGAGGGCGGCCTTCATGCCTGCCTTGACGCTCCCTGACATTCCCGGCTCCCGACAGGCCAGTGAGCCCTGGAAGAGTGCTTCGGGGAAAATCATGAGTTTGCTCTCTCTAAACCAGGGGCTGCCGCGGCCGCGGTGGCGGTCCTCACGGCAGGCTCCAGAGCCAAAGGGAGCCTCAACGTGAGAACTGGCCTCCAGGTTAGGCCCTGAGTAGCCGTGCAGAAAGGGAGGCATGCAGCTCTTTCCGGGAGTTCTTAGTCGCTTTGCTTTCAAGGCAGTACACGCCCGGGGACTCCTAGGCCCCAGGGGCGTGCAGCGTTTTCCCTCCAAGGTCCCTGAGTGCCTCCAGACACCTGTGGGCCGGCTGAGCAACGTCGAGGTCCATTGGTTGATTCCCTCGGAGGACCCCCGTGCGTGCCGAGTGCTGGGCAACCACACACTGCGCGTTCCTTGAGGAGCGCTACCTCTCCAGAGCCCTCGAACGCCCTTCGGGACAACATGGCTGGTGGGTGCGAGGTGCCCAGGAAGACTCTGTCACGGCCCTTGTGTGAGCTGCCATGAGAGAACGCTGTGCTTGCAACACTGCGAGGCCCGCCCTCGTGCCTGAAGTCACTCTGCTCGAGGAGAAAGTCAGCACCTTAGCGTGCTGTGTGGCTCCCGGCACACCCAGCATGAAGCCATGCCTGGAAGTAAGGCCCTGGTTTGCCGTGCAGAAGCGGAGGCGTGCTGCACTTTCCAGGAGGCGGTGGCCTCTGCTCTGCATACCTTGAACGGCAGCACAGCCTTCTGGACACCTGGGAGGCTAGCCGGGGCGCCCTGTTCCCGGCAGGAACACTGAGTAACCAACCCCAGGCGCACCTGGCTCTGCTAAGCACCATCCAGGCCCGTAGCCCCTTAGAGCCCCTCTGTGCACGCCGAGCGTAGGGAAACGCACTGCCCTCTCTTTTGGAGCAGCTTGGTTTCCTCAGCACTCGCACACGTTCACGAACGCCGTTCTGCCACATCCTACATGGCGCGGAGGTCTTACGCGTTGCCCTAATCGGAGCTGCGCTCAGAGTAACCCTCGTCTTCGCATTCCATCCAGGACCTCCTGACTGAAGGCACCGTGCCTCCTAGAGGACGGCGGCTTGGGTTCTTACTGCAATTCAAGTCCTGTTCCTTCTTTGGCACTGCAGGCAGCCCCAGGCCCAGAGGAGCGGCTACGGCGTTCCTTGGTTGAGACAGTTCGCTGGATGCGGGACTCCCTCCTGCGATAAGTTGACTCGGGGAAGGAAACGCAGGGTAACCGGTGTCTCCTGGGACTCGTCAGAAACCACAGGGATGTACGCTGAGTGTGCCCATGAACACGGGGGCCTGCTGGAACTAGCCCTGCTTTCCCATTTTGAGGGCGGCCTTCATGCCTGCCTTGACGCTCCCTGACATTCCCGGCTCCCGACAGGCCAGTGAGCCCTGGAAGAGTGCTTCGGGGAAAATCATGAGTTTGCTCTCTCTAAACCAGGGGCTGCCGCGGCCGCGGTGGCGGTCCGCACGGCAGGCTCCAGAGCCAAAGGGAGCCTCAACGTGAGAACTGGCCTCCAGGTTAGGCCCTGAGTAGCCGTGCAGAAAGGGAGGCATGCAGCTCTTTCCGGGAGTTCTTAGTCGCTTTGCTTTCAAGGCAGTACACGCCCGGGGACTCCTAGGCCCCAGGGGCGTGCAGCGTTTTCCCTCCAAGGTCCCTGAGTGCCTCCAGACACCTGTGGGCCGGCTGAGCAACGTCGAGGTCCATTGGTTGATTCCCTCGGAGGACCCCCGTGCGTGCCGAGTCCTGGGCAACCACACACTGCGTGTTCCTTGAGGAGCGCTACCTCTCCAGAGCCCTCGAACGCCCTTCGGGACAACATGGCTGGTGGGTGCGAGGTGCCCAGGAAGACTCTGTCACGGCCCTTGTGTGAGCTGCCATGAGAGAACGCTGTGCTTGCCACACTGCGAGGCCCGCCCTCGTGCCTGAAGTCACTCTGCTCGGGGAGAAAGTCAGCACCTTAGCGTGCTGTGTGGCTCCCGGCACACCCAGCATGAAGCCATGCCTGGAAGTAAGGCCCTGGTTTGCCGTGCAGAAGCGGAGGCGTGCTGCACTTTCCAGGAGGCGGTGGCCTCTGCTCTGCATACCTTGAACGGCAGCACAGCCTTCTGGACACCTGGGAGGCTAGCCGGGGCGCCCTGTTCCCGGCAGGAACACTGAGTAACCCCAGGCGCACCTGGCTCTGCTAAGCACCATCCAGGCCCGTAGCCCCTTAGAGCCCCTCTGTGCACGCCGAGCGTAGGGAAACGCACTGCCCTCTCTTTTGGAGCAGCTTGGTTTCCTCAGCACTCGCACACGTTCACGAACGCCGTTCTGCCACATCCCACATGGCGCGGAGGTCTTACGCGTTGCCCTAATCGGAGCTGCGCTCAGAGTAACCCTCGTCTTCGCATTCCATCCAGGACCTCCTGACTGAAGGCACCGTGCCTCCTAGAGGACGGCGGCTTGGGTTCTTACTGCAATTCAAGTCCTGTTCCTTCTTTGGCACTGCAGGCAGCCCCAGGCCCAGAGGAGCGGCTACGGCGTTCCTTGGTTGAGACAGTTCGCTGGATGCGGGACTCCCTCCTGCGATAAGTTGACTCGGGGAAGGAAACGCAGGGTAACCGGTGTCTCCTGGGACTCGTCAGAAACCACAGGGATGTACGCTGAGTGTGCCCATGAACACGGGGGCCTGCTGGAACTAGCCCTGCTTTCCCATTTTGAGGGCGGCCTTCATGCCTGCCTTGACGCTCCCTGACATTCCCGGCTCCCGACAGGCCAGTGAGCCCTGGAAGAGTGCTTCGGGGAAAATCATGAGTTTGCTCTCTCTAAACCAGGGGCTTCCGCGGCCGCGGTGGCGGTCCGCACGGCAGGCTCCAGAGCCAAAGGGAGCCTCAACGTGAGAACTGGCCTCCAGGTTAGGCCCTGAGTAGCCGTGCAGAAAGGGAGGCATGCAGCTCTTTCCGGGAGTTCTTAGTCGCTTTGCTTTCAAGGCAGTACACGCCCGGGGACTCCTAGGCCCCAGGGGCGTGCAGCGTTTTCCCTCCAAGGTCCCTGAGTGCCTCCAGACACCTGTGGGCCGGCTGAGCAACGTCGAGGTCCATTGGTTGATTCCCTCGGAGGACCCCCGTGCGTGCCGAGTGCTGGGCAACCACACACTGCGCGTTCCTTGAGGAGCGCTACATCTCCAGAGCCCTCGAACGCCCTTCGGGACAACATGGCTGGTGGGTGCGAGGTGCCCAGGAAGACTCTGTCACGGCCCTTGTGTGAGCTGCCATGAGAGAACGCTGTGCTTGCAACACTGCGAGGCCCGCCCTCGTGCCTGAAGTCACTCTGCTCGAGGAGAAAGTCAGCACCTTAGCGTGCTGTGTGGCTCCCGGCACACCCAGCATGAAGCCATGCCTGGAAGTAAGGCCCTGGTTTGCCGTGCAGAAGCGGAGGCGTGCTGCACTTTCCAGGAGGCGGTGGCCTCTGCTCTGCATACCTTGAACGGCAGCACAGCCTTCTGGACACCTGGGAGGCTAGCCGGGGCGCCCTGTTCCCGGCAGGAACACTGAGTAACCAACCCCAGGCGCACCTGGCTCTGCTAAGCACCATCCAGGCCCGTAGCCCCTTAGAGCCCCTCTGTGCACGCCGAGCGTAGGGAAACGCACTGCCCTCTCTTTTGGAGCAGCTTGGTTTCCTCAGCACTCGCACACGTTCACGAACGCCGTTCTGCCACATCCCACATGGCGCGGAGGTCTTACGCGTTGCCCTAATCGGAGCTGCGCTCAGAGTAACCCTCGTCTTCGCATTCCATCCAGGACCTCCTGACTGAAGGCACCGTGCCTCCTAGAGGACGGCGGCTTGGGTTCTTACTGCAATTCAAGTCCTGTTCCTTCTTTGGCACTGCAGGCAGCCCCAGGCCCAGAGGAGCGGCTACGGCGTTCCTTGGTTGAGACAGTTCGCTGGATGCGGGACTCCCTCCTGCGATAAGTTGACTCGGGGAAGGAAACACAGGGTAACCGGTGTCTCCTGGGACTCGTCAGAAACCACAGGGATGTACGCTGAGTGTGCCCATGAACACGGGGGCCTGCTGGAACTAGCCCTGCTTTCCCATTTTGAGGGCGGCCTTCATGCCTGCCTTGACGCTCCCTGACATTCCCGGCTCCCGACAGGCCAGTGAGCCCTGGAAGAGTGCTTCGGGGAAAATCATGAGTTTGCTCTCTCTAAACCAGGGGCTTCCGCGGCCGCGGTGGCGGTCCGCACGGCAGGCTCCAGAGCCAAAGGGAGCCTCAACGTGAGAACTGGCCTCCAGGTTAGGCCCTGAGTAGCCGTGCAGAAAGGGAGGCATGCAGCTCTTTCCGGGAGTTCTTAGTCGCTTTGCTTTCAAGGCAGTACACGCCCGGGGACTCCTAGGCCCCAGGGGCGTGCAGCGTTTTCCCTCCAAGGTCCCTGAGTGCCTCCAGACACCTGTGGGCCGGCTGAGCAACGTCGAGGTCCATTGGTTGATTCCCTCGGAGGACCCCCGTGCGTGCCGAGTGCTGGGCAACCACACACTGCGCGTTCCTTGAGGAGCGCTACCTCTCCAGAGCCCTCGAACGCCCTTCGGGACAACATGGCTGGTGGGTGCGAGGTGCCCAGGAAGACTCTGTCACGGCCCTTGTGTGAGCTGCCATGAGAGAACGCTGTGCTTGCAACACTGCGAGGCCCGCCCTCGTGCCTGAAGTCACTCTGCTCGAGGAGAAAGTCAGCACCTTAGCGTGCTGTGTGGCTCCCGGCACACCCAGCATGAAGCCATGCCTGGAAGTAAGGCCCTGGTTTGCCGTGCAGAAGCGGAGGCGTGCTGCACTTTCCAGGAGGCGGTGGCCTCTGCTCTGCATACCTTGAACGGCAGCACAGCCTTCTGGACACCTGGGAGGCTAGCCGGGGCGCCCTGTTCCCGGCAGGAACACTGAGTAACCCCAGGCGCACCTGGCTCTGCTAAGCACCATCCAGGCCCGTAGCCCCTTAGAGCCCCTCTGTGCACGCCGAGCGTAGGGAAACGCACTG
Organism: Lagenorhynchus albirostris; assembly: GCF_949774975.1. Lineage (NCBI taxonomy): Eukaryota > Metazoa > Chordata > Mammalia > Artiodactyla > Delphinidae > Lagenorhynchus > Lagenorhynchus albirostris. The sequence continues at coordinate 106,026,516 of NC_083102.1, read as the reverse complement.
CCCTCTCTTTTGGAGCAGCTTGGTTTCCTCAGCACTCGCACACGTTCACGAACGCCGTTCTGCCACATCCCACATGGCGCGGAGGTCTTACGCGTTGCCCTAATCGGAGCTGCGCTCAGAGTAACCCTCGTCTTCGCATTCCATCCAGGACCTCCTGACTGAAGGCACCGTGCCTCCTAGAGGACGGCGGCTTGGGTTCTTACTGCAATTCAAGTCCTGTTCCTTCTTTGGCACTGCAGGCAGCCCCAGGCCCAGAGGAGCGGCTACGGCGTTCCTTGGTTGAGACAGTTCGCTGGATGCGGGACTCCCTCCTGCGATAAGTTGACTCGGGGAAGGAAACGCAGGGTAACCGGTGTCTCCTGGGACTCGTCAGAAACCACAGGGATGTACGCTGAGTGTGCCCATGAACACGGGGGCCTGCTGGAACTAGCCCTGCTTTCCCATTTTGAGGGCGGCATTCATGCCTGCCTTGACGCTCCCTGACATTCCCGGCTCCCGACAGGCCAGTGAGCCCTGGAAGAGTGCTTCGGGGAAAATCATGAGTTTGCTCTCTCTAAACCAGGGGCTGCCGCGGCCGCGGTGGCGGTCCGCACGGCAGGCTCCAGAGCCAAAGGGAGCCTCAACGTGAGAACTGGCCTCCAGGTTAGGCCCTGAGTAGCCGTGCAGAAAGGGAGGCATGCAGCTCTTTCCGGGAGTTCTTAGTCGCTTTGCTTTCAAGGCAGTACACGCCCGGGGACTCCTAGGCCCCAGGGGCGTGCAGCGTTTTCCCTCCAAGGTCCCTGAGTGCCTCCAGACACCTGTGGGCCGGCTGAGCAACGTCGAGGTCCATTGGTTGATTCCCTCGGAGGACCCCCGTGCGTGCCGAGTCCTGGGCAACCACACACTGCGCGTTCCTTGAGGAGCGCTACCTCTCCAGAGCCCTCGAACGCCCTTCGGGACAACATGGCTGGTGGGTGCGAGGTGCCCAGGAAGACTCTGTCACGGCCCTTGTGTGAGCTGCCATGAGAGAACGCTGTGCTTGCCACACTGCGAGGCCCGCCCTCGTGCCTGAAGTCACTCTGCTCGGGGAGAAAGTCAGCACCTTAGCGTGCTGTGTGGCTCCCGGCACACCCAGCATGAAGCCATGCCTGGAAGTAAGGCCCTGGTTTGCCGTGCAGAAGCGGAGGCGTGCTGCACTTTCCAGGAGGCGGTGGCCTCTGCTCTGCATACCTTGAACGGCAGCACAGCCTTCTGGACACCTGGGAGGCTAGCCGGGGCGCCCTGTTCCCGGCAGGAACACTGAGTAACCCCAGGCGCACCTGGCTCTGCTAAGCACCATCCAGGCCCGTAGCCCCTTAGAGCCCCTCTGTGCACGCCGAGCGTAGGGAAACGCACTGCCCTCTCTTTTGGAGCAGCTTGGTTTCCTCAGCACTCGCACACGTTCACGAACGCCGTTCTGCCACATCCCACATGGCGCGGAGGTCTTACGCGTTGCCCTAATCGGAGCTGCGCTCAGAGTAACCCTCGTCTTCGCATTCCATCCAGGACCTCCTGACTGAAGGCACCGTGCCTCCTAGAGGACGGCGGCTTGGGTTCTTACTGCAATTCAAGTCCTGTTCCTTCTTTGGCACTGCAGGCAGCCCCAGGCCCAGAGGAGCGGCTACGGCGTTCCTTGGTTGAGACAGTTCGCTGGATGCGGGACTCCCTCCTGCGATAAGTTGACTCGGGGAAGGAAACGCAGGGTAACCGGTGTCTCCTGGGACTCGTCAGAAACCACAGGGATGTACGCTGAGTGTGCCCATGAACACGGGGGCCTGCTGGAACTAGCCCTGCTTTCCCATTTTGAGGGCGGCCTTCATGCCTGCCTTGACGCTCCCTGACATTCCCGGCTCCCGACAGGCCAGTGAGCCCTGGAAGAGTGCTTCGGGGAAAATCATGAGTTTGCTCTCTCTAAACCAGGGGCTGCCGCGGCCGCGGTGGCGGTCCGCACGGCAGGCTCCAGAGCCAAAGGGAGCCTCAACGTGAGAACTGGCCTCCAGGTTAGGCCCTGAGTAGCCGTGCAGAAAGGGAGGCATGCAGCTCTTTCCGGGAGTTCTTAGTCGCTTTGCTTTCAAGGCAGTACACGCCCGGGGACTCCTAGGCCCCACGGGCGTGCAGCGTTTTCCCTCCAAGGTCCCTGAGTGCCTCCAGACACCTGTGGGCCGGCTGAGCAACGTCGAGGTCCATTGGTTGATTCCCTCGGAGGACCCCCGTGCGTGCCGAGTGCTGGGCAACCACACACTGCGCGTTCCTTGAGGAGCGCTACCTCTCCAGAGCCCTCGAACGCCCTTCGGGACAACATGGCTGGTGGGTGCGAGGTGCCCAGGAAGACTCTGTCACGGCCCTTGTGTGAGCTGCCATGAGAGAACGCTGTGCTTGCAACACTGCGAGGCCCGCCCTCGTGCCTGAAGTCACTCTGCTCGGGGAGAAAGTCAGCACCTTAGCGTGCTGTGTGGCTCCCGGCACACCCAGCATGAAGCCATGCCTGGAAGTAAGGCCCTGGTTTGCCGTGCAGAAGCGGAGGCGTGCTGCACTTTCCAGGAGGCGGTGGCCTCTGCTCTGCATACCTTGAACGGCAGCACAGCCTTCTGGACACCTGGGAGGCTAGCCGGGGCGCCCTGTTCCCGGCAGGAACACTGAGTAACCAACCCCAGGCGCACCTGGCTCTGCTAAGCACCATCCAGGCCCGTAGCCCCTTAGAGCCCCTCTGTGCACGCCGAGCGTAGGGAAACGCACTGCCCTCTCTTTTGGAGCAGCTTGGTTTCCTCAGCACTCGCACACGTTCACGAACGCCGTTCTGCCACATCCCACATGGCGCGGAGGTCTTACGCGTTGCCCTAATCGGAGCTGCGCTCAGAGTAACCCTCGTCTTCGCATTCCATCCAGGACCTCCTGACTGAAGGCACCGTGCCTCCTAGAGGACGGCGGCTTGGGTTCTTACTGCAATTCAAGTCCTGTTCCTTCTTTGGCACTGCAGGCAGCCCCAGGCCCAGAGGAGCGGCTACGGCGTTCCTTGGTTGAGACAGTTCGCTGGATGCGGGACTCCCTCCTGCGATAAGTTGACTCGGGGAAGGAAACGCAGGGTAACCGGTGTCTCCTGGGACTCGTCAGAAACCACAGGGATGTACGCTGAGTGTGCCCATGAACACGGGGGCCTGCTGGAACTAGCCCTGCTTTCCCATTTTGAGGGCGGCATTCATGCCTGCCTTGACGCTCCCTGACATTCCCGGCTCCCGACAGGCCAGTGAGCCCTGGAAGAGTGCTTCGGGGAAAATCATGAGTTTGCTCTCTCTAAACCAGGGGCTGCCGCGGCCGCGGTGGCGGTCCGCACGGCAGGCTCCAGAGCCAAAGGGAGCCTCAACGTGAGAACTGGCCTCCAGGTTAGGCCCTGAGTAGCCGTGCAGAAAGGGAGGCATGCAGCTCTTTCCGGGAGTTCTTAGTCGCTTTGCTTTCAAGGCAGTACACGCCCGGGGACTCCTAGGCCCCAGGGGCGTGCAGCGTTTTCCCTCCAAGGTCCCTGAGTGCCTCCAGACACCTGTGGGCCGGCTGAGCAACGTCGAGGTCCATTGGTTGATTCCCTCGGAGGACCCCCGTGCGTGCCGAGTCCTGGGCAACCACACACTGCGTGTTCCTTGAGGAGCGCTACCTCTCCAGAGCCCTCGAACGCCCTTCGGGACAACATGGCTGGTGGGTGCGAGGTGCCCAGGAAGACTCTGTCACGGCCCTTGTGTGAGCTGCCATGAGAGAACGCTGTGCTTGCCACACTGCGAGGCCCGCCCTCGTGCCTGAAGTCACTCTGCTCGGGGAGAAAGTCAGCACCTTAGCGTGCTGTGTGGCTCCCGGCACACCCAGCATGAAGCCATGCCTGGAAGTAAGGCCCTGGTTTGCCGTGCAGAAGCGGAGGCGTGCTGCACTTTCCAGGAGGCGGTGGCCTCTGCTCTGCATACCTTGAACGGCAGCACAGCCTTCTGGACACCTGGGAGGCTAGCCGGGGCGCCCTGTTCCCGGCAGGAACACTGAGTAACCCCAGGCGCACCTGGCTCTGCTAAGCACCATCCAGGCCCGTAGCCCCTTAGAGCCCCTCTGTGCACGCCGAGCGTAGGGAAACGCACTGCCCTCTCTTTTGGAGCAGCTTGGTTTCCTCAGCACTCGCACACGTTCACGAACGCCGTTCTGCCACATCCCACATGGCGCGGAGGTCTTACGCGTTGCCCTAATCGGAGCTGCGCTCAGAGTAACCCTCGTCTTCGCATTCCATCCAGGACCTCCTGACTGAAGGCACCGTGCCTCCTAGAGGACGGCGGCTTGGGTTCTTACTGCAATTCAAGTCCTGTTCCTTCTTTGGCACTGCAGGCAGCCCCAGGCCCAGAGGAGCGGCTACGGCGTTCCTTGGTTGAGACAGTTCGCTGGATGCGGGACTCCCTCCTGCGATAAGTTGACTCGGGGAAGGAAACGCAGGGTAACCGGTGTCTCCTGGGACTCGTCAGAAACCACAGGGATGTACGCTGAGTGTGCCCATGAACACGGGGGCCTGCTGGAACTAGCCCTGCTTTCCCATTTTGAGGGCGGCCTTCATGCCTGCCTTGACGCTCCCTGACATTCCCGGCTCCCGACAGGCCAGTGAGCCCTGGAAGAGTGCTTCGGGGAAAATCATGAGTTTGCTCTCTCTAAACCAGGGGCTGCCGCGGCCGCGGTGGCGGTCCGCACGGCAGGCTCCAGAGCCAAAGGGAGCCTCAACGTGAGAACTGGCCTCCAGGTTAGGCCCTGAGTAGCCGTGCAGAAAGGGAGGCATGCAGCTCTTTCCGGGAGTTCTTAGTCGCTTTGCTTTCAAGGCAGTACACGCCCGGGGACTCCTAGGCCCCAGGGGCGTGCAGCGTTTTCCCTCCAAGGTCCCTGAGTGCCTCCAGACACCTGTGGGCCGGCTGAGCAACGTCGAGGTCCATTGGTTGATTCCCTCGGAGGACCCCCGTGCGTGCCGAGTGCTGGGCAACCACACACTGCGCGTTCCTTGAGGAGCGCTACATCTCCAGAGCCCTCGAACGCCCTTCGGGACAACATGGCTGGTGGGTGCGAGGTGCCCAGGAAGACTCTGTCACGGCCCTTGTGTGAGCTGCCATGAGAGAACGCTGTGCTTGCAACACTGCGAGGCCCGCCCTCGTGCCTGAAGTCACTCTGCTCGAGGAGAAAGTCAGCACCTTAGCGTGCTGTGTGGCTCCCGGCACACCCAGCATGAAGCCATGCCTGGAAGTAAGGCCCTGGTTTGCCGTGCAGAAGCGGAGGCGTGCTGCACTTTCCAGGAGGCGGTGGCCTCTGCTCTGCATACCTTGAACGGCAGCACAGCCTTCTGGACACCTGGGAGGCTAGCCGGGGCGCCCTGTTCCCGGCAGGAACACTGAGTAACCAACCCCAGGCGCACCTGGCTCTGCTAAGCACCATCCAGGCCCGTAGCCCCTTAGAGCCCCTCTGTGCACGCCGAGCGTAGGGAAACGCACTGCCCTCTCTTTTGGAGCAGCTTGGTTTCCTCAGCACTCGCACACGTTCACGAACGCCGTTCTGCCACATCCCACATGGCGCGGAGGTCTTACGCGTTGCCCTAATCGGAGCTGCGCTCAGAGTAACCCTCGTCTTCGCATTCCATCCAGGACCTCCTGACTGAAGGCACCGTGCCTCCTAGAGGACGGCGGCTTGGGTTCTTACTGCAATTCAAGTCCTGTTCCTTCTTTGGCACTGCAGGCAGCCCCAGGCCCAGAGGAGCGGCTACGGCGTTCCTTGGTTGAGACAGTTCGCTGGATGCGGGACTCCCTCCTGCGATAAGTTGACTCGGGGAAGGAAACACAGGGTAACCGGTGTCTCCTGGGACTCGTCAGAAACCACAGGGATGTACGCTGAGTGTGCCCATGAACACGGGGGCCTGCTGGAACTAGCCCTGCTTTCCCATTTTGAGGGCGGCCTTCATGCCTGCCTTGACGCTCCCTGACATTCCCGGCTCCCGACAGGCCAGTGAGCCCTGGAAGAGTGCTTCGGGGAAAATCATGAGTTTGCTCTCTCTAAACCAGGGGCTTCCGCGGCCGCGGTGGCGGTCCGCACGGCAGGCTCCAGAGCCAAAGGGAGCCTCAACGTGAGAACTGGCCTCCAGGTTAGGCCCTGAGTAGCCGTGCAGAAAGGGAGGCATGCAGCTCTTTCCGGGAGTTCTTAGTCGCTTTGCTTTCAAGGCAGTACACGCCCGGGGACTCCTAGGCCCCAGGGGCGTGCAGCGTTTTCCCTCCAAGGTCCCTGAGTGCCTCCAGACACCTGTGGGCCGGCTGAGCAACGTCGAGGTCCATTGGTTGATTCCCTCGGAGGACCCCCGTGCGTGCCGAGTGCTGGGCAACCACACACTGCGCGTTCCTTGAGGAGCGCTACCTCTCCAGAGCCCTCGAACGCCCTTCGGGACAACATGGCTGGTGGGTGCGAGGTGCCCAGGAAGACTCTGTCACGGCCCTTGTGTGAGCTGCCATGAGAGAACGCTGTGCTTGCAACACTGCGAGGCCCGCCCTCGTGCCTGAAGTCACTCTGCTCGAGGAGAAAGTCAGCACCTTAGCGTGCTGTGTGGCTCCCGGCACACCCAGCATGAAGCCATGCCTGGAAGTAAGGCCCTGGTTTGCCGTGCAGAAGCGGAGGCGTGCTGCACTTTCCAGGAGGCGGTGGCCTCTGCTCTGCATACCTTGAACGGCAGCACAGCCTTCTGGACACCTGGGAGGCTAGCCGGGGCGCCCTGTTCCCGGCAGGAACACTGAGTAACCCCAGGCGCACCTGGCTCTGCTAAGCACCATCCAGGCCCGTAGCCCCTTAGAGCCCCTCTGTGCACGCCGAGCGTAGGGAAACGCACTGCCCTCTCTTTTGGAGCAGCTTGGTTTCCTCAGCACTCGCACACGTTCACGAACGCCGTTCTGCCACATCCCACATGGCGCGGAGGTCTTACGCGTTGCCCTAATCGGAGCTGCGCTCAGAGTAACCCTCGTCTTCGCATTCCATCCAGGACCTCCTGACTGAAGGCACCGTGCCTCCTAGAGGACGGCGGCTTGGGTTCTTACTGCAATTCAAGTCCTGTTCCTTCTTTGGCACTGCAGGCAGCCCCAGGCCCAGAGGAGCGGCTACGGCGTTCCTTGGTTGAGACAGTTCGCTGGATGCGGGACTCCCTCCTGCGATAAGTTGACTCGGGGAAGGAAACGCAGGGTAACCGGTGTCTCCTGGGACTCGTCAGAAACCACAGGGATGTACGCTGAGTGTGCCCATGAACACGGGGGCCTGCTGGAACTAGCCCTGCTTTCCCATTTTGAGGGCGGCATTCATGCCTGCCTTGACGCTCCCTGACATTCCCGGCTCCCGACAGGCCAGTGAGCCCTGGAAGAGTGCTTCGGGGAAAATCATGAGTTTGCTCTCTCTAAACCAGGGGCTGCCGCGGCCGCGGTGGCGGTCCGCACGGCAGGCTCCAGAGCCAAAGGGAGCCTCAACGTGAGAACTGGCCTCCAGGTTAGGCCCTGAGTAGCCGTGCAGAAAGGGAGGCATGCAGCTCTTTCCGGGAGTTCTTAGTCGCTTTGCTTTCAAGGCAGTACACGCCCGGGGACTCCTAGGCCCCAGGGGCGTGCAGCGTTTTCCCTCCAAGGTCCCTGAGTGCCTCCAGACACCTGTGGGCCGGCTGAGCAACGTCGAGGTCCATTGGTTGATTCCCTCGGAGGACCCCCGTGCGTGCCGAGTCCTGGGCAACCACACACTGCGCGTTCCTTGAGGAGCGCTACCTCTCCAGAGCCCTCGAACGCCCTTCGGGACAACATGGCTGGTGGGTGCGAGGTGCCCAGGAAGACTCTGTCACGGCCCTTGTGTGAGCTGCCATGAGAGAACGCTGTGCTTGCCACACTGCGAGGCCCGCCCTCGTGCCTGAAGTCACTCTGCTCGGGGAGAAAGTCAGCACCTTAGCGTGCTGTGTGGCTCCCGGCACACCCAGCATGAAGCCATGCCTGGAAGTAAGGCCCTGGTTTGCCGTGCAGAAGCGGAGGCGTGCTGCACTTTCCAGGAGGCGGTGGCCTCTGCTCTGCATACCTTGAACGGCAGCACAGCCTTCTGGACACCTGGGAGGCTAGCCGGGGCGCCCTGTTCCCGGCAGGAACACTGAGTAACCCCAGGCGCACCTGGCTCTGCTAAGCACCATCCAGGCCCGTAGCCCCTTAGAGCCCCTCTGTGCACGCCGAGCGTAGGGAAACGCACTGCCCTCTCTTTTGGAGCAGCTTGGTTTCCTCAGCACTCGCACACGTTCACGAACGCCGTTCTGCCACATCCCACATGGCGCGGAGGTCTTACGCGTTGCCCTAATCGGAGCTGCGCTCAGAGTAACCCTCGTCTTCGCATTCCATCCAGGACCTCCTGACTGAAGGCACCGTGCCTCCTAGAGGACGGCGGCTTGGGTTCTTACTGCAATTCAAGTCCTGTTCCTTCTTTGGCACTGCAGGCAGCCCCAGGCCCAGAGGAGCGGCTACGGCGTTCCTTGGTTGAGACAGTTCGCTGGATGCGGGACTCCCTCCTGCGATAAGTTGACTCGGGGAAGGAAACGCAGGGTAACCGGTGTCTCCTGGGACTCGTCAGAAACCACAGGGATGTACGCTGAGTGTGCCCATGAACACGGGGGCCTGCTGGAACTAGCCCTGCTTTCCCATTTTGAGGGCGGCCTTCATGCCTGCCTTGACGCTCCCTGACATTCCCGGCTCCCGACAGGCCAGTGAGCCCTGGAAGAGTGCTTCGGGGAAAATCATGAGTTTGCTCTCTCTAAACCAGGGGCTGCCGCGGCCGCGGTGGCGGTCCGCACGGCAGGCTCCAGAGCCAAAGGGAGCCTCAACGTGAGAACTGGCCTCCAGGTTAGGCCCTGAGTAGCCGTGCAGAAAGGGAGGCATGCAGCTCTTTCCGGGAGTTCTTAGTCGCTTTGCTTTCAAGGCAGTACACGCCCGGGGACTCCTAGGCCCCAGGGGCGTGCAGCGTTTTCCCTCCAAGGTCCCTGAGTGCCTCCAGACACCTGTGGGCCGGCTGAGCAACGTCGAGGTCCATTGGTTGATTCCCTCGGAGGACCCCCGTGCGTGCCGAGTCCTGGGCAACCACACACTGCGTGTTCCTTGAGGAGCGCTACCTCTCCAGAGCCCTCGAACGCCCTTCGGGACAACATGGCTGGTGGGTGCGAGGTGCCCAGGAAGACTCTGTCACGGCCCTTGTGTGAGCTGCCATGAGAGAACGCTGTGCTTGCCACACTGCGAGGCCCGCCCTCGTGCCTGAAGTCACTCTGCTCGGGGAGAAAGTCAGCACCTTAGCGTGCTGTGTGGCTCCCGGCACACCCAGCATGAAGCCATGCCTGGAAGTAAGGCCCTGGTTTGCCGTGCAGAAGCGGAGGCGTGCTGCACTTTCCAGGAGGCGGTGGCCTCTGCTCTGCATACCTTGAACGGCAGCACAGCCTTCTGGACACCTGGGAGGCTAGCCGGGGCGCCCTGTTCCCGGCAGGAACACTGAGTAACCCCAGGCGCACCTGGCTCTGCTAAGCACCATCCAGGCCCGTAGCCCCTTAGAGCCCCTCTGTGCACGCCGAGCGTAGGGAAACGCACTGCCCTCTCTTTTGGAGCAGCTTGGTTTCCTCAGCACTCGCACACGTTCACGAACGCCGTTCTGCCACATCCCACATGGCGCGGAGGTCTTACGCGTTGCCCTAATCGGAGCTGCGCTCAGAGTAACCCTCGTCTTCGCATTCCATCCAGGACCTCCTGACTGAAGGCACCGTGCCTCCTAGAGGACGGCGGCTTGGGTTCTTACTGCAATTCAAGTCCTGTTCCTTCTTTGGCACTGCAGGCAGCCCCAGGCCCAGAGGAGCGGCTACGGCGTTCCTTGGTTGAGACAGTTCGCTGGATGCGGGACTCCCTCCTGCGATAAGTTGACTCGGGGAAGGAAACGCAGGGTAACCGGTGTCTCCTGGGACTCGTCAGAAACCACAGGGATGTACGCTGAGTGTGCCCATGAACACGGGGGCCTGCTGGAACTAGCCCTGCTTTCCCATTTTGAGGGCGGCCTTCATGCCTGCCTTGACGCTCCCTGACATTCCCGGCTCCCGACAGGCCAGTGAGCCCTGGAAGAGTGCTTCGGGGAAAATCATGAGTTTGCTCTCTCTAAACCAGGGGCTGCCACGGCCGCGGTGGCGGTCCGCACGGCAGGCTCCAGAGCCAAAGGGAGCCTCAACGTGAGAACTGGCCTCCAGGTTAGGCCCTGAGTAGCCGTGCAGAAAGGGAGGCATGCAGCTCTTTCCGGGAGTTCTTAGTCGCTTTGCTTTCAAGGCAGTACACGCCCGGGGACTCCTAGGCCCCACGGGCGTGCAGCGTTTTCCCTCCAAGGTCCCTGAGTGCCTCCAGACACCTGTGGGCCGGCTGAGCAACGTCGAGGTCCATTGGTTGATTCCCTCGGAGGACCCCCGTGCGTGCCGAGTGCTGGGCAACCACACACTGCGCGTTCCTTGAGGAGCGCTACATCTCCAGAGCCCTCGAACGCCCTTCGGGACAACATGGCTGATGGGTGCGAGGTGCCCAGGAAGACTCTGTCACGGCCCTTGTGTGAGCTGCCATGAGAGAACGCTGTGCTTGCAACACTGCGAGGCCCGCCCTCGTGCCTGAAGTCACTCTGCTCGAGGAGAAAGTCAGCACCTTAGCGTGCTGTGTGGCTCCCGGCACACCCAGCATGAAGCCATGCCTGGAAGTAAGGCCCTGGTTTGCCGTGCAGAAGCGGAGGCGTGCTGCACTTTCCAGGAGGCGGTGGCCTCTGCTCTGCATACCTTGAACGGCAGCACAGCCTTCTGGACACCTGGGAGGCTAGCCAGGGCGCCCTGTTCCCGGCAGGAACACTGAGTAACCCCAGGCGCACCTGGCTCTGCTAAGCACCATCCAGGCCCGTAGCCCCTTAGAGCCCCTCTGTGCACGCCGAGCGTAGGGAAACGCACTGCCCTCTCTTTTGGAGCAGCTTGGTTTCCTCAGCACTCGCACACGTTCACGAACGCCGTTCTGCCACATCCCACATGGCGCGGAGGTCTTACGCGTTGCCCTAATCGGAGCTGCGCTCAGAGTAACCCTCGTCTTCGCATTCCATCCAGGACCTCCTGACTGAAGGCACCGTGCCTCCTAGAGGACGGCGGCTTGGGTTCTTACTGCAATTCAAGTCCTGTTCCTTCTTTGGCACTGCAGGCAGCCCCAGGCCCAGAGGAGCGGCTACGGCGTTCCTTGGTTGAGACAGTTCGCTGGATGCGGGACTCCCTCCTGCGATAAGTTGACTCGGGGAAGGAAACGCAGGGTAACCGGTGTCTCCTGGGACTCGTCAGAAACCACAGGGATGTACGCTGAGTGTGCCCATGAACACGGGGGCCTGCTGGAACTAGCCCTGCTTTCCCATTTTGAGGGCGGCCTTCATGCCTGCCTTGACGCTCCCTGACATTCCCGGCTCCCGACAGGCCAGTGAGCCCTGGAAGAGTGCTTCGGGGAAAATCATGAGTTTGCTCTCTCTAAACCAGGGGCTGCCGCGGCCGCGGTGGCGGTCCTCACGGCAGGCTCCAGAGCCAAAGGGAGCCTCAACGTGAGAACTGGCCTCCAGGTTAGGCCCTGAGTAGCCGTGCAGAAAGGGAGGCATGCAGCTCTTTCCGGGAGTTCTTAGTCGCTTTGCTTTCAAGGCAGTACACGCCCGGGGACTCCTAGGCCCCAGGGGCGTGCAGCGTTTTCCCTCCAAGGTCCCTGAGTGCCTCCAGACACCTGTGGGCCGGCTGAGCAACGTCGAGGTCCATTGGTTGATTCCCTCGGAGGACCCCCGTGCGTGCCGAGTGCTGGGCAACCACACACTGCGCGTTCCTTGAGGAGCGCTACCTCTCCAGAGCCCTCGAACGCCCTTCGGGACAACATGGCTGGTGGGTGCGAGGTGCCCAGGAAGACTCTGTCACGGCCCTTGTGTGAGCTGCCATGAGAGAACGCTGTGCTTGCAACACTGCGAGGCCCGCCCTCGTGCCTGAAGTCACTCTGCTCGAGGAGAAAGTCAGCACCTTAGCGTGCTGTGTGGCTCCCGGCACACCCAGCATGAAGCCATGCCTGGAAGTAAGGCCCTGGTTTGCCGTGCAGAAGCGGAGGCGTGCTGCACTTTCCAGGAGGCGGTGGCCTCTGCTCTGCATACCTTGAACGGCAGCACAGCCTTCTGGACACCTGGGAGGCTAGCCGGGGCGCCCTGTTCCCGGCAGGAACACTGAGTAACCAACCCCAGGCGCACCTGGCTCTGCTAAGCACCATCCAGGCCCGTAGCCCCTTAGAGCCCCTCTGTGCACGCCGAGCGTAGGGAAACGCACTGCCCTCTCTTTTGGAGCAGCTTGGTTTCCTCAGCACTCGCACACGTTCACGAACGCCGTTCTGCCACATCCTACATGGCGCGGAGGTCTTACGCGTTGCCCTAATCGGAGCTGCGCTCAGAGTAACCCTCGTCTTCGCATTCCATCCAGGACCTCCTGACTGAAGGCACCGTGCCTCCTAGAGGACGGCGGCTTGGGTTCTTACTGCAATTCAAGTCCTGTTCCTTCTTTGGCACTGCAGGCAGCCCCAGGCCCAGAGGAGCGGCTACGGCGTTCCTTGGTTGAGACAGTTCGCTGGATGCGGGACTCCCTCCTGCGATAAGTTGACTCGGGGAAGGAAACGCAGGGTAACCGGTGTCTCCTGGGACTCGTCAGAAACCACAGGGATGTACGCTGAGTGTGCCCATGAACACGGGGGCCTGCTGGAACTAGCCCTGCTTTCCCATTTTGAGGGCGGCATTCATGCCTGCCTTGACGCTCCCTGACATTCCCGGCTCCCGACAGGCCAGTGAGCCCTGGAAGAGTGCTTCGGGGAAAATCATGAGTTTGCTCTCTCTAAACCAGGGGCTGCCGCGGCCGCGGTGGCGGTCCGCACGGCAGGCTCCAGAGCCAAAGGGAGCCTCAACGTGAGAACTGGCCTCCAGGTTAGGCCCTGAGTAGCCGTGCAGAAAGGGAGGCATGCAGCTCTTTCCGGGAGTTCTTAGTCGCTTTGCTTTCAAGGCAGTACACGCCCGGGGACTCCTAGGCCCCAGGGGCGTGCAGCGTTTTCCCTCCAAGGTCCCTGAGTGCCTCCAGACACCTGTGGGCCGGCTGAGCAACGTCGAGGTCCATTGGTTGATTCCCTCGGAGGACCCCCGTGCGTGCCGAGTCCTGGGCAACCACACACTGCGTGTTCCTTGAGGAGCGCTACCTCTCCAGAGCCCTCGAACGCCCTTCGGGACAACATGGCTGGTGGGTGCGAGGTGCCCAGGAAGACTCTGTCACGGCCCTTGTGTGAGCTGCCATGAGAGAACGCTGTGCTTGCCACACTGCGAGGCCCGCCCTCGTGCCTGAAGTCACTCTGCTCGGGGAGAAAGTCAGCACCTTAGCGTGCTGTGTGGCTCCCGGCACACCCAGCATGAAGCCATGCCTGGAAGTAAGGCCCTGGTTTGCCGTGCAGAAGCGGAGGCGTGCTGCACTTTCCAGGAGGCGGTGGCCTCTGCTCTGCATACCTTGAACGGCAGCACAGCCTTCTGGACACCTGGGAGGCTAGCCGGGGCGCCCTGTTCCCGGCAGGAACACTGAGTAACCCCAGGCGCACCTGGCTCTGCTAAGCACCATCCAGGCCCGTAGCCCCTTAGAGCCCCTCTGTGCACGCCGAGCGTAGGGAAACGCACTGCCCTCTCTTTTGGAGCAGCTTGGTTTCCTCAGCACTCGCACACGTTCACGAACGCCGTTCTGCCACATCCCACATGGCGCGGAGGTCTTACGCGTTGCCCTAATCGGAGCTGCGCTCAGAGTAACCCTCGTCTTCGCATTCCATCCAGGACCTCCTGACTGAAGGCACCGTGCCTCCTAGAGGACGGCGGCTTGGGTTCTTACTGCAATTCAAGTCCTGTTCCTTCTTTGGCACTGCAGGCAGCCCCAGGCCCAGAGGAGCGGCTACGGCGTTCCTTGGTTGAGACAGTTCGCTGGATGCGGGACTCCCTCCTGCGATAAGTTGACTCGGGGAAGGAAACGCAGGGTAACCGGTGTCTCCTGGGACTCGTCAGAAACCACAGGGATGTACGCTGAGTGTGCCCATGAACACGGGGGCCTGCTGGAACTAGCCCTGCTTTCCCATTTTGAGGGCGGCCTTCATGCCTGCCTTGACGCTCCCTGACATTCCCGGCTCCCGACAGGCCAGTGAGCCCTGGAAGAGTGCTTCGGGGAAAATCATGAGTTTGCTCTCTCTAAACCAGGGGCTGCCGCGGCCGCGGTGGCGGTCCGCACGGCAGGCTCCAGAGCCAAAGGGAGCCTCAACGTGAGAACTGGCCTCCAGGTTAGGCCCTGAGTAGCCGTGCAGAAAGGGAGGCATGCAGCTCTTTCCGGGAGTTCTTAGTCGCTTTGCTTTCAAGGCAGTACACGCCCGGGGACTCCTAGGCCCCAGGGGCGTGCAGCGTTTTCCCTCCAAGGTCCCTGAGTGCCTCCAGACACCTGTGGGCCGGCTGAGCAACGTCGAGGTCCATTGGTTGATTCCCTCGGAGGACCCCCGTGCGTGCCGAGTGCTGGGCAACCACACACTGCGCGTTCCTTGAGGAGCGCTACATCTCCAGAGCCCTCGAACGCCCTTCGGGACAACATGGCTGGTGGGTGCGAGGTGCCCAGGAAGACTCTGTCACGGCCCTTGTGTGAGCTGCCATGAGAGAACGCTGTGCTTGCAACACTGCGAGGCCCGCCCTCGTGCCTGAAGTCACTCTGCTCGAGGAGAAAGTCAGCACCTTAGCGTGCTGTGTGGCTCCCGGCACACCCAGCATGAAGCCATGCCTGGAAGTAAGGCCCTGGTTTGCCGTGCAGAAGCGGAGGCGTGCTGCACTTTCCAGGAGGCGGTGGCCTCTGCTCTGCATACCTTGAACGGCAGCACAGCCTTCTGGACACCTGGGAGGCTAGCCGGGGCGCCCTGTTCCCGGCAGGAACACTGAGTAACCAACCCCAGGCGCACCTGGCTCTGCTAAGCACCATCCAGGCCCGTAGCCCCTTAGAGCCCCTCTGTGCACGCCGAGCGTAGGGAAACGCACTGCCCTCTCTTTTGGAGCAGCTTGGTTTCCTCAGCACTCGCACACGTTCACGAACGCCGTTCTGCCACATCCCACATGGCGCGGAGGTCTTACGCGTTGCCCTAATCGGAGCTGCGCTCAGAGTAACCCTCGTCTTCGCATTCCATCCAGGACCTCCTGACTGAAGGCACCGTGCCTCCTAGAGGACGGCGGCTTGGGTTCTTACTGCAATTCAAGTCCTGTTCCTTCTTTGGCACTGCAGGCAGCCCCAGGCCCAGAGGAGCGGCTACGGCGTTCCTTGGTTGAGACAGTTCGCTGGATGCGGGACTCCCTCCTGCGATAAGTTGACTCGGGGAAGGAAACACAGGGTAACCGGTGTCTCCTGGGACTCGTCAGAAACCACAGGGATGTACGCTGAGTGTGCCCATGAACACGGGGGCCTGCTGGAACTAGCCCTGCTTTCCCATTTTGAGGGCGGCCTTCATGCCTGCCTTGACGCTCCCTGACATTCCCGGCTCCCGACAGGCCAGTGAGCCCTGGAAGAGTGCTTCGGGGAAAATCATGAGTTTGCTCTCTCTAAACCAGGGGCTTCCGCGGCCGCGGTGGCGGTCCGCACGGCAGGCTCCAGAGCCAAAGGGAGCCTCAACGTGAGAACTGGCCTCCAGGTTAGGCCCTGAGTAGCCGTGCAGAAAGGGAGGCATGCAGCTCTTTCCGGGAGTTCTTAGTCGCTTTGCTTTCAAGGCAGTACACGCCCGGGGACTCCTAGGCCCCAGGGGCGTGCAGCGTTTTCCCTCCAAGGTCCCTGAGTGCCTCCAGACACCTGTGGGCCGGCTGAGCAACGTCGAGGTCCATTGGTTGATTCCCTCGGAGGACCCCCGTGCGTGCCGAGTGCTGGGCAACCACACACTGCGCGTTCCTTGAGGAGCGCTACCTCTCCAGAGCCCTCGAACGCCCTTCGGGACAACATGGCTGGTGGGTGCGAGGTGCCCAGGAAGACTCTGTCACGGCCCTTGTGTGAGCTGCCATGAGAGAACGCTGTGCTTGCAACACTGCGAGGCCCGCCCTCGTGCCTGAAGTCACTCTGCTCGAGGAGAAAGTCAGCACCTTAGCGTGCTGTGTGGCTCCCGGCACACCCAGCATGAAGCCATGCCTGGAAGTAAGGCCCTGGTTTGCCGTGCAGAAGCGGAGGCGTGCTGCACTTTCCAGGAGGCGGTGGCCTCTGCTCTGCATACCTTGAACGGCAGCACAGCCTTCTGGACACCTGGGAGGCTAGCCGGGGCGCCCTGTTCCCGGCAGGAACACTGAGTAACCCCAGGCGCACCTGGCTCTGCTAAGCACCATCCAGGCCCGTAGCCCCTTAGAGCCCCTCTGTGCACGCCGAGCGTAGGGAAACGCACTGCCCTCTCTTTTGGAGCAGCTTGGTTTCCTCAGCACTCGCACACGTTCACGAACGCCGTTCTGCCACATCCCACATGGCGCGGAGGTCTTACGCGTTGCCCTAATCGGAGCTGCGCTCAGAGTAACCCTCGTCTTCGCATTCCATCCAGGACCTCCTGACTGAAGGCACCGTGCCTCCTAGAGGACGGCGGCTTGGGTTCTTACTGCAATTCAAGTCCTGTTCCTTCTTTGGCACTGCAGGCAGCCCCAGGCCCAGAGGAGCGGCTACGGCGTTCCTTGGTTGAGACAGTTCGCTGGATGCGGGACTCCCTCCTGCGATAAGTTGACTCGGGGAAGGAAACGCAGGGTAACCGGTGTCTCCTGGGACTCGTCAGAAACCACAGGGATGTACGCTGAGTGTGCCCATGAACACGGGGGCCTGCTGGAACTAGCCCTGCTTTCCCATTTTGAGGGCGGCCTTCATGCCTGCCTTGACGCTCCCTGACATTCCCGGCTCCCGACAGGCCAGTGAGCCCTGGAAGAGTGCTTCGGGGAAAATCATGAGTTTGCTCTCTCTAAACCAGGGGCTGCCGCGGCCGCGGTGGCGGTCCGCACGGCAGGCTCCAGAGCCAAAGGGAGCCTCAACGTGAGAACTGGCCTCCAGGTTAGGCCCTGAGTAGCCGTGCAGAAAGGGAGGCATGCAGCTCTTTCCGGGAGTTCTTAGTCGCTTTGCTTTCAAGGCAGTACACGCCCGGGGACTCCTAGGCCCCAGGGGCGTGCAGCGTTTTCCCTCCAAGGTCCCTGAGTGCCTCCAGACACCTGTGGGCCGGCTGAGCAACGTCGAGGTCCATTGGTTGATTCCCTCGGAGGACCCCCGTGCGTGCCGAGTGCTGGGCAACCACACACTGCGCGTTCCTTGAGGAGCGCTACCTCTCCAGAGCCCTCGAACGCCCTTCGGGACAACATGGCTGGTGGGTGCGAGGTGCCCAGGAAGACTCTGTCACGGCCCTTGTGTGAGCTGCCATGAGAGAACGCTGTGCTTGCAACACTGCGAGGCCCGCCCTCGTGCCTGAAGTCACTCTGCTCGAGGAGAAAGTCAGCACCTTAGCGTGCTGTGTGGCTCCCGGCACACCCAGCATGAAGCCATGCCTGGAAGTAAGGCCCTGGTTTGCCGTGCAGAAGCGGAGGCGTGCTGCACTTTCCAGGAGGCGGTGGCCTCTGCTCTGCATACCTTGAACGGCAGCACAGCCTTCTGGACACCTGGGAGGCTAGCCGGGGCGCCCTGTTCCCGGCAGGAACACTGAGTAACCCCAGGCGCACCTGGCTCTGCTAAGCACCATCCAGGCCCGTAGCCCCTTAGAGCCCCTCTGTGCACGCCGAGCGTAGGGAAACGCACTGCCCTCTCTTTTGGAGCAGCTTGGTTTCCTCAGCACTCGCACACGTTCACGAACGCCGTTCTGCCACATCCCACATGGCGCGGAGGTCTTACGCGTTGCCCTAATCGGAGCTGCGCTCAGAGTAACCCTCGTCTTCGCATTCCATCCAGGACCTCCTGACTGAAGGCACCGTGCCTCCTAGAGGACGGCGGCTTGGGTTCTTACTGCAATTCAAGTCCTGTTCCTTCTTTGGCACTGCAGGCAGCCCCAGGCCCAGAGGAGCGGCTACGGCGTTCCTTGGTTGAGACAGTTCGCTGGATGCGGGACTCCCTCCTGCGATAAGTTGACTCGGGGAAGGAAACGCAGGGTAACCGGTGTCTCCTGGGACTCGTCAGAAACCACAGGGATGTACGCTGAGTGTGCCCATGAACACGGGGGCCTGCTGGAACTAGCCCTGCTTTCCCATTTTGAGGGCGGCATTCATGCCTGCCTTGACGCTCCCTGACATTCCCGGCTCCCGACAGGCCAGTGAGCCCTGGAAGAGTGCTTCGGGGAAAATCATGAGTTTGCTCTCTCTAAACCAGGGGCTGCCGCGGCCGCGGTGGCGGTCCGCACGGCAGGCTCCAGAGCCAAAGGGAGCCTCAACGTGAGAACTGGCCTCCAGGTTAGGCCCTGAGTAGCCGTGCAGAAAGGGAGGCATGCAGCTCTTTCCGGGAGTTCTTAGTCGCTTTGCTTTCAAGGCAGTACACGCCCGGGGACTCCTAGGCCCCAGGGGCGTGCAGCGTTTTCCCTCCAAGGTCCCTGAGTGCCTCCAGACACCTGTGGGCCGGCTGAGCAACGTCGAGGTCCATTGGTTGATTCCCTCGGAGGACCCCCGTGCGTGCCGAGTCCTGGGCAACCACACACTGCGTGTTCCTTGAGGAGCGCTACCTCTCCAGAGCCCTCGAACGCCCTTCGGGACAACATGGCTGGTGGGTGCGAGGTGCCCAGGAAGACTCTGTCACGGCCCTTGTGTGAGCTGCCATGAGAGAACGCTGTGCTTGCCACACTGCGAGGCCCGCCCTCGTGCCTGAAGTCACTCTGCTCGGGGAGAAAGTCAGCACCTTAGCGTGCTGTGTGGCTCCCGGCACACCCAGCATGAAGCCATGCCTGGAAGTAAGGCCCTGGTTTGCCGTGCAGAAGCGGAGGCGTGCTGCACTTTCCAGGAGGCGGTGGCCTCTGCTCTGCATACCTTGAACGGCAGCACAGCCTTCTGGACACCTGGGAGGCTAGCCGGGGCGCCCTGTTCCCGGCAGGAACACTGAGTAACCCCAGGCGCACCTGGCTCTGCTAAGCACCATCCAGGCCCGTAGCCCCTTAGAGCCCCTCTGTGCATGCCGAGCGTAGGGAAACGCACTGCCCTCTCTTTTGGAGCAGCTTGGTTTCCTCAGCACTCGCACACGTTCACGAACGCCGTTCTGCCACATCCCACATGGCGCGGAGGTCTTACGCGTTGCCCTAATCGGAGCTGCGCTCAGAGTAACCCTCGTCTTCGCATTCCATCCAGGACCTCCTGACTGAAGGCACCGTGCCTCCTAGAGGACGGCGGCTTGGGTTCTTACTGCAATTCAAGTCCTGTTCCTTCTTTGGCACTGCAGGCAGCCCCAGGCCCAGAGGAGCGGCTACGGCGTTCCTTGGTTGAGACAGTTCGCTGGATGCGGGACTCCCTCCTGCGATAAGTTGACTCGGGGAAGGAAACGCAGGGTAACCGGTGTCTCCTGGGACTCGTCAGAAACCACAGGGATGTACGCTGAGTGTGCCCATGAACACGGGGGCCTGCTGGAACTAGCCCTGCTTTCCCATTTTGAGGGCGGCCTTCATGCCTGCCTTGACGCTCCCTGACATTCCCGGCTCCCGACAGGCCAGTGAGCCCTGGAAGAGTGCTTCGGGGAAAATCATGAGTTTGCTCTCTCTAAACCAGGGGCTGCCGCGGCCGCGGTGGCGGTCCGCACGGCAGGCTCCAGAGCCAAAGGGAGCCTCAACGTGAGAACTGGCCTCCAGGTTAGGCCCTGAGTAGCCGTGCAGAAAGGGAGGCATGCAGCTCTTTCCGGGAGTTCTTAGTCGCTTTGCTTTCAAGGCAGTACACGCCCGGGGACTCCTAGGCCCCACGGGCGTGCAGCGTTTTCCCTCCAAGGTCCCTGAGTGCCTCCAGACACCTGTGGGCCGGCTGAGCAACGTCGAGGTCCATTGGTTGATTCCCTCGGAGGACCCCCGTGCGTGCCGAGTGCTGGGCAACCACACACTGCGCGTTCCTTGAGGAGCGCTACATCTCCAGAGCCCTCGAACGCCCTTCGGGACAACATGGCTGGTGGGTGCGAGGTGCCCAGGAAGACTCTGTCACGGCCCTTGTGTGAGCTGCCATGAGAGAACGCTGTGCTTGCAACACTGCGAGGCCCGCCCTCGTGCCTGAAGTCACTCTGCTCGAGGAGAAAGTCAGCACCTTAGCGTGCTGTGTGGCTCCCGGCACACCCCGCATGAAGCCATGCCTGGAAGTAAGGCCCTGGTTTGCCGTGCAGAAGCGGAGGCGTGCTGCACTTTCCAGGAGGCGGTGGCCTCTGCTCTGCATACCTTGAACGGCAGCACAGCCTTCTGGACACCTGGGAGGCTAGCCGGGGCGCCCTGTTCCCGGCAGGAACACTGAGTAACCAACCCCAGGCGCACCTGGCTCTGCTAAGCACCATCCAGGCCCGTAGCCCCTTAGAGCCCCTCTGTGCACGCCGAGCGTAGGGAAACGCACTGCCCTCTCTTTTGGAGCAGCTTGGTTTCCTCAGCACTCGCACACGTTCACGAACGCCGTTCTGCCACATCCCACATGGCGCGGAGGTCTTACGCGTTGCCCTAATCGGAGCTGCGCTCAGAGTAACCCTCGTCTTCGCATTCCATCCAGGACCTCCTGACTGAAGGCACCGTGCCTCCTAGAGGACGGCGGCTTGGGTTCTTACTGCAATTCAAGTCCTGTTCCTTCTTTGGCACTGCAGGCAGCCCCAGGCCCAGAGGAGCGGCTACGGCATTCCTTGGTTGAGACAGTTCGCTGGATGCGGGACTCCCTCCTGCGATAAGTTGACTCGGGGAAGGAAACGCAGGGTAACCGGTGTCTCCTGGGACTCGTCAGAAACCACAGGGATGTACGCTGAGTGTGCCCATGAACACGGGGGCCTGCTGGAACTAGCCCTGCTTTCCCATTTTGAGGGCGGCCTTCATGCCTGCCTTGACGCTCCCTGACATTCCCGGCTCCCGACAGGCCAGTGAGCCCTGGAAGAGTGCTTCGGGGAAAATCATGAGTTTGCTCTCTCTAAACCAGGGGCTGCCGCGGCCGCGGTGGCGGTCCGCACGGCAGGCTCCAGAGCCAAAGGGAGCCTCAACGTGAGAACTGGCCTCCAGGTTAGGCCCTGAGTAGCCGTGCAGAAAGGGAGGCATGCAGCTCTTTCCGGGAGTTCTTAGTCGCTTTGCTTTCAAGGCAGTACACGCCCGGGGACTCCTAGGCCCCAGGGGCGTGCAGTGTTTTCCCTCCAAGGTCCCTGAGTGCCTCCAGACACCTGTGGGCCGGCTGAGCAACGTCGAGGTCCATTGGTTGATTCCCTCGGAGGACCCCCGTGCGTGCCGAGTGCTGGGCAACCACACACTGCGCGTTCCTTGAGGAGCGCTACCTCTCCAGAGCCCTCGAACGCCCTTCGGGACAACATGGCTGGTGGGTGCGAGGTGCCCAGGAAGACTCTGTCACGGCCCTTGTGTGAGCTGCCATGAGAGAACGCTGTGCTTGCAACACTGCGAGGCCCGCCCTCGTGCCTGAAGTCACTCTGCTCGAGGAGAAAGTCAGCACCTTAGCGTGCTGTGTGGCTCCCGGCACACCCAGCATGAAGCCATGCCTGGAAGTAAGGCCCTGGTTTGCCGTGCAGAAGCGGAGGCGTGCTGCACTTTCCAGGAGGCGGTGGCCTCTGCTCTGCATACCTTGAACGGCAGCACAGCCTTCTGGACACCTGGGAGGCTAGCCGGGGCGCCCTGTTCCCGGCAGGAACACTGAGTAACCCCAGGCGCACCTGGCTCTGCTAAGCACCATCCAGGCCCGTAGCCCCTTAGAGCCCCTCTGTGCACGCCGAGCGTAGGGAAACGCACTGCCCTCTCTTTTGGAGCAGCTTGGTTTCCTCAGCACTCGCACACGTTCACGAACGCCGTTCTGCCACATCCCACATGGCGCGGAGGTCTTACGCGTTGCCCTAATCGGAGCTGCGCTCAGAGTAACCCTCGTCTTCGCATTCCATCCAGGACCTCCTGACTGAAGGCACCGTGCCTCCTAGAGGACGGCGGCTTGGGTTCTTACTGCAATTCAAGTCCTGTTCCTTCTTTGGCACTGCAGGCAGCCCCAGGCCCAGAGGAGCGGCTACGGCGTTCCTTGGTTGAGACAGTTCGCTGGATGCGGGACTCCCTCCTGCGATAAGTTGACTCGGGGAAGGAAACGCAGGGTAACCGGTGTCTCCTGGGACTCGTCAGAAACCACAGGGATGTACGCTGAGTGTGCCCATGAACACGGGGGCCTGCTGGAACTAGCCCTGCTTTCCCATTTTGAGGGCGGCCTTCATGCCTGCCTTGACGCTCCCTGACATTCCCGGCTCCCGACAGGCCAGTGAGCCCTGGAAGAGTGCTTCGGGGAAAATCATGAGTTTGCTCTCTCTAAACCAGGGGCTGCCACGGCCGCGGTGGCGGTCCGCACGGCAGGCTCCAGAGCGAAAGGGAGCCTCAACGTGAGAACTGGCCTCCAGGTTAGGCCCTGAGTAGCCGTGCAGAAAGGGAGGCATGCAGCTCTTTCCGGGAGTTCTTAGTCGCTTTGCTTTCAAGGCAGTACACGCCCGGGGACTCCTAGGCCCCACGGGCGTGCAGCGTTTTCCCTCCAAGGTCCCTGAGTGCCTCCAGACACCTGTGGGCCGGCTGAGCAACGTCGAGGTCCATTGGTTGATTCCCTCGGAGGACCCCCGTGCGTGCCGAGTGCTGGGCAACCACACACTGCGCGTTCCTTGAGGAGCGCTACATCTCCAGAGCCCTCGAACGCCCTTCGGGACAACATGGCTGGTGGGTGCGAGGTGCCCAGGAAGACTCTGTCACGGCCCTTGTGTGAGCTGCCATGAGAGAACGCTGTGCTTGCAACACTGCGAGGCCCGCCCTCGTGCCTGAAGTCACTCTGCTCGAGGAGAAAGTCAGCACCTTAGCGTGCTGTGTGGCTCCCGGCACACCCCGCATGAAGCCATGCCTGGAAGTAAGGCCCTGGTTTGCCGTGCAGAAGCGGAGGCGTGCTGCACTTTCCAGGAGGCGGTGGCCTCTGCTCTGCATACCTTGAACGGCAGCACAGCCTTCTGGACACCTGGGAGGCTAGCCGGGGCGCCCTGTTCCCGGCAGGAACACTGAGTAACCCCAGGCGCACCTGGCTCTGCTAAGCACCATCCAGGCCCGTAGCCCCTTAGAGCCCCTCTGTGCACGCCGAGCGTAGGGAAACGCACTGCCCTCTCTTTTGGAGCAGCTTGGTTTCCTCAGCACTCGCACACGTTCACGAACGCCGTTCTGCCACATCCCACATGGCGCGGAGGTCTTACGCGTTGCCCTAATCGGAGCTGCGCTCAGAGTAACCCTCGTCTTCGCATTCCATCCAGGACCTCCTGACTGAAGGCACCGTGCCTCCTAGAGGACGGCGGCTTGGGTTCTTACTGCAATTCAAGTCCTGTTCCTTCTTTGGCACTGCAGGCAGCCCCAGGCCCAGAGGAGCGGCTACGGCGTTCCTTGGTTGAGACAGTTCGCTGGATGCGGGACTCCCTCCTGCGATAAGTTGACTCGGGGAAGGAAACGCAGGGTAACCGGTGTCTCCTGGGACTCGTCAGAAACCACAGGGATGTACGCTGAGTGTGCCCATGAACACGGGGGCCTGCTGGAACTAGCCCTGCTTTCCCATTTTGAGGGCGGCCTTCATGCCTGCCTTGACGCTCCCTGACATTCCCGGCTCCCGACAGGCCAGTGAGCCCTGGAAGAGTGCTTCGGGGAAAATCATGAGTTTGCTCTCTCTAAACCAGGGGCTGCCGCGGCCGCGGTGGCGGTCCGCACGGCAGGCTCCAGAGCCAAAGGGAGCCTCAACGTGAGAACTGGCCTCCAGGTTAGGCCCTGAGTAGCCGTGCAGAAAGGGAGGCATGCAGCTCTTTCCAGGAGTTCTTAGTCGCTTTGCTTTCAAGGCAGTACACGCCCGGGGACTCCTAGGCCCCAGGGGCGTGCAGCGTTTTCCCTCCAAGGTCCCTGAGTGCCTCCAGACACCTGTGGGCCGGCTGAGCAACGTCGAGGTCCATTGGTTGATTCCCTCGGAGGACCCCCGTGCGTGCCGAGTGCTGGGCAACCACACACTGCGCGTTCCTTGAGGAGCGCTACCTCTCCAGAGCCCTCGAACGCCCTTCGGGACAACATGGCTGGTGGGTGCGAGGTGCCCAGGAAGACTCTGTCACGGCCCTTGTGTGAGCTGCCATGAGAGAACGCTGTGCTTGCAACACTGCGAGGCCCGCCCTCGTGCCTGAAGTCACTCTGCTCGAGGAGAAAGTCAGCACCTTAGCGTGCTGTGTGGCTCCCGGCACACCCAGCATGAAGCCATGCCTGGAAGTAAGGCCCTGGTTTGCCGTGCAGAAGCGGAGGCGTGCTGCACTTTCCAGGAGGCGGTGGCCTCTGCTCTGCATACCTTGAACGGCAGCACAGCCTTCTGGACACCTGGGAGGCTAGCCGGGGCGCCCTGTTCCCGGCAGGAACACTGAGTAACCCCAGGCGCACCTGGCTCTGCTAAGCACCATCCAGGCCCGTAGCCCCTTAGAGCCCCTCTGTGCACGCCGAGCGTAGGGAAACGCACTGCCCTCTCTTTTGGAGCAGCTTGGTTTCCTCAGCACTCGCACACGTTCACGAACGCCGTTCTGCCACATCCCACATGGCGCGGAGGTCTTACGCGTTGCCCTAATCGGAGCTGCGCTCAGAGTAACCCTCGTCTTCGCATTCCATCCAGGACCTCCTGACTGAAGGCACGGTGCCTCCTAGAGGACGGCGGCTTGGGTTCTTACTGCAATTCAAGTCCTGTTCCTTCTTTGGCACTGCAGGCAGCCCCAGGCCCAGAGGAGCGGCTACGGCGTTCCTTGGTTGAGACAGTTCGCTGGATGCGGGACTCCCTCCTGCGATAAGTTGACTCGGGGAAGGAAACGCAGGGTAACCGGTGTCTCCTGGGACTCGTCAGAAACCACAGGGATGTACGCTGAGTGTGCCCATGAACACGGGGGCCTGCTGGAACTAGCCCTGCTTTCCCATTTTGAGGGCGGCATTCATGCCTGCCTTGACGCTCCCTGACATTCCCGGCTCCCGACAGGCCAGTGAGCCCTGGAAGAGTGCTTCGGGGAAAATCATGAGTTTGCTCTCTCTAAACCAGGGGCTGCCGCGGCCGCGGTGGCGGTCCGCACGGCAGGCTCCAGAGCCAAAGGGAGCCTCAACGTGAGAACTGGCCTCCAGGTTAGGCCCTGAGTAGCCGTGCAGAAAGGGAGGCATGCAGCTCTTTCCGGGAGTTCTTAGTCGCTTTGCTTTCAAGGCAGTACACGCCCGGGGACTCCTAGGCCCCAGGGGCATGCAGCGTTTTCCCTCCAAGGTCCCTGAGTGCCTCCAGACACCTGTGGGCCGGCTGAGCAACGTCGAGGTCCATTGGTTGATTCCCTCGGAGGACCCCCGTGCGTGCCGAGTGCTGGGCAACCACACACTGCGCGTTCCTTGAGGAGCGCTACATCTCCAGAGCCCTCGAACGCCCTTCGGGACAACATGGCTGGTGGGTGCGAGGTGCCCAGGAAGACTCTGTCACGGCCCTTGTGTGAGCTGCCATGAGAGAACGCTGTGCTTGCAACACTGCGAGGCCCGCCCTCGTGCCTGAAGTCACTCTGCTCGGGGAGAAAGTCAGCACCTTAGCGTGCTGTGTGGCTCCCGGCACACCCAGCATGAAGCCATGCCTGGAAGTAAGGCCCTGGTTTGCCGTGCAGAAGCGGAGGCGTGCTGCACTTTCCAGGAGGCGGTGGCCTCTGCTCTGCATACCTTGAACGGCAGCACAGCCTTCTGGACACCTGGGAGGCTAGCCGGGGCGCCCTGTTCCCGGCAGGAACACTGAGTAACCAACCCCAGGCGCACCTGGCTCTGCTAAGCACCATCCAGGCCCGTAGCCCCTTAGAGCCCCTCTGTGCACGCCGAGCGTAGGGAAACGCACTGCCCTCTCTTTTGGAGCAGCTTGGTTTCCTCAGCACTCGCACACGTTCACGAACGCCGTTCTGCCACATCCTACATGGCGCGGAGGTCTTACGCGTTGCCCTAATCGGAGCTGCGCTCAGAGTAACCCTCGTCTTCGCATTCCATCCAGGACCTCCTGACTGAAGGCACCGTGCCTCCTAGAGGACGGCGGCTTGGGTTCTTACTGCAATTCAAGTCCTGTTCCTTCTTTGGCACTGCAGGCAGCCCCAGGCCCAGAGGAGCGGCTACGGCGTTCCTTGGTTGAGACAGTTCGCTGGATGCGGGACTCCCTCCTGCGATAAGTTGACTCGGGGAAGGAAACGCAGGGTAACCGGTGTCTCCTGGGACTCGTCAGAAACCACAGGGATGTACGCTGAGTGTGCCCATGAACACGGGGGCCTGCTGGAACTAGCCCTGCTTTCCCATTTTGAGGGCGGCCTTCATGCCTGCCTTGACGCTCCCTGACATTCCCGGCTCCCGACAGGCCAGTGAGCCCTGGAAGAGTGCTTCGGGGAAAATCATGAGTTTGCTCTCTCTAAACCAGGGGCTGCCGCGGCCGCGGTGGCGGTCCGCACGGCAGGCTCCAGAGCCAAAGGGAGCCTCAACGTGAGAACTGACCTCCAGGTTAGGCCCTGAGTAGCCGTGCAGAAAGGGAGGCATGCAGCTCTTTCCGGGAGTTCTTAGTCGCTTTGCTTTCAAGGCAGTACACGCCCGGGGACTCCTAGGCCCCAGGGGCGTGCAGCGTTTTCCCTCCAAGGTCCCTGAGTGCCTCCAGACACCTGTGGGCCGGCTGAGCAACGTCGAGGTCCATTGGTTGATTCCCTCGGAGGACCCCCGTGCGTGCCGAGTCCTGGGCAACCACACACTGCGCGTTCCTTGAGGAGCGCTACCTCTCCAGAGCCCTCGAACGCCCTTCGGGACAACATGGCTGGTGGGTGCGAGGTGCCCAGGAAGACTCTGTCACGGCCCTTGTGTGAGCTGCCATGAGAGAACGCTGTGCTTGCCACACTGCGAGGCCCGCCCTCGTGCCTGAAGTCACTCTGCTCGGGGAGAAAGTCAGCACCTTAGCGTGCTGTGTGGCTCCCGGCACACCCAGCATGAAGCCATGCCTGGAAGTAAGGCCCTGGTTTGCCGTGCAGAAGCGGAGGCGTGCTGCACTTTCCAGGAGGCGGTGGCCTCTGCTCTGCATACCTTGAACGGCAGCACAGCCTTCTGGACACCTGGGAGGCTAGCCGGGGCGCCCTGTTCCCGGCAGGAACACTGAGTAACCCCAGGCGCACCTGGCTCTGCTAAGCACCATCCAGGCCCGTAGCCCCTTAGAGCCCCTCTGTGCACGCCGAGCGTAGGGAAACGCACTGCCCTCTCTTTTGGAGCAGCTTGGTTTCCTCAGCACTCGCACACGTTCACGAACGCCGTTCTGCCACATCCCACATGGCGCGGAGGTCTTACGCGTTGCCCTAATCGGAGCTGCGCTCAGAGTAACCCTCGTCTTCGCATTCCATCCAGGACCTCCTGACTGAAGGCACCGTGCCTCCTAGAGGACGGCGGCTTGGGTTCTTACTGCAATTCAAGTCCTGTTCCTTCTTTGGCACTGCAGGCAGCCCCAGGCCCAGAGGAGCGGCTACGGCGTTCCTTGGTTGAGACAGTTCGCTGGATGCGGGACTCCCTCCTGCGATAAGTTGACTCGGGGAAGGAAACGCAGGGTAACCGGTGTCTCCTGGGACTCGTCAGAAACCACAGGGATGTACGCTGAGTGTGCCCATGAACACGGGGGCCTGCTGGAACTAGCCCTGCTTTCCCATTTTGAGGGCGGCCTTCATGCCTGCCTTGACGCTCCCTGACATTCCCGGCTCCCGACAGGCCAGTGAGCCCTGGAAGAGTGCTTCGGGGAAAATCATGAGTTTGCTCTCTCTAAACCAGGGGCTGCCGCGGCCGCGGTGGCGGTCCGCACGGCAGGCTCCAGAGCCAAAGGGAGCCTCAACGTGAGAACTGGCCTCCAGGTTAGGCCCTGAGTAGCCGTGCAGAAAGGGAGGCATGCAGCTCTTTCCGGGAGTTCTTAGTCGCTTTGCTTTCAAGGCAGTACACGCCCGGGGACTCCTAGGCCCCACGGGCGTGCAGCGTTTTCCCTCCAAGGTCCCTGAGTGCCTCCAGACACCTGTGGGCCGGCTGAGCAACGTCGAGGTCCATTGGTTGATTCCCTCGGAGGACCCCCGTGCGTGCCGAGTGCTGGGCAACCACACACTGCGCGTTCCTTGAGGAGCGCTACATCTCCAGAGCCCTCGAACGCCCTTCGGGACAACATGGCTGGTGGGTGCGAGGTGCCCAGGAAGACTCTGTCACGGCCCTTGTGTGAGCTGCCATGAGAGAACGCTGTGCTTGCAACACTGCGAGGCCCGCCCTCGTGCCTGAAGTCACTCTGCTCGAGGAGAAAGTCAGCACCTTAGCGTGCTGTGTGGCTCCCGGCACACCCCGCATGAAGCCATGCCTGGAAGTAAGGCCCTGGTTTGCCGTGCAGAAGCGGAGGCGTGCTGCACTTTCCAGGAGGCGGTGGCCTCTGCTCTGCATACCTTGAACGGCAGCACAGCCTTCTGGACACCTGGGAGGCTAGCCGGGGCGCCCTGTTCCCGGCAGGAACACTGAGTAACCAACCCCAGGCGCACCTGGCTCTGCTAAGCACCATCCAGGCCCGTAGCCCCTTAGAGCCCCTCTGTGCACGCCGAGCGTAGGGAAACGCACTGCCCTCTCTTTTGGAGCAGCTTGGTTTCCTCAGCACTCGCACACGTTCACGAACGCCGTTCTGCCACATCCCACATGGCGCGGAGGTCTTACGCGTTGCCCTAATCGGAGCTGCGCTCAGAGTAACCCTCGTCTTCGCATTCCATCCAGGACCCCCTGACTGAAGGCACCGTGCCTCCTAGAGGACGGCGGCTTGGGTTCTTACTGCAATTCAAGTCCTGTTCCTTCTTTGGCACTGCAGGCAGCCCCAGGCCCAGAGGAGCGGCTACGGCGTTCCTTGGTTGAGACAGTTCGCTGGATGCGGGACTCCCTCCTGCGATAAGTTGACTCGGGGAAGGAAACGCAGGGTAACCGGTGTCTCCTGGGACTCGTCAGAAACCACAGGGATGTACGCTGAGTGTGCCCATGAACACGGGGGCCTGCTGGAACTAGCCCTGCTTTCCCATTTTGAGGGCGGCCTTCATGCCTGCCTTGACGCTCCCTGACATTCCCGGCTCCCGACAGGCCAGTGAGCCCTGGAAGAGTGCTTCGGGGAAAATCATGAGTTTGCTCTCTCTAAACCAGGGGCTGCCGCGGCCGCGGTGGCGGTCCGCACGGCAGGCTCCAGAGCCAAAGGGAGCCTCAACGTGAGAACTGGCCTCCAGGTTAGGCCCTGAGTAGCCGTGCAGAAAGGGAGGCATGCAGCTCTTTCCGGGAGTTCTTAGTCGCTTTGCTTTCAAGGCAGTACACGCCCGGGGACTCCTAGGCCCCACGGGCGTGCAGCGTTTTCCCTCCAAGGTCCCTGAGTGCCTCCAGACACCTGTGGGCCGGCTGAGCAACGTCGAGGTCCATTGGTTGATTCCCTCGGAGGACCCCCGTGCGTGCCGAGTGCTGGGCAACCACACACTGCGCGTTCCTTGAGGAGCGCTACCTCTCCAGAGCCCTCGAACGCCCTTCGGGACAACATGGCTGGTGGGTGCGAGGTGCCCAGGAAGACTCTGTCACGGCCCTTGTGTGAGCTGCCATGAGAGAACGCTGTGCTTGCAACACTGCGAGGCCCGCCCTCGTGCCTGAAGTCACTCTGCTCGAGGAGAAAGTCAGCACCTTAGCGTGCTGTGTGGCTCCCGGCACACCCAGCATGAAGCCATGCCTGGAAGTAAGGCCCTGGTTTGCCGTGCAGAAGCGGAGGCGTGCTGCACTTTCCAGGAGGCGGTGGCCTCTGCTCTGCATACCTTGAACGGCAGCACAGCCTTCTGGACACCTGGGAGGCTAGCCGGGGCGCCCTGTTCCCGGCAGGAACACTGAGTAACCAACCCCAGGCGCACCTGGCTCTGCTAAGCACCATCCAGGCCCGTAGCCCCTTAGAGCCCCTCTGTGCACGCCGAGCGTAGGGAAACGCACTGCCCTCTCTTTTGGAGCAGCTTGGTTTCCTCAGCACTCGCACACGTTCACGAACGCCGTTCTGCCACATCCCACATGGCGCGGAGGTCTTACGCGTTGCCCTAATCGGAGCTGCGCTCAGAGTAACCCTCGTCTTCGCATTCCATCCAGGACCCCCTGACTGAAGGCACCGTGCCTCCTAGAGGACGGCGGCTTGGGTTCTTACTGCAATTCAAGTCCTGTTCCTTCTTTGGCACTGCAGGCAGCCCCAGGCCCAGAGGAGCGGCTACGGCGTTCCTTGGTTGAGACAGTTCGCTGGATGCGGGACTCCCTCCTGCGATAAGTTGACTCGGGGAAGGAAACGCAGGGTAACCGGTGTCTCCTGGGACTCGTCAGAAACCACAGGGATGTACGCTGAGTGTGCCCATGAACACGGGGGCCTGCTGGAACTAGCCCTGCTTTCCCATTTTGAGGGCGGCCTTCATGCCTGCCTTGACGCTCCCTGACATTCCCGGCTCCCGACAGGCCAGTGAGCCCTGGAAGAGTGCTTCGGGGAAAATCATGAGTTTGCTCTCTCTAAACCAGGGGCTGCCGCGGCCGCGGTGGCGGTCCGCACGGCAGGCTCCAGAGCCAAAGGGAGCCTCAACGTGAGAACTGGCCTCCAGGTTAGGCCCTGAGTAGCCGTGCAGAAAGGGAGGCATGCAGCTCTTTCCGGGAGTTCTTAGTCGCTTTGCTTTCAAGGCAGTACACGCCCGGGGACTCCTAGGCCCCACGGGCGTGCAGCGTTTTCCCTCCAAGGTCCCTGAGTGCCTCCAGACACCTGTGGGCCGGCTGAGCAACGTCGAGGTCCATTGGTTGATTCCCTCGGAGGACCCCCGTGCGTGCCGAGTGCTGGGCAACCACACACTGCGCGTTCCTTGAGGAGCGCTACCTCTCCAGAGCCCTCGAACGCCCTTCGGGACAACATGGCTGGTGGGTGCGAGGTGCCCAGGAAGACTCTGTCACGGCCCTTGTGTGAGCTGCCATGAGAGAACGCTGTGCTTGCAACACTGCGAGGCCCGCCCTCGTGCCTGAAGTCACTCTGCTCGAGGAGAAAGTCAGCACCTTAGCGTGCTGTGTGGCTCCCGGCACACCCAGCATGAAGCCATGCCTGGAAGTAAGGCCCTGGTTTGCCGTGCAGAAGCGGAGGCGTGCTGCACTTTCCAGGAGGCGGTGGCCTCTGCTCTGCATACCTTGAACGGCAGCACAGCCTTCTGGACACCTGGGAGGCTAGCCGGGGCGCCCTGTTCCCGGCAGGAACACTGAGTAACCCCAGGCGCACCTGGCTCTGCTAAGCACCATCCAGGCCCGTAGCCCCTTAGAGCCCCTCTGTGCACGCCGAGCGTAGGGAAACGCACTGCCCTCTCTTTTGGAGCAGCTTGGTTTCCTCAGCACTCGCACACGTTCACGAACGCCGTTCTGCCACATCCCACATGGCGCGGAGGTCTTACGCGTTGCCCTAATCGGAGCTGCGCTCAGAGTAACCCTCGTCTTCGCATTCCATCCAGGACCTCCTGACTGAAGGCACCGTGCCTCCTAGAGGACGGCGGCTTGGGTTCTTACTGCAATTCAAGTCCTGTTCCTTCTTTGGCACTGCAGGCAGCCCCAGGCCCAGAGGAGCGGCTACGGCGTTCCTTGGTTGAGACAGTTCGCTGGATGCGGGACTCCCTCCTGCGATAAGTTGACTCGGGGAAGGAAACGCAGGGTAACCGGTGTCTCCTGGGACTCGTCAGAAACCACAGGGATGTACGCTGAGTGTGCCCATGAACACGGGGGCCTGCTGGAACTAGCCCTGCTTTCCCATTTTGAGGGCGGCCTTCATGCCTGCCTTGACGCTCCCTGACATTCCCGGCTCCCGACAGGCCAGTGAGCCCTGGAAGAGTGCTTCGGGGAAAATCATGAGTTTGCTCTCTCTAAACCAGGGGCTGCCGCGGCCGCGGTGGCGGTCCGCACGGCAGGCTCCAGAGCCAAAGGGAGCCTCAACGTGAGAACTGGCCTCCAGGTTAGGCCCTGAGTAGCCGTGCAGAAAGGGAGGCATGCAGCTCTTTCCGGGAGTTCTTAGTCGCTTTGCTTTCAAGGCAGTACACGCCCGGGGACTCCTAGGCCCCACGGGCGTGCAGCGTTTTCCCTCCAAGGTCCCTGAGTGCCTCCAGACACCTGTGGGCCGGCTGAGCAACGTCGAGGTCCATTGGTTGATTCCCTCGGAGGACCCCCGTGCGTGCCGAGTGCTGGGCAACCACACACTGCGCGTTCCTTGAGGAGCGCTACATCTCCAGAGCCCTCGAACGCCCTTCGGGACAACATGGCTGGTGGGTGCGAGGTGCCCAGGAAGACTCTGTCACGGCCCTTGTGTGAGCTGCCATGAGAGAACGCTGTGCTTGCAACACTGCGAGGCCCGCCCTCGTGCCTGAAGTCACTCTGCTCGAGGAGAAAGTCAGCACCTTAGCGTGCTGTGTGGCTCCCGGCACACCCAGCATGAAGCCATGCCTGGAAGTAAGGCCCTGGTTTGCCGTGCAGAAGCGGAGGCGTGCTGCACTTTCCAGGAGGCGGTGGCCTCTGCTCTGCATACCTTGAACGGCAGCACAGCCTTCTGGACACCTGGGAGGCTAGCCGGGGCGCCCTGTTCCCGGCAGGAACACTGAGTAACCCCAGGCGCACCTGGCTCTGCTAAGCACCATCCAGGCCCGTAGCCCCTTAGAGCCCCTCTGTGCACGCCGAGCGTAGGGAAACGCACTGCCCTCTCTTTTGGAGCAGCTTGGTTTCCTCAGCACTCGCACACGTTCACGAACGCCGTTCTGCCACATCCCACATGGCGCGGAGGTCTTACGCGTTGCCCTAATCGGAGCTGCGCTCAGAGTAACCCTCGTCTTCGCATTCCATCCAGGACCTCCTGACTGAAGGCACCGTGCCTCCTAGAGGACGGCGGCTTGGGTTCTTACTGCAATTCAAGTCCTGTTCCTTCTTTGGCACTGCAGGCAGCCCCAGGCCCAGAGGAGCGGCTACGGCGTTCCTTGGTTGAGACAGTTCGCTGGATGCGGGACTCCCTCCTGCGATAAGTTGACTCGGGGAAGGAAACGCAGGGTAACCGGTGTCTCCTGGGACTCGTCAGAAACCACAGGGATGTACGCTGAGTGTGCCCATGAACACGGGGGCCTGCTGGAACTAGCCCTGCTTTCCCATTTTGAGGGCGGCATTCATGCCTGCCTTGACGCTCCCTGACATTCCCGGCTCCCGACAGGCCAGTGAGCCCTGGAAGAGTGCTTCGGGGAAAATCATGAGTTTGCTCTCTCTAAACCAGGGGCTGCCGCGGCCGCGGTGGCGGTCCGCACGGCAGGCTCCAGAGCCAAAGGGAGCCTCAACGTGAGAACTGGCCTCCAGGTTAGGCCCTGAGTAGCCGTGCAGAAAGGGAGGCATGCAGCTCTTTCCGGGAGTTCTTAGTCGCTTTGCTTTCAAGGCAGTACACGCCCGGGGACTCCTAGGCCCCAGGGGCGTGCAGCGTTTTCCCTCCAAGGTCCCTGAGTGCCTCCAGACACCTGTGGGCCGGCTGAGCAACGTCGAGGTCCATTGGTTGATTCCCTCGGAGGACCCCCGTGCGTGCCGAGTGCTGGGCAACCACACACTGCGCGTTCCTTGAGGAGCGCTACCTCTCCAGAGCCCTCGAACGCCCTTCGGGACAACATGGCTGGTGGGTGCGAGGTGCCCAGGAAGACTCTGTCACGGCCCTTGTGTGAGCTGCCATGAGAGAACGCTGTGCTTGCAACACTGCGAGGCCCGCCCTCGTGCCTGAAGTCACTCTGCTCGAGGAGAAAGTCAGCATCTTAGCGTGCTGTGTGGCTCCCGGCACACCCAGCATGAAGCCATGCCTGGAAGTAAGGCCCTGGTTTGCCGTGCAGAAGCGGAGGCGTGCTGCACTTTCCAGGAGGCGGTGGCCTCTGCTCTGCATACCTTGAACGGCAGCACAGCCTTCTGGACACCTGGGAGGCTAGCCGGGGCGCCCTGTTCCCGGCAGGAACACTGAGTAACCCCAGGCGCACCTGGCTCTGCTAAGCACCATCCAGGCCCGTAGCCCCTTAGAGCCCCTCTGTGCATGCCGAGCGTAGGGAAACGCACTGCCCTCTCTTTTGGAGCAGCTTGGTTTCCTCAGCACTCGCACACGTTCACGAACGCCGTTCTGCCACATCCCACATGGCGCGGAGGTCTTACGCGTTGCCCTAATCGGAGCTGCGCTCAGAGTAACCCTCGTCTTCGCATTCCATCCAGGACCTCCTGACTGAAGGCACCGTGCCTCCTAGAGGACGGCGGCTTGGGTTCTTACTGCAATTCAAGTCCTGTTCCTTCTTTGGCACTGCAGGCAGCCCCAGGCCCAGAGGAGCGGCTACGGCGTTCCTTGGTTGAGACAGTTCGCTGGATGCGGGACTCCCTCCTGCGATAAGTTGACTCGGGGAAGGAAACGCAGGGTAACCGGTGTCTCCTGGGACTCGTCAGAAACCACAGGGATGTACGCTGAGTGTGCCCATGAACACGGGGGCCTGCTGGAACTAGCCCTGCTTTCCCATTTTGAGGGCGGCCTTCATGCCTGCCTTGACGCTCCCTGACATTCCCGGCTCCCGACAGGCCAGTGAGCCCTGGAAGAGTGCTTCGGGGAAAATCATGAGTTTGCTCTCTCTAAACCAGGGGCTGCCGCGGCCGCGGTGGCGGTCCGCACGGCAGGCTCCAGAGCCAAAGGGAGCCTCAACGTGAGAACTGGCCTCCAGGTTAGGCCCTGAGTAGCCGTGCAGAAAGGGAGGCATGCAGCTCTTTCCGGGAGTTCTTAGTCGCTTTGCTTTCAAGGCAGTACACGCCCGGGGACTCCTAGGCCCCACGGGCGTGCAGCGTTTTCCCTCCAAGGTCCCTGAGTGCCTCCAGACACCTGTGGGCCGGCTGAGCAACGTCGAGGTCCATTGGTTGATTCCCTCGGAGGACCCCCGTGCGTGCCGAGTGCTGGGCAACCACACACTGCGCGTTCCTTGAGGAGCGCTACATCTCCAGAGCCCTCGAACGCCCTTCGGGACAACATGGCTGGTGGGTGCGAGGTGCCCAGGAAGACTCTGTCACGGCCCTTGTGTGAGCTGCCATGAGAGAACGCTGTGCTTGCAACACTGCGAGGCCCGCCCTCGTGCCTGAAGTCACTCTGCTCGAGGAGAAAGTCAGCACCTTAGCGTGCTGTGTGGCTCCCGGCACACCCCGCATGAAGCCATGCCTGGAAGTAAGGCCCTGGTTTGCCGTGCAGAAGCGGAGGCGTGCTGCACTTTCCAGGAGGCGGTGGCCTCTGCTCTGCATACCTTGAACGGCAGCACAGCCTTCTGGACACCTGGGAGGCTAGCCGGGGCGCCCTGTTCCCGGCAGGAACACTGAGTAACCAACCCCAGGCGCACCTGGCTCTGCTAAGCACCATCCAGGCCCGTAGCCCCTTAGAGCCCCTCTGTGCACGCCGAGCGTAGGGAAACGCACTGCCCTCTCTTTTGGAGCAGCTTGGTTTCCTCAGCACTCGCACACGTTCACGAACGCCGTTCTGCCACATCCCACATGGCGCGGAGGTCTTACGCGTTGCCCTAATCGGAGCTGCGCTCAGAGTAACCCTCGTCTTCGCATTCCATCCAGGACCTCCTGACTGAAGGCACCGTGCCTCCTAGAGGACGGCGGCTTGGGTTCTTACTGCAATTCAAGTCCTGTTCCTTCTTTGGCACTGCAGGCAGCCCCAGGCCCAGAGGAGCGGCTACGGCATTCCTTGGTTGAGACAGTTCGCTGGATGCGGGACTCCCTCCTGCGATAAGTTGACTCGGGGAAGGAAACGCAGGGTAACCGGTGTCTCCTGGGACTCGTCAGAAACCACAGGGATGTACGCTGAGTGTGCCCATGAACACGGGGGCCTGCTGGAACTAGCCCTGCTTTCCCATTTTGAGGGCGGCCTTCATGCCTGCCTTGACGCTCCCTGACATTCCCGGCTCCCGACAGGCCAGTGAGCCCTGGAAGAGTGCTTCGGGGAAAATCATGAGTTTGCTCTCTCTAAACCAGGGGCTGCCGCGGCCGCGGTGGCGGTCCGCACGGCAGGCTCCAGAGCCAAAGGGAGCCTCAACGTGAGAACTGGCCTCCAGGTTAGGCCCTGAGTAGCCGTGCAGAAAGGGAGGCATGCAGCTCTTTCCGGGAGTTCTTAGTCGCTTTGCTTTCAAGGCAGTACACGCCCGGGGACTCCTAGGCCCCAGGGGCGTGCAGTGTTTTCCCTCCAAGGTCCCTGAGTGCCTCCAGACACCTGTGGGCCGGCTGAGCAACGTCGAGGTCCATTGGTTGATTCCCTCGGAGGACCCCCGTGCGTGCCGAGTGCTGGGCAACCACACACTGCGCGTTCCTTGAGGAGCGCTACCTCTCCAGAGCCCTCGAACGCCCTTCGGGACAACATGGCTGGTGGGTGCGAGGTGCCCAGGAAGACTCTGTCACGGCCCTTGTGTGAGCTGCCATGAGAGAACGCTGTGCTTGCAACACTGCGAGGCCCGCCCTCGTGCCTGAAGTCACTCTGCTCGAGGAGAAAGTCAGCACCTTAGCGTGCTGTGTGGCTCCCGGCACACCCAGCATGAAGCCATGCCTGGAAGTAAGGCCCTGGTTTGCCGTGCAGAAGCGGAGGCGTGCTGCACTTTCCAGGAGGCGGTGGCCTCTGCTCTGCATACCTTGAACGGCAGCACAGCCTTCTGGACACCTGGGAGGCTAGCCGGGGCGCCCTGTTCCCGGCAGGAACACTGAGTAACCCCAGGCGCACCTGGCTCTGCTAAGCACCATCCAGGCCCGTAGCCCCTTAGAGCCCCTCTGTGCACGCCGAGCGTAGGGAAACGCACTGCCCTCTCTTTTGGAGCAGCTTGGTTTCCTCAGCACTCGCACACGTTCACGAACGCCGTTCTGCCACATCCCACATGGCGCGGAGGTCTTACGCGTTGCCCTAATCGGAGCTGCGCTCAGAGTAACCCTCGTCTTCGCATTCCATCCAGGACCTCCTGACTGAAGGCACCGTGCCTCCTAGAGGACGGCGGCTTGGGTTCTTACTGCAATTCAAGTCCTGTTCCTTCTTTGGCACTGCAGGCAGCCCCAGGCCCAGAGGAGCGGCTACGGCGTTCCTTGGTTGAGACAGTTCGCCGGATGCGGGACTCCCTCCTGCGATAAGTTGACTCGGGGAAGGAAACGCAGGGTAACCGGTGTCTCCTGGGACTCGTCAGAAACCACAGGGATGTACGCTGAGTGTGCCCATGAACACGGGGGCCTGCTGGAACTAGCCCTGCTTTCCCATTTTGAGGGCGGCCTTCATGCCTGCCTTGACGCTCCCTGACATTCCCGGCTCCCGACAGGCCAGTGAGCCCTGGAAGAGTGCTTCGGGGAAAATCATGAGTTTGCTCTCTCTAAACCAGGGGCTGCCACGGCCGCGGTGGCGGTCCGCACGGCAGGCTCCAGAGCGAAAGGGAGCCTCAACGTGAGAACTGGCCTCCAGGTTAGGCCCTGAGTAGCCGTGCAGAAAGGGAGGCATGCAGCTCTTTCCGGGAGTTCTTAGTCGCTTTGCTTTCAAGGCAGTACACGCCCGGGGACTCCTAGGCCCCACGGGCGTGCAGCGTTTTCCCTCCAAGGTCCCTGAGTGCCTCCAGACACCTGTGGGCCGGCTGAGCAACGTCGAGGTCCATTGGTTGATTCCCTCGGAGGACCCCCGTGCGTGCCGAGTGCTGGGCAACCACACACTGCGCGTTCCTTGAGGAGCGCTACATCTCCAGAGCCCTCGAACGCCCTTCGGGACAACATGGCTGGTGGGTGCGAGGTGCCCAGGAAGACTCTGTCACGGCCCTTGTGTGAGCTGCCATGAGAGAACGCTGTGCTTGCAACACTGCGAGGCCCGCCCTCGTGCCTGAAGTCACTCTGCTCGAGGAGAAAGTCAGCACCTTAGCGTGCTGTGTGGCTCCCGGCACACCCCGCATGAAGCCATGCCTGGAAGTAAGGCCCTGGTTTGCCGTGCAGAAGCGGAGGCGTGCTG
The DNA here is from genome assembly GCF_949774975.1 of Lagenorhynchus albirostris. Classification (NCBI taxonomy): domain Eukaryota; kingdom Metazoa; phylum Chordata; class Mammalia; order Artiodactyla; family Delphinidae; genus Lagenorhynchus; species Lagenorhynchus albirostris. The sequence continues at coordinate 105,988,155 of NC_083102.1, read as the reverse complement.
CACTTTCCAGGAGGCGGTGGCCTCTGCTCTGCATACCTTGAACGGCAGCACAGCCTTCTGGACACCTGGGAGGCTAGCCGGGGCGCCCTGTTCCCGGCAGGAACACTGAGTAACCAACCCCAGGCGCACCTGGCTCTGCTAAGCACCATCCAGGCCCGTAGCCCCTTAGAGCCCCTCTGTGCACGCCGAGCGTAGGGAAACGCACTGCCCTCTCTTTTGGAGCAGCTTGGTTTCCTCAGCACTCGCACACGTTCACGAACGCCGTTCTGCCACATCCCACATGGCGCGGAGGTCTTACGCGTTGCCCTAATCGGAGCTGCGCTCAGAGTAACCCTCGTCTTCGCATTCCATCCAGGACCTCCTGACTGAAGGCACCGTGCCTCCTAGAGGACGGCGGCTTGGGTTCTTACTGCAATTCAAGTCCTGTTCCTTCTTTGGCACTGCAGGCAGCCCCAGGCCCAGAGGAGCGGCTACGGCGTTCCTTGGTTGAGACAGTTCGCCGGATGCGGGACTCCCTCCTGCGATAAGTTGACTCGGGGAAGGAAACGCAGGGTAACCGGTGTCTCCTGGGACTCGTCAGAAACCACAGGGATGTACGCTGAGTGTGCCCATGAACACGGGGGCCTGCTGGAACTAGCCCTGCTTTCCCATTTTGAGGGCGGCCTTCATGCCTGCCTTGACGCTCCCTGACATTCCCGGCTCCCGACAGGCCAGTGAGCCCTGGAAGAGTGCTTCGGGGAAAATCATGAGTTTGCTCTCTCTAAACCAGGGGCTGCCGCGGCCGCGGTGGCGGTCCGCACGGCAGGCTCCAGAGCCAAAGGGAGCCTCAACGTGAGAACTGGCCTCCAGGTTAGGCCCTGAGTAGCCGTGCAGAAAGGGAGGCATGCAGCTCTTTCCAGGAGTTCTTAGTCGCTTTGCTTTCAAGGCAGTACACGCCCGGGGACTCCTAGGCCCCAGGGGCGTGCAGCGTTTTCCCTCCAAGGTCCCTGAGTGCCTCCAGACACCTGTGGGCCGGCTGAGCAACGTCGAGGTCCATTGGTTGATTCCCTCGGAGGACCCCCGTGCGTGCCGAGTGCTGGGCAACCACACACTGCGCGTTCCTTGAGGAGCGCTACCTCTCCAGAGCCCTCGAACGCCCTTCGGGACAACATGGCTGGTGGGTGCGAGGTGCCCAGGAAGACTCTGTCACGGCCCTTGTGTGAGCTGCCATGAGAGAACGCTGTGCTTGCAACACTGCGAGGCCCGCCCTCGTGCCTGAAGTCACTCTGCTCGAGGAGAAAGTCAGCACCTTAGCGTGCTGTGTGGCTCCCGGCACACCCAGCATGAAGCCATGCCTGGAAGTAAGGCCCTGGTTTGCCGTGCAGAAGCGGAGGCGTGCTGCACTTTCCAGGAGGCGGTGGCCTCTGCTCTGCATACCTTGAACGGCAGCACAGCCTTCTGGACACCTGGGAGGCTAGCCGGGGCGCCCTGTTCCCGGCAGGAACACTGAGTAACCCCAGGCGCACCTGGCTCTGCTAAGCACCATCCAGGCCCGTAGCCCCTTAGAGCCCCTCTGTGCACGCCGAGCGTAGGGAAACGCACTGCCCTCTCTTTTGGAGCAGCTTGGTTTCCTCAGCACTCGCACACGTTCACGAACGCCGTTCTGCCACATCCCACATGGCGCGGAGGTCTTACGCGTTGCCCTAATCGGAGCTGCGCTCAGAGTAACCCTCGTCTTCGCATTCCATCCAGGACCTCCTGACTGAAGGCACGGTGCCTCCTAGAGGACGGCGGCTTGGGTTCTTACTGCAATTCAAGTCCTGTTCCTTCTTTGGCACTGCAGGCAGCCCCAGGCCCAGAGGAGCGGCTACGGCGTTCCTTGGTTGAGACAGTTCGCTGGATGCGGGACTCCCTCCTGCGATAAGTTGACTCGGGGAAGGAAACGCAGGGTAACCGGTGTCTCCTGGGACTCGTCAGAAACCACAGGGATGTACGCTGAGTGTGCCCATGAACACGGGGGCCTGCTGGAACTAGCCCTGCTTTCCCATTTTGAGGGCGGCATTCATGCCTGCCTTGACGCTCCCTGACATTCCCGGCTCCCGACAGGCCAGTGAGCCCTGGAAGAGTGCTTCGGGGAAAATCATGAGTTTGCTCTCTCTAAACCAGGGGCTGCCGCGGCCGCGGTGGCGGTCCGCACGGCAGGCTCCAGAGCCAAAGGGAGCCTCAACGTGAGAACTGGCCTCCAGGTTAGGCCCTGAGTAGCCGTGCAGAAAGGGAGGCATGCAGCTCTTTCCGGGAGTTCTTAGTCGCTTTGCTTTCAAGGCAGTACACGCCCGGGGACTCCTAGGCCCCAGGGGCATGCAGCGTTTTCCCTCCAAGGTCCCTGAGTGCCTCCAGACACCTGTGGGCCGGCTGAGCAACGTCGAGGTCCATTGGTTGATTCCCTCGGAGGACCCCCGTGCGTGCCGAGTGCTGGGCAACCACACACTGCGCGTTCCTTGAGGAGCGCTACATCTCCAGAGCCCTCGAACGCCCTTCGGGACAACATGGCTGGTGGGTGCGAGGTGCCCAGGAAGACTCTGTCACGGCCCTTGTGTGAGCTGCCATGAGAGAACGCTGTGCTTGCAACACTGCGAGGCCCGCCCTCGTGCCTGAAGTCACTCTGCTCGGGGAGAAAGTCAGCACCTTAGCGTGCTGTGTGGCTCCCGGCACACCCAGCATGAAGCCATGCCTGGAAGTAAGGCCCTGGTTTGCCGTGCAGAAGCGGAGGCGTGCTGCACTTTCCAGGAGGCGGTGGCCTCTGCTCTGCATACCTTGAACGGCAGCACAGCCTTCTGGACACCTGGGAGGCTAGCCGGGGCGCCCTGTTCCCGGCAGGAACACTGAGTAACCAACCCCAGGCGCACCTGGCTCTGCTAAGCACCATCCAGGCCCGTAGCCCCTTAGAGCCCCTCTGTGCACGCCGAGCGTAGGGAAACGCACTGCCCTCTCTTTTGGAGCAGCTTGGTTTCCTCAGCACTCGCACACGTTCACGAACGCCGTTCTGCCACATCCTACATGGCGCGGAGGTCTTACGCGTTGCCCTAATCGGAGCTGCGCTCAGAGTAACCCTCGTCTTCGCATTCCATCCAGGACCTCCTGACTGAAGGCACCGTGCCTCCTAGAGGACGGCGGCTTGGGTTCTTACTGCAATTCAAGTCCTGTTCCTTCTTTGGCACTGCAGGCAGCCCCAGGCCCAGAGGAGCGGCTACGGCGTTCCTTGGTTGAGACAGTTCGCTGGATGCGGGACTCCCTCCTGCGATAAGTTGACTCGGGGAAGGAAACGCAGGGTAACCGGTGTCTCCTGGGACTCGTCAGAAACCACAGGGATGTACGCTGAGTGTGCCCATGAACACGGGGGCCTGCTGGAACTAGCCCTGCTTTCCCATTTTGAGGGCGGCCTTCATGCCTGCCTTGACGCTCCCTGACATTCCCGGCTCCCGACAGGCCAGTGAGCCCTGGAAGAGTGCTTCGGGGAAAATCATGAGTTTGCTCTCTCTAAACCAGGGGCTGCCGCGGCCGCGGTGGCGGTCCGCACGGCAGGCTCCAGAGCCAAAGGGAGCCTCAACGTGAGAACTGACCTCCAGGTTAGGCCCTGAGTAGCCGTGCAGAAAGGGAGGCATGCAGCTCTTTCCGGGAGTTCTTAGTCGCTTTGCTTTCAAGGCAGTACACGCCCGGGGACTCCTAGGCCCCAGGGGCGTGCAGCGTTTTCCCTCCAAGGTCCCTGAGTGCCTCCAGACACCTGTGGGCCGGCTGAGCAACGTCGAGGTCCATTGGTTGATTCCCTCGGAGGACCCCCGTGCGTGCCGAGTCCTGGGCAACCACACACTGCGCGTTCCTTGAGGAGCGCTACCTCTCCAGAGCCCTCGAACGCCCTTCGGGACAACATGGCTGGTGGGTGCGAGGTGCCCAGGAAGACTCTGTCACGGCCCTTGTGTGAGCTGCCATGAGAGAACGCTGTGCTTGCCACACTGCGAGGCCCGCCCTCGTGCCTGAAGTCACTCTGCTCGGGGAGAAAGTCAGCACCTTAGCGTGCTGTGTGGCTCCCGGCACACCCAGCATGAAGCCATGCCTGGAAGTAAGGCCCTGGTTTGCCGTGCAGAAGCGGAGGCGTGCTGCACTTTCCAGGAGGCGGTGGCCTCTGCTCTGCATACCTTGAACGGCAGCACAGCCTTCTGGACACCTGGGAGGCTAGCCGGGGCGCCCTGTTCCCGGCAGGAACACTGAGTAACCCCAGGCGCACCTGGCTCTGCTAAGCACCATCCAGGCCCGTAGCCCCTTAGAGCCCCTCTGTGCACGCCGAGCGTAGGGAAACGCACTGCCCTCTCTTTTGGAGCAGCTTGGTTTCCTCAGCACTCGCACACGTTCACGAACGCCGTTCTGCCACATCCCACATGGCGCGGAGGTCTTACGCGTTGCCCTAATCGGAGCTGCGCTCAGAGTAACCCTCGTCTTCGCATTCCATCCAGGACCTCCTGACTGAAGGCACCGTGCCTCCTAGAGGACGGCGGCTTGGGTTCTTACTGCAATTCAAGTCCTGTTCCTTCTTTGGCACTGCAGGCAGCCCCAGGCCCAGAGGAGCGGCTACGGCGTTCCTTGGTTGAGACAGTTCGCTGGATGCGGGACTCCCTCCTGCGATAAGTTGACTCGGGGAAGGAAACGCAGGGTAACCGGTGTCTCCTGGGACTCGTCAGAAACCACAGGGATGTACGCTGAGTGTGCCCATGAACACGGGGGCCTGCTGGAACTAGCCCTGCTTTCCCATTTTGAGGGCGGCCTTCATGCCTGCCTTGACGCTCCCTGACATTCCCGGCTCCCGACAGGCCAGTGAGCCCTGGAAGAGTGCTTCGGGGAAAATCATGAGTTTGCTCTCTCTAAACCAGGGGCTGCCGCGGCCGCGGTGGCGGTCCGCACGGCAGGCTCCAGAGCCAAAGGGAGCCTCAACGTGAGAACTGGCCTCCAGGTTAGGCCCTGAGTAGCCGTGCAGAAAGGGAGGCATGCAGCTCTTTCCGGGAGTTCTTAGTCGCTTTGCTTTCAAGGCAGTACACGCCCGGGGACTCCTAGGCCCCACGGGCGTGCAGCGTTTTCCCTCCAAGGTCCCTGAGTGCCTCCAGACACCTGTGGGCCGGCTGAGCAACGTCGAGGTCCATTGGTTGATTCCCTCGGAGGACCCCCGTGCGTGCCGAGTGCTGGGCAACCACACACTGCGCGTTCCTTGAGGAGCGCTACATCTCCAGAGCCCTCGAACGCCCTTCGGGACAACATGGCTGGTGGGTGCGAGGTGCCCAGGAAGACTCTGTCACGGCCCTTGTGTGAGCTGCCATGAGAGAACGCTGTGCTTGCAACACTGCGAGGCCCGCCCTCGTGCCTGAAGTCACTCTGCTCGAGGAGAAAGTCAGCACCTTAGCGTGCTGTGTGGCTCCCGGCACACCCAGCATGAAGCCATGCCTGGAAGTAAGGCCCTGGTTTGCCGTGCAGAAGCGGAGGCGTGCTGCACTTTCCAGGAGGCGGTGGCCTCTGCTCTGCATACCTTGAACGGCAGCACAGCCTTCTGGACACCTGGGAGGCTAGCCGGGGCGCCCTGTTCCCGGCAGGAACACTGAGTAACCAACCCCAGGCGCACCTGGCTCTGCTAAGCACCATCCAGGCCCGTAGCCCCTTAGAGCCCCTCTGTGCACGCCGAGCGTAGGGAAACGCACTGCCCTCTCTTTTGGAGCAGCTTGGTTTCCTCAGCACTCGCACACGTTCACGAACGCCGTTCTGCCACATCCCACATGGCGCGGAGGTCTTACGCGTTGCCCTAATCGGAGCTGCGCTCAGAGTAACCCTCGTCTTCGCATTCCATCCAGGACCCCCTGACTGAAGGCACCGTGCCTCCTAGAGGACGGCGGCTTGGGTTCTTACTGCAATTCAAGTCCTGTTCCTTCTTTGGCACTGCAGGCAGCCCCAGGCCCAGAGGAGCGGCTACGGCGTTCCTTGGTTGAGACAGTTCGCTGGATGCGGGACTCCCTCCTGCGATAAGTTGACTCGGGGAAGGAAACACAGGGTAACCGGTGTCTCCTGGGACTCGTCAGAAACCACAGGGATGTACGCTGAGTGTGCCCATGAACACGGGGGCCTGCTGGAACTAGCCCTGCTTTCCCATTTTGAGGGCGGCCTTCATGCCTGCCTTGACGCTCCCTGACATTCCCGGCTCCCGACAGGCCAGTGAGCCCTGGAAGAGTGCTTCGGGGAAAATCATGAGTTTGCTCTCTCTAAACCAGGGGCTTCCGCGGCCGCGGTGGCGGTCCGCACGGCAGGCTCCAGAGCCAAAGGGAGCCTCAACGTGAGAACTGGCCTCCAGGTTAGGCCCTGAGTAGCCGTGCAGAAAGGGAGGCATGCAGCTCTTTCCGGGAGTTCTTAGTCGCTTTGCTTTCAAGGCAGTACACGCCCGGGGACTCCTAGGCCCCAGGGGCGTGCAGCGTTTTCCCTCCAAGGTCCCTGAGTGCCTCCAGACACCTGTGGGCCGGCTGAGCAACGTCGAGGTCCATTGGTTGATTCCCTCGGAGGACCCCCGTGCGTGCCGAGTGCTGGGCAACCACACACTGCGCGTTCCTTGAGGAGCGCTACCTCTCCAGAGCCCTCGAACGCCCTTCGGGACAACATGGCTGGTGGGTGCGAGGTGCCCAGGAAGACTCTGTCACGGCCCTTGTGTGAGCTGCCATGAGAGAACGCTGTGCTTGCAACACTGCGAGGCCCGCCCTCGTGCCTGAAGTCACTCTGCTCGAGGAGAAAGTCAGCACCTTAGCGTGCTGTGTGGCTCCCGGCACACCCAGCATGAAGCCATGCCTGGAAGTAAGGCCCTGGTTTGCCGTGCAGAAGCGGAGGCGTGCTGCACTTTCCAGGAGGCGGTGGCCTCTGCTCTGCATACCTTGAACGGCAGCACAGCCTTCTGGACACCTGGGAGGCTAGCCGGGGCGCCCTGTTCCCGGCAGGAACACTGAGTAACCCCAGGCGCACCTGGCTCTGCTAAGCACCATCCAGGCCCGTAGCCCCTTAGAGCCCCTCTGTGCACGCCGAGCGTAGGGAAACGCACTGCCCTCTCTTTTGGAGCAGCTTGGTTTCCTCAGCACTCGCACACGTTCACGAACGCCGTTCTGCCACATCCCACATGGCGCGGAGGTCTTACGCGTTGCCCTAATCGGAGCTGCGCTCAGAGTAACCCTCGTCTTCGCATTCCATCCAGGACCTCCTGACTGAAGGCACCGTGCCTCCTAGAGGACGGCGGCTTGGGTTCTTACTGCAATTCAAGTCCTGTTCCTTCTTTGGCACTGCAGGCAGCCCCAGGCCCAGAGGAGCGGCTACGGCGTTCCTTGGTTGAGACAGTTCGCTGGATGCGGGACTCCCTCCTGCGATAAGTTGACTCGGGGAAGGAAACGCAGGGTAACCGGTGTCTCCTGGGACTCGTCAGAAACCACAGGGATGTACGCTGAGTGTGCCCATGAACACGGGGGCCTGCTGGAACTAGCCCTGCTTTCCCATTTTGAGGGCGGCCTTCATGCCTGCCTTGACGCTCCCTGACATTCCCGGCTCCCGACAGGCCAGTGAGCCCTGGAAGAGTGCTTCGGGGAAAATCATGAGTTTGCTCTCTCTAAACCAGGGGCTGCCGCGGCCGCGGTGGCGGTCCGCACGGCAGGCTCCAGAGCCAAAGGGAGCCTCAACGTGAGAACTGGCCTCCAGGTTAGGCCCTGAGTAGCCGTGCAGAAAGGGAGGCATGCAGCTCTTTCCGGGAGTTCTTAGTCGCTTTGCTTTCAAGGCAGTACACGCCCGGGGACTCCTAGGCCCCAGGGGCGTGCAGCGTTTTCCCTCCAAGGTCCCTGAGTGCCTCCAGACACCTGTGGGCCGGCTGAGCAACGTCGAGGTCCATTGGTTGATTCCCTCGGAGGACCCCCGTGCGTGCCGAGTGCTGGGCAACCACACACTGCGCGTTCCTTGAGGAGCGCTACCTCTCCAGAGCCCTCGAACGCCCTTCGGGACAACATGGCTGGTGGGTGCGAGGTGCCCAGGAAGACTCTGTCACGGCCCTTGTGTGAGCTGCCATGAGAGAACGCTGTGCTTGCAACACTGCGAGGCCCGCCCTCGTGCCTGAAGTCACTCTGCTCGAGGAGAAAGTCAGCACCTTAGCGTGCTGTGTGGCTCCCGGCACACCCAGCATGAAGCCATGCCTGGAAGTAAGGCCCTGGTTTGCCGTGCAGAAGCGGAGGCGTGCTGCACTTTCCAGGAGGCGGTGGCCTCTGCTCTGCATACCTTGAACGGCAGCACAGCCTTCTGGACACCTGGGAGGCTAGCCGGGGCGCCCTGTTCCCGGCAGGAACACTGAGTAACCCCAGGCGCACCTGGCTCTGCTAAGCACCATCCAGGCCCGTAGCCCCTTAGAGCCCCTCTGTGCACGCCGAGCGTAGGGAAACGCACTGCCCTCTCTTTTGGAGCAGCTTGGTTTCCTCAGCACTCGCACACGTTCACGAACGCCGTTCTGCCACATCCCACATGGCGCGGAGGTCTTACGCGTTGCCCTAATCGGAGCTGCGCTCAGAGTAACCCTCGTCTTCGCATTCCATCCAGGACCTCCTGACTGAAGGCACCGTGCCTCCTAGAGGACGGCGGCTTGGGTTCTTACTGCAATTCAAGTCCTGTTCCTTCTTTGGCACTGCAGGCAGCCCCAGGCCCAGAGGAGCGGCTACGGCGTTCCTTGGTTGAGACAGTTCGCTGGATGCGGGACTCCCTCCTGCGATAAGTTGACTCGGGGAAGGAAACGCAGGGTAACCGGTGTCTCCTGGGACTCGTCAGAAACCACAGGGATGTACGCTGAGTGTGCCCATGAACACGGGGGCCTGCTGGAACTAGCCCTGCTTTCCCATTTTGAGGGCGGCATTCATGCCTGCCTTGACGCTCCCTGACATTCCCGGCTCCCGACAGGCCAGTGAGCCCTGGAAGAGTGCTTCGGGGAAAATCATGAGTTTGCTCTCTCTAAACCAGGGGCTGCCGCGGCCGCGGTGGCGGTCCGCACGGCAGGCTCCAGAGCCAAAGGGAGCCTCAACGTGAGAACTGGCCTCCAGGTTAGGCCCTGAGTAGCCGTGCAGAAAGGGAGGCATGCAGCTCTTTCCGGGAGTTCTTAGTCGCTTTGCTTTCAAGGCAGTACACGCCCGGGGACTCCTAGGCCCCAGGGGCGTGCAGCGTTTTCCCTCCAAGGTCCCTGAGTGCCTCCAGACACCTGTGGGCCGGCTGAGCAACGTCGAGGTCCATTGGTTGATTCCCTCGGAGGACCCCCGTGCGTGCCGAGTGCTGGGCAACCACACACTGCGCGTTCCTTGAGGAGCGCTACCTCTCCAGAGCCCTCGAACGCCCTTCGGGACAACATGGCTGGTGGGTGCGAGGTGCCCAGGAAGACTCTGTCACGGCCCTTGTGTGAGCTGCCATGAGAGAACGCTGTGCTTGCAACACTGCGAGGCCCGCCCTCGTGCCTGAAGTCACTCTGCTCGAGGAGAAAGTCAGCATCTTAGCGTGCTGTGTGGCTCCCGGCACACCCAGCATGAAGCCATGCCTGGAAGTAAGGCCCTGGTTTGCCGTGCAGAAGCGGAGGCGTGCTGCACTTTCCAGGAGGCGGTGGCCTCTGCTCTGCATACCTTGAACGGCAGCACAGCCTTCTGGACACCTGGGAGGCTAGCTGGGGCGCCCTGTTCCCGGCAGGAACACTGAGAGACCCCAGGCGCACCTGGCTCTGCTAAGCACCATCCAGGCCCGTAGCCCCTTAGAGCCCCTCTGTGCACGCCGAGCGTAGGGAAACGCACTGCCCTCTCTTTTGGAGCAGCTTGGTTTCCTCAGCACTCGCACACGTTCACGAACGCCGTTCTGCCACATCCCACATGGCGCGGAGGTCTTACGCGTTGCCCTAATCGGAGCTGCGCTCAGAGTAACCCTCGTCTTCGCATTCCATCCAGGACCTCCTGACTGAAGGCACCGTGCCTCCTAGAGGACGGCGGCTTGGGTTCTTACTGCAATTCAAGTCCTGTTCCTTCTTTGGCACTGCAGGCAGCCCCAGGCCCAGAGGAGCGGCTACGGCGTTCCTTGGTTGAGACAGTTCGCTGGATGCGGGACTCCCTCCTGCGATAAGTTGACTCGGGGAAGGAAACGCAGGGTAACCGGTGTCTCCTGGGACTCGTCAGAAACCACAGGGATGTACGCTGAGTGTGCCCATGAACACGGGGGCCTGCTGGAACTAGCCCTGCTTTCCCATTTTGAGGGCGGCCTTCATGCCTGCCTTGACGCTCCCTGACATTCCCGGCTCCCGACAGGCCAGTGAGCCCTGGAAGAGTGCTTCGGGGAAAATCATGAGTTTGCTCTCTCTAAACCAGGGGCTGCCGCGGCCGCGGTGGCGGTCCGCACGGCAGGCTCCAGAGCCAAAGGGAGCCTCAACGTGAGAACTGGCCTCCAGGTTAGGCCCTGAGTAGCCGTGCAGAAAGGGAGGCATGCAGCTCTTTCCGGGAGTTCTTAGTCGCTTTGCTTTCAAGGCAGTACACGCCCGGGGACTCCTAGGCCCCACGGGCGTGCAGCGTTTTCCCTCCAAGGTCCCTGAGTGCCTCCAGACACCTGTGGGCCGGCTGAGCAACGTCGAGGTCCATTGGTTGATTCCCTCGGAGGACCCCCGTGCGTGCCGAGTCCTGGGCAACCACACACTGCGCGTTCCTTGAGGAGCGCTACCTCTCCAGAGCCCTCGAACGCCCTTCGGGACAACATGGCTGGTGGGTGCGAGGTGCCCAGGAAGACTCTGTCACGGCCCTTGTGTGAGCTGCCATGAGAGAACGCTGTGCTTGCAACACTGCGAGGCCCGCCCTCGTGCCTGAAGTCACTCTGCTCGGGGAGAAAGTCAGCACCTTAGCGTGCTGTGTGGCTCCCGGCACACCCCGCATGAAGCCATGCCTGGAAGTAAGGCCCTGGTTTGCCGTGCAGAAGCGGAGGCGTGCTGCACTTTCCAGGAGGCGGTGGCCTCTGCTCTGCATACCTTGAACGGCAGCACAGCCTTCTGGACACCTGGGAGGCTAGCCGGGGCGCCCTGTTCCCGGCAGGAACACTGAGTAACCCCAGGCGCACCTGGCTCTGCTAAGCACCATCCAGGCCCGTAGCCCCTTAGAGCCCCTCTGTGCACGCCGAGCGTAGGGAAACGCACTGCCCTCTCTTTTGGAGCAGCTTGGTTTCCTCAGCACTCGCACACGTTCACGAACGCCGTTCTGCCACATCCCACATGGCGCGGAGGTCTTACGCGTTGCCCTAATCGGAGCTGCGCTCAGAGTAACCCTCGTCTTCGCATTCCATCCAGGACCTCCTGACTGAAGGCACCGTGCCTCCTAGAGGACGGCGGCTTGGGTTCTTACTGCAATTCAAGTCCTGTTCCTTCTTTGGCACTGCAGGCAGCCCCAGGCCCAGAGGAGCGGCTACGGCGTTCCTTGGTTGAGACAGTTCGCTGGATGCGGGACTCCCTCCTGCGATAAGTTGACTCGGGGAAGGAAACGCAGGGTAACCGGTGTCTCCTGGGACTCGTCAGAAACCACAGGGATGTACGCTGAGTGTGCCCATGAACACGGGGGCCTGCTGGAACTAGCCCTGCTTTCCCATTTTGAGGGCGGCCTTCATGCCTGCCTTGACGCTCCCTGACATTCCCGGCTCCCGACAGGCCAGTGAGCCCTGGAAGAGTGCTTCGGGGAAAATCATGAGTTTGCTCTCTCTAAACCAGGGGCTGCCGCGGCCGCGGTGGCGGTCCGCACGGCAGGCTCCAGAGCCAAAGGGAGCCTCAACGTGAGAACTGGCCTCCAGGTTAGGCCCTGAGTAGCCGTGCAGAAAGGGAGGCATGCAGCTCTTTCCGGGAGTTCTTAGTCGCTTTGCTTTCAAGGCAGTACACGCCCGGGGACTCCTAGGCCCCACGGGCGTGCAGCGTTTTCCCTCCAAGGTCCCTGAGTGCCTCCAGACACCTGTGGGCCGGCTGAGCAACGTCGAGGTCCATTGGTTGATTCCCTCGGAGGACCCCCGTGCGTGCCGAGTCCTGGGCAACCACACACTGCGCGTTCCTTGAGGAGCGCTACCTCTCCAGAGCCCTCGAACGCCCTTCGGGACAACATGGCTGGTGGGTGCGAGGTGCCCAGGAAGACTCTGTCACGGCCCTTGTGTGAGCTGCCATGAGAGAACGCTGTGCTTGCAACACTGCGAGGCCCGCCCTCGTGCCTGAAGTCACTCTGCTCGGGGAGAAAGTCAGCACCTTAGCGTGCTGTGTGGCTCCCGGCACACCCCGCATGAAGCCATGCCTGGAAGTAAGGCCCTGGTTTGCCGTGCAGAAGCGGAGGCGTGCTGCACTTTCCAGGAGGCGGTGGCCTCTGCTCTGCATACCTTGAACGGCAGCACAGCCTTCTGGACACCTGGGAGGCTAGCCGGGGCGCCCTGTTCCCGGCAGGAACACTGAGTAACCCCAGGCGCACCTGGCTCTGCTAAGCACCATCCAGGCCCGTAGCCCCTTAGAGCCCCTCTGTGCACGCCGAGCGTAGGGAAACGCACTGCCCTCTCTTTTGGAGCAGCTTGGTTTCCTCAGCACTCGCACACGTTCACGAACGCCGTTCTGCCACATCCCACATGGCGCGGAGGTCTTACGCGTTGCCCTAATCGGAGCTGCGCTCAGAGTAACCCTCGTCTTCGCATTCCATCCAGGACCTCCTGACTGAAGGCACCGTGCCTCCTAGAGGACGGCGGCTTGGGTTCTTACTGCAATTCAAGTCCTGTTCCTTCTTTGGCACTGCAGGCAGCCCCAGGCCCAGAGGAGCGGCTACGGCGTTCCTTGGTTGAGACAGTTCGCCGGATGCGGGACTCCCTCCTGCGATAAGTTGACTCGGGGAAGGAAACGCAGGGTAACCGGTGTCTCCTGGGACTCGTCAGAAACCACAGGGATGTACGCTGAGTGTGCCCATGAACACGGGGGCCTGCTGGAACTAGCCCTGCTTTCCCATTTTGAGGGCGGCCTTCATGCCTGCCTTGACGCTCCCTGACATTCCCGGCTCCCGACAGGCCAGTGAGCCCTGGAAGAGTGCTTCGGGGAAAATCATGAGTTTGCTCTCTCTAAACCAGGGGCTGCCGCGGCCGCGGTGGCGGTCCGCACGGCAGGCTCCAGAGCCAAAGGGAGCCTCAACGTGAGAACTGGCCTCCAGGTTAGGCCCTGAGTAGCCGTGCAGAAAGGGAGGCATGCAGCTCTTTCCGGGAGTTCTTAGTCGCTTTGCTTTCAAGGCAGTACACGCCCGGGGACTCCTAGGCCCCACGGGCGTGCAGCGTTTTCCCTCCAAGGTCCCTGAGTGCCTCCAGACACCTGTGGGCCGGCTGAGCAACGTCGAGGTCCATTGGTTGATTCCCTCGGAGGACCCCCGTGCGTGCCGAGTGCTGGGCAACCACACACTGCGCGTTCCTTGAGGAGCGCTACATCTCCAGAGCCCTCGAACGCCCTTCGGGACAACATGGCTGGTGGGTGCGAGGTGCCCAGGAAGACTCTGTCACGGCCCTTGTGTGAGCTGCCATGAGAGAACGCTGTGCTTGCAACACTGCGAGGCCCGCCCTCGTGCCTGAAGTCACTCTGCTCGAGGAGAAAGTCAGCACCTTAGCGTGCTGTGTGGCTCCCGGCACACCCCGCATGAAGCCATGCCTGGAAGTAAGGCCCTGGTTTGCCGTGCAGAAGCGGAGGCGTGCTGCACTTTCCAGGAGGCGGTGGCCTCTGCTCTGCATACCTTGAACGGCAGCACAGCCTTCTGGACACCTGGGAGGCTAGCCGGGGCGCCCTGTTCCCGGCAGGAACACTGAGTAACCAACCCCAGGCGCACCTGGCTCTGCTAAGCACCATCCAGGCCCGTAGCCCCTTAGAGCCCCTCTGTGCACGCCGAGCGTAGGGAAACGCACTGCCCTCTCTTTTGGAGCAGCTTGGTTTCCTCAGCACTCGCACACGTTCACGAACGCCGTTCTGCCACATCCCACATGGCGCGGAGGTCTTACGCGTTGCCCTAATCGGAGCTGCGCTCAGAGTAACCCTCGTCTTCGCATTCCATCCAGGACCTCCTGACTGAAGGCACCGTGCCTCCTAGAGGACGGCGGCTTGGGTTCTTACTGCAATTCAAGTCCTGTTCCTTCTTTGGCACTGCAGGCAGCCCCAGGCCCAGAGGAGCGGCTACGGCGTTCCTTGGTTGAGACAGTTCGCCGGATGCGGGACTCCCTCCTGCGATAAGTTGACTCGGGGAAGGAAACGCAGGGTAACCGGTGTCTCCTGGGACTCGTCAGAAACCACAGGGATGTACGCTGAGTGTGCCCATGAACACGGGGGCCTGCTGGAACTAGCCCTGCTTTCCCATTTTGAGGGCGGCCTTCATGCCTGCCTTGACGCTCCCTGACATTCCCGGCTCCCGACAGGCCAGTGAGCCCTGGAAGAGTGCTTCGGGGAAAATCATGAGTTTGCTCTCTCTAAACCAGGGGCTGCCGCGGCCGCGGTGGCGGTCCGCACGGCAGGCTCCAGAGCCAAAGGGAGCCTCAACGTGAGAACTGGCCTCCAGGTTAGGCCCTGAGTAGCCGTGCAGAAAGGGAGGCATGCAGCTCTTTCCGGGAGTTCTTAGTCGCTTTGCTTTCAAGGCAGTACACGCCCGGGGACTCCTAGGCCCCAGGGGCGTGCAGCGTTTTCCCTCCAAGGTCCCTGAGTGCCTCCAGACACCTGTGGGCCGGCTGAGCAACGTCGAGGTCCATTGGTTGATTCCCTCGGAGGACCCCCGTGCGTGCCGAGTGCTGGGCAACCACACACTGCGCGTTCCTTGAGGAGCGCTACATCTCCAGAGCCCTCGAACGCCCTTCGGGACAACATGGCTGGTGGGTGCGAGGTGCCCAGGAAGACTCTGTCACGGCCCTTGTGTGAGCTGCCATGAGAGAACGCTGTGCTTGCAACACTGCGAGGCCCGCCCTCGTGCCTGAAGTCACTCTGCTCGAGGAGAAAGTCAGCACCTTAGCGTGCTGTGTGGCTCCCGGCACACCCAGCATGAAGCCATGCCTGGAAGTAAGGCCCTGGTTTGCCGTGCAGAAGCGGAGGCGTGCTGCACTTTCCAGGAGGCGGTGGCCTCTGCTCTGCATACCTTGAACGGCAGCACAGCCTTCTGGACACCTGGGAGGCTAGCCGGGGCGCCCTGTTCCCGGCAGGAACACTGAGTAACCCCAGGCGCACCTGGCTCTGCTAAGCACCATCCAGGCCCGTAGCCCCTTAGAGCCCCTCTGTGCACGCCGAGCGTAGGGAAACGCACTGCCCTCTCTTTTGGAGCAGCTTGGTTTCCTCAGCACTCGCACACGTTCACGAACGCCGTTCTGCCACATCCCACATGGCGCGGAGGTCTTACGCGTTGCCCTAATCGGAGCTGCGCTCAGAGTAACCCTCGTCTTCGCATTCCATCCAGGACCTCCTGACTGAAGGCACCGTGCCTCCTAGAGGACGGCGGCTTGGGTTCTTACTGCAATTCAAGTCCTGTTCCTTCTTTGGCACTGCAGGCAGCCCCAGGCCCAGAGGAGCGGCTACGGCGTTCCTTGGTTGAGACAGTTCGCTGGATGCGGGACTCCCTCCTGCGATAAGTTGACTCGGGGAAGGAAACGCAGGGTAACCGGTGTCTCCTGGGACTCGTCAGAAACCACAGGGATGTACGCTGAGTGTGCCCATGAACACGGGGGCCTGCTGGAACTAGCCCTGCTTTCCCATTTTGAGGGCGGCCTTCATGCCTGCCTTGACGCTCCCTGACATTCCCGGCTCCCGACAGGCCAGTGAGCCCTGGAAGAGTGCTTCGGGGAAAATCATGAGTTTGCTCTCTCTAAACCAGGGGCTGCCGCGGCCGCGGTGGCGGTCCGCACGGCAGGCTCCAGAGCCAAAGGGAGCCTCAACGTGAGAACTGGCCTCCAGGTTAGGCCCTGAGTAGCCGTGCAGAAAGGGAGGCATGCAGCTCTTTCCGGGAGTTCTTAGTCGCTTTGCTTTCAAGGCAGTACACGCCCGGGGACTCCTAGGCCCCAGGGGCGTGCAGCGTTTTCCCTCCAAGGTCCCTGAGTGCCTCCAGACACCTGTGGGCCGGCTGAGCAACGTCGAGGTCCATTGGTTGATTCCCTCGGAGGACCCCCGTGCGTGCCGAGTGCTGGGCAACCACACACTGCGCGTTCCTTGAGGAGCGCTACATCTCCAGAGCCCTCGAACGCCCTTCGGGACAACATGGCTGGTGGGTGCGAGGTGCCCAGGAAGACTCTGTCACGGCCCTTGTGTGAGCTGCCATGAGAGAACGCTGTGCTTGCAACACTGCGAGGCCCGCCCTCGTGCCTGAAGTCACTCTGCTCGAGGAGAAAGTCAGCACCTTAGCGTGCTGTGTGGCTCCCGGCACACCCAGCATGAAGCCATGCCTGGAAGTAAGGCCCTGGTTTGCCGTGCAGAAGCGGAGGCGTGCTGCACTTTCCAGGAGGCGGTGGCCTCTGCTCTGCATACCTTGAACGGCAGCACAGCCTTCTGGACACCTGGGAGGCTAGCCGGGGCGCCCTGTTCCCGGCAGGAACACTGAGTAACCCCAGGCGCACCTGGCTCTGCTAAGCACCATCCAGGCCCGTAGCCCCTTAGAGCCCCTCTGTGCACGCCGAGCGTAGGGAAACGCACTGCCCTCTCTTTTGGAGCAGCTTGGTTTCCTCAGCACTCGCACACGTTCACGAACGCCGTTCTGCCACATCCCACATGGCGCGGAGGTCTTACGCGTTGCCCTAATCGGAGCTGCGCTCAGAGTAACCCTCGTCTTCGCATTCCATCCAGGACCTCCTGACTGAAGGCACCGTGCCTCCTAGAGGACGGCGGCTTGGGTTCTTACTGCAATTCAAGTCCTGTTCCTTCTTTGGCACTGCAGGCAGCCCCAGGCCCAGAGGAGCGGCTACGGCGTTCCTTGGTTGAGACAGTTCGCTGGATGCGGGACTCCCTCCTGCGATAAGTTGACTCGGGGAAGGAAACGCAGGGTAACCGGTGTCTCCTGGGACTCGTCAGAAACCACAGGGATGTACGCTGAGTGTGCCCATGAACACGGGGGCCTGATGGAACTAGCCCTGCTTTCCCATTTTGAGGGCGGCCTTCATGCCTGCCTTGACGCTCCCTGACATTCCCGGCTCCCGACAGGCCAGTGAGCCCTGGAAGAGTGCTTCGGGGAAAATCATGAGTTTGCTCTCTCTAAACCAGGGGCTGCCACGGCCGCGGTGGCGGTCCGCACGGCAGGCTCCAGAGCGAAAGGGAGCCTCAACGTGAGAACTGGCCTCCAGGTTAGGCCCTGAGTAGCCGTGCAGAAAGGGAGGCATGCAGCTCTTTCCGGGAGTTCTTAGTCGCTTTGCTTTCAAGGCAGTACACGCCCGGGGACTCCTAGGCCCCACGGGCGTGCAGCGTTTTCCCTCCAAGGTCCCTGAGTGCCTCCAGACACCTGTGGGCCGGCTGAGCAACGTCGAGGTCCATTGGTTGATTCCCTCGGAGGACCCCCGTGCGTGCCGAGTGCTGGGCAACCACACACTGCGCGTTCCTTGAGGAGCGCTACATCTCCAGAGCCCTCGAACGCCCTTCGGGACAACATGGCTGGTGGGTGCGAGGTGCCCAGGAAGACTCTGTCACGGCCCTTGTGTGAGCTGCCATGAGAGAACGCTGTGCTTGCAACACTGCGAGGCCCGCCCTCGTGCCTGAAGTCACTCTGCTCGAGGAGAAAGTCAGCACCTTAGCGTGCTGTGTGGCTCCCGGCACACCCCGCATGAAGCCATGCCTGGAAGTAAGGCCCTGGTTTGCCGTGCAGAAGCGGAGGCGTGCTGCACTTTCCAGGAGGCGGTGGCCTCTGCTCTGCATACCTTGAACGGCAGCACAGCCTTCTGGACACCTGGGAGGCTAGCCGGGGCGCCCTGTTCCCGGCAGGAACACTGAGTAACCCCAGGCGCACCTGGCTCTGCTAAGCACCATCCAGGCCCGTAGCCCCTTAGAGCCCCTCTGTGCACGCCGAGCGTAGGGAAACGCACTGCCCTCTCTTTTGGAGCAGCTTGGTTTCCTCAGCACTCGCACACGTTCACGAACGCCGTTCTGCCACATCCCACATGGCGCGGAGGTCTTACGCGTTGCCCTAATCGGAGCTGCGCTCAGAGTAACCCTCGTCTTCGCATTCCATCCAGGACCTCCTGACTGAAGGCACCGTGCCTCCTAGAGGACGGCGGCTTGGGTTCTTACTGCAATTCAAGTCCTGTTCCTTCTTTGGCACTGCAGGCAGCCCCAGGCCCAGAGGAGCGGCTACGGCGTTCCTTGGTTGAGACAGTTCGCTGGATGCGGGACTCCCTCCTGCGATAAGTTGACTCGGGGAAGGAAACGCAGGGTAACCGGTGTCTCCTGGGACTCGTCAGAAACCACAGGGATGTACGCTGAGTGTGCCCATGAACACGGGGGCCTGCTGGAACTAGCCCTGCTTTCCCATTTTGAGGGCGGCCTTCATGCCTGCCTTGACGCTCCCTGACATTCCCGGCTCCCGACAGGCCAGTGAGCCCTGGAAGAGTGCTTCGGGGAAAATCATGAGTTTGCTCTCTCTAAACCAGGGGCTGCCGCGGCCGCGGTGGCGGTCCGCACGGCAGGCTCCAGAGCCAAAGGGAGCCTCAACGTGAGAACTGGCCTCCAGGTTAGGCCCTGAGTAGCCGTGCAGAAAGGGAGGCATGCAGCTCTTTCCGGGAGTTCTTAGTCGCTTTGCTTTCAAGGCAGTACACGCCCGGGGACTCCTAGGCCCCAGGGGCGTGCAGCGTTTTCCCTCCAAGGTCCCTGAGTGCCTCCAGACACCTGTGGGCCGGCTGAGCAACGTCGAGGTCCATTGGTTGATTCCCTCGGAGGACCCCCGTGCGTGCCGAGTGCTGGGCAACCACACACTGCGCGTTCCTTGAGGAGCGCTACCTCTCCAGAGCCCTCGAACGCCCTTCGGGACAACATGGCTGGTGGGTGCGAGGTGCCCAGGAAGACTCTGTCACGGCCCTTGTGTGAGCTGCCATGAGAGAACGCTGTGCTTGCAACACTGCGAGGCCCGCCCTCGTGCCTGAAGTCACTCTGCTCGAGGAGAAAGTCAGCACCTTAGCGTGCTGTGTGGCTCCCGGCACACCCAGCATGAAGCCATGCCTGGAAGTAAGGCCCTGGTTTGCCGTGCAGAAGCGGAGGCGTGCTGCACTTTCCAGGAGGCGGTGGCCTCTGCTCTGCATACCTTGAACGGCAGCACAGCCTTCTGGACACCTGGGAGGCTAGCCGGGGCGCCCTGTTCCCGGCAGGAACACTGAGTAACCCCAGGCGCACCTGGCTCTGCTAAGCACCATCCAGGCCCGTAGCCCCTTAGAGCCCCTCTGTGCACGCCGAGCGTAGGGAAACGCACTGCCCTCTCTTTTGGAGCAGCTTGGTTTCCTCAGCACTCGCACACGTTCACGAACGCCGTTCTGCCACATCCCACATGGCGCGGAGGTCTTACGTGTTGCCCTAATCGGAGCTGCGCTCAGAGTAACCCTCGTCTTCGCATTCCATCCAGGACCTCCTGACTGAAGGCACCGTGCCTCCTAGAGGACGGCGGCTTGGGTTCTTACTGCAATTCAAGTCCTGTTCCTTCTTTGGCACTGCAGGCAGCCCCAGGCCCAGAGGAGCGGCTACGGCGTTCCTTGGTTGAGACAGTTCGCTGGATGCGGGACTCCCTCCTGTGATAAGTTGACTCGGGGAAGGAAACGCAGGGTAACCGGTGTCTCCTGGGACTCGTCAGAAACCACAGGGATGTACGCTGAGTGTGCCCATGAACACGGGGGCCTGCTGGAACTAGCCCTGCTTTCCCATTTTGAGGGCGGCATTCATGCCTGCCTTGACGCTCCCTGACATTCCCGGCTCCCGACAGGCCAGTGAGCCCTGGAAGAGTGCTTCGGGGAAAATCATGAGTTTGCTCTCTCTAAACCAGGGGCTGCCGCGGCCGCGGTGGCGGTCCGCACGGCAGGCTCCAGAGCCAAAGGGAGCCTCAACGTGAGAACTGGCCTCCAGGTTAGGCCCTGAGTAGCCGTGCAGAAAGGGAGGCATGCAGCTCTTTCCGGGAGTTCTTAGTCGCTTTGCTTTCAAGGCAGTACACGCCCGGGGACTCCTAGGCCCCAGGGGCATGCAGCGTTTTCCCTCCAAGGTCCCTGAGTGCCTCCAGACACCTGTGGGCCGGCTGAGCAACGTCGAGGTCCATTGGTTGATTCCCTCGGAGGACCCCCGTGCGTGCCGAGTGCTGGGCAACCACACACTGCGCGTTCCTTGAGGAGCGCTACATCTCCAGAGCCCTCGAACGCCCTTCGGGACAACATGGCTGGTGGGTGCGAGGTGCCCAGGAAGACTCTGTCACGGCCCTTGTGTGAGCTGCCATGAGAGAACGCTGTGCTTGCAACACTGCGAGGCCCGCCCTCGTGCCTGAAGTCACTCTGCTCGGGGAGAAAGTCAGCACCTTAGCGTGCTGTGTGGCTCCCGGCACACCCAGCATGAAGCCATGCCTGGAAGTAAGGCCCTGGTTTGCCGTGCAGAAGCGGAGGCGTGCTGCACTTTCCAGGAGGCGGTGGCCTCTGCTCTGCATACCTTGAACGGCAGCACAGCCTTCTGGACACCTGGGAGGCTAGCCGGGGCGCCCTGTTCCCGGCAGGAACACTGAGTAACCAACCCCAGGCGCACCTGGCTCTGCTAAGCACCATCCAGGCCCGTAGCCCCTTAGAGCCCCTCTGTGCACGCCGAGCGTAGGGAAACGCACTGCCCTCTCTTTTGGAGCAGCTTGGTTTCCTCAGCACTCGCACACGTTCACGAACGCCGTTCTGCCACATCCCACATGGCGCGGAGGTCTTACGCGTTGCCCTAATCGGAGCTGCGCTCAGAGTAACCCTCGTCTTCGCATTCCATCCAGGACCTCCTGACTG
Organism: Lagenorhynchus albirostris; assembly: GCF_949774975.1. NCBI lineage: Eukaryota > Metazoa > Chordata > Mammalia > Artiodactyla > Delphinidae > Lagenorhynchus > Lagenorhynchus albirostris. The sequence goes on along the minus strand of NC_083102.1, from coordinate 105,967,131 downwards.
AAGGCACCGTGCCTCCTAGAGGACGGCGGCTTGGGTTCTTACTGCAATTCAAGTCCTGTTCCTTCTTTGGCACTGCAGGCAGCCCCAGGCCCAGAGGAGCGGCTACGGCGTTCCTTGGTTGAGACAGTTCGCTGGATGCGGGACTCCCTCCTGCGATAAGTTGACTCGGGGAAGGAAACGCAGGGTAACCGGTGTCTCCTGGGACTCGTCAGAAACCACAGGGATGTACGCTGAGTGTGCCCATGAACACGGGGGCCTGCTGGAACTAGCCCTGCTTTCCCATTTTGAGGGCGGCCTTCATGCCTGCCTTGACGCTCCCTGACATTCCCGGCTCCCGACAGGCCAGTGAGCCCTGGAAGAGTGCTTCGGGGAAAATCATGAGTTTGCTCTCTCTAAACCAGGGGCTGCCGCGGCCGCGGTGGCGGTCCGCACGGCAGGCTCCAGAGCCAAAGGGAGCCTCAACGTGAGAACTGGCCTCCAGGTTAGGCCCTGAGTAGCCGTGCAGAAAGGGAGGCATGCAGCTCTTTCCGGGAGTTCTTAGTCGCTTTGCTTTCAAGGCAGTACACGCCCGGGGACTCCTAGGCCCCACGGGCGTGCAGCGTTTTCCCTCCAAGGTCCCTGAGTGCCTCCAGACACCTGTGGGCCGGCTGAGCAACGTCGAGGTCCATTGGTTGATTCCCTCGGAGGACCCCCGTGCGTGCCGAGTCCTGGGCAACCACACACTGCGTGTTCCTTGAGGAGCGCTACCTCTCCAGAGCCCTCGAACGCCCTTCGGGACAACATGGCTGGTGGGTGCGAGGTGCCCAGGAAGACTCTGTCACGGCCCTTGTGTGAGCTGCCATGAGAGAACGCTGTGCTTGCCACACTGCGAGGCCCGCCCTCGTGCCTGAAGTCACTCTGCTCGGGGAGAAAGTCAGCACCTTAGCGTGCTGTGTGGCTCCCGGCACACCCAGCATGAAGCCATGCCTGGAAGTAAGGCCCTGGTTTGCCGTGCAGAAGCGGAGGCGTGCTGCACTTTCCAGGAGGCGGTGGCCTCTGCTCTGCATACCTTGAACGGCAGCACAGCCTTCTGGACACCTGGGAGGCTAGCCGGGGCGCCCTGTTCCCGGCAGGAACACTGAGTAACCAACCCCAGGCGCACCTGGCTCTGCTAAGCACCATCCAGGCCCGTAGCCCCTTAGAGCCCCTCTGTGCACGCCGAGCGTAGGGAAACGCACTGCCCTCTCTTTTGGAGCAGCTTGGTTTCCTCAGCACTCGCACACGTTCACGAACGCCGTTCTGCCACATCCTACATGGCGCGGAGGTCTTACGCGTTGCCCTAATCGGAGCTGCGCTCAGAGTAACCCTCGTCTTCGCATTCCATCCAGGACCTCCTGACTGAAGGCACCGTGCCTCCTAGAGGACGGCGGCTTGGGTTCTTACTGCAATTCAAGTCCTGTTCCTTCTTTGGCACTGCAGGCAGCCCCAGGCCCAGAGGAGCGGCTACGGCGTTCCTTGGTTGAGACAGTTCGCTGGATGCGGGACTCCCTCCTGCGATAAGTTGACTCGGGGAAGGAAACGCAGGGTAACCGGTGTCTCCTGGGACTCGTCAGAAACCACAGGGATGTACGCTGAGTGTGCCCATGAACACGGGGGCCTGCTGGAACTAGCCCTGCTTTCCCATTTTGAGGGCGGCCTTCATGCCTGCCTTGACGCTCCCTGACATTCCCGGCTCCCGACAGGCCAGTGAGCCCTGGAAGAGTGCTTCGGGGAAAATCATGAGTTTGCTCTCTCTAAACCAGGGGCTGCCGCGGCCGCGGTGGCGGTCCGCACGGCAGGCTCCAGAGCCAAAGGGAGCCTCAACGTGAGAACTGGCCTCCAGGTTAGGCCCTGAGTAGCCGTGCAGAAAGGGAGGCATGCAGCTCTTTCCGGGAGTTCTTAGTCGCTTTGCTTTCAAGGCAGTACACGCCCGGGGACTCCTAGGCCCCAGGGGCGTGCAGCGTTTTCCCTCCAAGGTCCCTGAGTGCCTCCAGACACCTGTGGGCCGGCTGAGCAACGTCGAGGTCCATTGGTTGATTCCCTCGGAGGACCCCCGTGCGTGCCGAGTCCTGGGCAACCACACACTGCGCGTTCCTTGAGGAGCGCTACCTCTCCAGAGCCCTCGAACGCCCTTCGGGACAACATGGCTGGTGGGTGCGAGGTGCCCAGGAAGACTCTGTCACGGCCCTTGTGTGAGCTGCCATGAGAGAACGCTGTGCTTGCCACACTGCGAGGCCCGCCCTCGTGCCTGAAGTCACTCTGCTCGGGGAGAAAGTCAGCACCTTAGCGTGCTGTGTGGCTCCCGGCACACCCAGCATGAAGCCATGCCTGGAAGTAAGGCCCTGGTTTGCCGTGCAGAAGCGGAGGCGTGCTGCACTTTCCAGGAGGCGGTGGCCTCTGCTCTGCATACCTTGAACGGCAGCACAGCCTTCTGGACACCTGGGAGGCTAGCCGGGGCGCCCTGTTCCCGGCAGGAACACTGAGTAACCCCAGGCGCACCTGGCTCTGCTAAGCACCATCCAGGCCCGTAGCCCCTTAGAGCCCCTCTGTGCACGCCGAGCGTAGGGAAACGCACTGCCCTCTCTTTTGGAGCAGCTTGGTTTCCTCAGCACTCGCACACGTTCACGAACGCCGTTCTGCCACATCCCACATGGCGCGGAGGTCTTACGCGTTGCCCTAATCGGAGCTGCGCTCAGAGTAACCCTCGTCTTCGCATTCCATCCAGGACCTCCTGACTGAAGGCACCGTGCCTCCTAGAGGACGGCGGCTTGGGTTCTTACTGCAATTCAAGTCCTGTTCCTTCTTTGGCACTGCAGGCAGCCCCAGGCCCAGAGGAGCGGCTACGGCGTTCCTTGGTTGAGACAGTTCGCTGGATGCGGGACTCCCTCCTGCGATAAGTTGACTCGGGGAAGGAAACGCAGGGTAACCGGTGTCTCCTGGGACTCGTCAGAAACCACAGGGATGTACGCTGAGTGTGCCCATGAACACGGGGGCCTGCTGGAACTAGCCCTGCTTTCCCATTTTGAGGGCGGCCTTCATGCCTGCCTTGACGCTCCCTGACATTCCCGGCTCCCGACAGGCCAGTGAGCCCTGGAAGAGTGCTTCGGGGAAAATCATGAGTTTGCTCTCTCTAAACCAGGGGCTGCCGCGGCCGCGGTGGCGGTCCGCACGGCAGGCTCCAGAGCCAAAGGGAGCCTCAACGTGAGAACTGGCCTCCAGGTTAGGCCCTGAGTAGCCGTGCAGAAAGGGAGGCATGCAGCTCTTTCCGGGAGTTCTTAGTCGCTTTGCTTTCAAGGCAGTACACGCCCGGGGACTCCTAGGCCCCACGGGCGTGCAGCGTTTTCCCTCCAAGGTCCCTGAGTGCCTCCAGACACCTGTGGGCCGGCTGAGCAACGTCGAGGTCCATTGGTTGATTCCCTCGGAGGACCCCCGTGCGTGCCGAGTGCTGGGCAACCACACACTGCGCGTTCCTTGAGGAGCGCTACATCTCCAGAGCCCTCGAACGCCCTTCGGGACAACATGGCTGGTGGGTGCGAGGTGCCCAGGAAGACTCTGTCACGGCCCTTGTGTGAGCTGCCATGAGAGAACGCTGTGCTTGCAACACTGCGAGGCCCGCCCTCGTGCCTGAAGTCACTCTGCTCGAGGAGAAAGTCAGCACCTTAGCGTGCTGTGTGGCTCCCGGCACACCCCGCATGAAGCCATGCCTGGAAGTAAGGCCCTGGTTTGCCGTGCAGAAGCGGAGGCGTGCTGCACTTTCCAGGAGGCGGTGGCCTCTGCTCTGCATACCTTGAACGGCAGCACAGCCTTCTGGACACCTGGGAGGCTAGCCGGGGCGCCCTGTTCCCGGCAGGAACACTGAGTAACCCCAGGCGCACCTGGCTCTGCTAAGCACCATCCAGGCCCGTAGCCCCTTAGAGCCCCTCTGTGCACGCCGAGCGTAGGGAAACGCACTGCCCTCTCTTTTGGAGCAGCTTGGTTTCCTCAGCACTCGCACACGTTCACGAACGCCGTTCTGCCACATCCCACATGGCGCGGAGGTCTTACGCGTTGCCCTAATCGGAGCTGCGCTCAGAGTAACCCTCGTCTTCGCATTCCATCCAGGACCCCCTGACTGAAGGCACCGTGCCTCCTAGAGGACGGCGGCTTGTGTTCTTACTGCAATTCAAGTCCTGTTCCTTCTTTGGCACTGCAGGCAGCCCCAGGCCCAGAGGAGCGGCTACGGCGTTCCTTGGTTGAGACAGTTCGCTGGATGCGGGACTCCCTCCTGCGATAAGTTGACTCGGGGAAGGAAACGCAGGGTAACCGGTGTCTCCTGGGACTCGTCAGAAACCACAGGGATGTACGCTGAGTGTGCCCATGAACACGGGGGCCTGCTGGAACTAGCCCTGCTTTCCCATTTTGAGGGCGGCCTTCATGCCTGCCTTGACGCTCCCTGACATTCCCGGCTCCCGACAGGCCAGTGAGCCCTGGAAGAGTGCTTCGGGGAAAATCATGAGTTTGCTCTCTCTAAACCAGGGGCTGCCGCGGCCGCGGTGGCAGTCCGCACGGCAGGCTCCAGAGCCAAAGGGAGCCTCAACGTGAGAACTGGCCTCCAGGTTAGGCCCTGAGTAGCCGTGCAGAAAGGGAGGCATGCAGCTCTTTCCGGGAGTTCTTAGTCGCTTTGCTTTCAAGGCAGTACACGCCCGGGGACTCCTAGGCCCCACGGGCGTGCAGCGTTTTCCCTCCAAGGTCCCTGAGTGCCTCCAGACACCTGTGGGCCGGCTGAGCAACGTCGAGGTCCATTGGTTGATTCCCTCGGAGGACCCCCGTGCGTGCCGAGTGCTGGGCAACCACACACTGCGCGTTCCTTGAGGAGCGCTACATCTCCAGAGCCCTCGAACGCCCTTCGGGACAACATGGCTGGTGGGTGCGAGGTGCCCAGGAAGACTCTGTCACGGCCCTTGTGTGAGCTGCCATGAGAGAACGCTGTGCTTGCAACACTGCGAGGCCCGCCCTCGTGCCTGAAGTCACTCTGCTCGAGGAGAAAGTCAGCACCTTAGCGTGCTGTGTGGCTCCCGGCACACCCAGCATGAAGCCATGCCTGGAAGTAAGGCCCTGGTTTGCCGTGCAGAAGCGGAGGCGTGCTGCACTTTCCAGGAGGCGGTGGCCTCTGCTCTGCATACCTTGAACGGCAGCACAGCCTTCTGGACACCTGGGAGGCTAGCCGGGGCGCCCTGTTCCCGGCAGGAACACTGAGTAACCCCAGGCGCACCTGGCTCTGCTAAGCACCATCCAGGCCCGTAGCCCCTTAGAGCCCCTCTGTGCACGCCGAGCGTAGGGAAACGCACTGCCCTCTCTTTTGGAGCAGCTTGGTTTCCTCAGCACTCGCACACGTTCACGAACGCCGTTCTGCCACATCCCACATGGCGCGGAGGTCTTACGCGTTGCCCTAATCGGAGCTGCGCTCAGAGTAACCCTCGTCTTCGCATTCCATCCAGGACCTCCTGACTGAAGGCACCGTGCCTCCTAGAGGACGGCGGCTTGGGTTCTTACTGCAATTCAAGTCCTGTTCCTTCTTTGGCACTGCAGGCAGCCCCAGGCCCAGAGGAGCGGCTACGGCGTTCCTTGGTTGAGACAGTTCGCTGGATGCGGGACTCCCTCCTGCGATAAGTTGACTCGGGGAAGGAAACGCAGGGTAACCGGTGTCTCCTGGGACTCGTCAGAAACCACAGGGATGTACGCTGAGTGTGCCCATGAACACGGGGGCCTGCTGGAACTAGCCCTGCTTTCCCATTTTGAGGGCGGCCTTCATGCCTGCCTTGACGCTCCCTGACATTCCCGGCTCCCGACAGGCCAGTGAGCCCTGGAAGAGTGCTTCGGGGAAAATCATGAGTTTGCTCTCTCTAAACCAGGGGCTGCCACGGCCGCGGTGGCGGTCCGCACGGCAGGCTCCAGAGCCAAAGGGAGCCTCAACGTGAGAACTGGCCTCCAGGTTAGGCCCTGAGTAGCCGTGCAGAAAGGGAGGCATGCAGCTCTTTCCGGGAGTTCTTAGTCGCTTTGCTTTCAAGGCAGTACACGCCCGGGGACTCCTAGGCCCCACGGGCGTGCAGCGTTTTCCCTCCAAGGTCCCTGAGTGCCTCCAGACACCTGTGGGCCGGCTGAGCAACGTCGAGGTCCATTGGTTGATTCCCTCGGAGGACCCCCGTGCGTGCCGAGTGCTGGGCAACCACACACTGCGCGTTCCTTGAGGAGCGCTACATCTCCAGAGCCCTCGAACGCCCTTCGGGACAACATGGCTGGTGGGTGCGAGGTGCCCAGGAAGACTCTGTCACGGCCCTTGTGTGAGCTGCCATGAGAGAACGCTGTGCTTGCAACACTGCGAGGCCCGCCCTCGTGCCTGAAGTCACTCTGCTCGAGGAGAAACTCAGCACCTTAGCGTGCTGTGTGGCTCCCGGCACACCCCGCATGAAGCCATGCCTGGAAGTAAGGCCCTGGTTTGCCGTGCAGAAGCGGAGGCGTGCTGCACTTTCCAGGAGGCGGTGGCCTCTGCTCTGCATACCTTGAACGGCAGCACAGCCTTCTGGACACCTGGGAGGCTAGCCGGGGCGCCCTGTTCCCGGCAGGAACACTGAGTAACCCCAGGCGCACCTGGCTCTGCTAAGCACCATCCAGGCCCGTAGCCCCTTAGAGCCCCTCTGTGCACGCCGAGCGTAGGGAAACGCACTGCCCTCTCTTTTGGAGCAGCTTGGTTTCCTCAGCACTCGCACACGTTCACGAACGCCGTTCTGCCACATCCCACATGGCGCGGAGGTCTTACGCGTTGCCCTAATCGGAGCTGCGCTCAGAGTAACCCTCGTCTTCGCATTCCATCCAGGACCTCCTGACTGAAGGCACCGTGCCTCCTAGAGGACGGCGGCTTGGGTTCTTACTGCAATTCAAGTCCTGTTCCTTCTTTGGCACTGCAGGCAGCCCCAGGCCCAGAGGAGCGGCTACGGCGTTCCTTGGTTGAGACAGTTCGCTGGATGCGGGACTCCCTCCTGCGATAAGCTGACTCGGGGAAGGAAACGCAGGGTAACCGGTGTCTCCTGGGACTCGTCAGAAACCACAGGGATGTACGCTGAGTGTGCCCATGAACACGGGGGCCTGATGGAACTAGCCCTGCTTTCCCATTTTGAGGGCGGCATTCATGCCTGCCTTGACGCTCCCTGACATTCCCGGCTCCCGACAGGCCAGTGAGCCCTGGAAGAGTGCTTCGGGGAAAATCATGAGTTTGCTCTCTCTAAACCAGGGGCTGCCGCGGCCGCGGTGGCAGTCCACACGGCAGGCTCCAGAGCCAAAGGGAGCCTCAACGTGAGAACTGGCCTCCAGGTTAGGCCCTGAGTAGCCGTGCAGAAAGGGAGGCATGCAGCTCTTTCCGGGAGTTCTTAGTCGCTTTGCTTTCAAGGCAGTACACGCCCGGGGACTCCTAGGCCCCAGGGGCGTGCAGCGTTTTCCCTCCAAGGTCCCTGAGTGCCTCCAGACACCTGTGGGCCGGCTGAGCAACGTCGAGGTCCATTGGTTGATTCCCTCGGAGGACCCCCGTGCGTGCCGAGTCCTGGGCAACCACACACTGCGTGTTCCTTGAGGAGCGCTACCTCTCCAGAGCCCTCGAACGCCCTTCGGGACAACATGGCTGGTGGGTGCGAGGTGCCCAGGAAGACTCTGTCACGGCCCTTGTGTGAGCTGCCATGAGAGAACGCTGTGCTTGCAACACTGCGAGGCCCGCCCTCGTGCCTGAAGTCACTCTGCTCGAGGAGAAAGTCAGCACCTTAGCGTGCTGTGTGGCTCCCGGCACACCCAGCATGAAGCCATGCCTGGAAGTAAGGCCCTGGTTTGCCGTGCAGAAGCGGAGGCGTGCTGCACTTTCCAGGAGGCGGTGGCCTCTGCTCTGCATACCTTGAACGGCAGCACAGCCTTCTGGACACCTGGGAGGCTAGCCGGGGCGCCCTGTTCCCGGCAGGAACACTGAGTAACCAACCCCAGGCGCACCTGGCTCTGCTAAGCACCATCCAGGCCCGTAGCCCCTTAGAGCCCCTCTGTGCACGCCGAGCGTAGGGAAACGCACTGCCCTCTCTTTTGGAGCAGCTTGGTTTCCTCAGCACTCGCACACGTTCACGAACGCCGTTCTGCCACATCCCACATGGCGCGGAGGTCTTACGCGTTGCCCTAATCGGAGCTGCGCTCAGAGTAACCCTCGTCTTCGCATTCCATCCAGGACCTCCTGACTGAAGGCACCGTGCCTCCTAGAGGACGGCGGCTTGGGTTCTTACTGCAATTCAAGTCCTGTTCCTTCTTTGGCACTGCAGGCAGCCCCAGGCCCAGAGGAGCGGCTACGGCGTTCCTTGGTTGAGACAGTTCGCTGGATGCGGGACTCCCTCCTGCGATAAGTTGACTCGGGGAAGGAAACGCAGGGTAACCGGTGTCTCCTGGGACTCGTCAGAAACCACAGGGATGTACGCTGAGTGTGCCCATGAACACGGGGGCCTGCTGGAACTAGCCCTGCTTTCCCATTTTGAGGGCGGCCTTCATGCCTGCCTTGACGCTCCCTGACATTCCCGGCTCCCGACAGGCCAGTGAGCCCTGGAAGAGTGCTTCGGGGAAAATCATGAGTTTGCTCTCTCTAAACCAGGGGCTGCCGCGGCCGCGGTGGCGGTCCGCACGGCAGGCTCCAGAGCCAAAGGGAGCCTCAACGTGAGAACTGGCCTCCAGGTTAGGCCCTGAGTAGCCGTGCAGAAAGGGAGGCATGCAGCTCTTTCCGGGAGTTCTTAGTCGCTTTGCTTTCAAGGCAGTACACGCCCGGGGACTCCTAGGCCCCACGGGCGTGCAGCGTTTTCCCTCCAAGGTCCCTGAGTGCCTCCAGACACCTGTGGGCCGGCTGAGCAACGTCGAGGTCCATTGGTTGATTCCCTCGGAGGACCCCCGTGCGTGCCGAGTCCTGGGCAACCACACACTGCGCGTTCCTTGAGGAGTGCTACCTCTCCAGAGCCCTCGAACGCCCTTCGGGACAACATGGCTGGTGGGTGCGAGGTGCCCAGGAAGACTCTGTCACGGCCCTTGTGTGAGCTGCCATGAGAGAACGCTGTGCTTGCAACACTGCGAGGCCCGCCCTCGTGCCTGAAGTCACTCTGCTCGGGGAGAAAGTCAGCACCTTAGCGTGCTGTGTGGCTCCCGGCACACCCCGCATGAAGCCATGCCTGGAAGTAAGGCCCTGGTTTGCCGTGCAGAAGCGGAGGCGTGCTGCACTTTCCAGGAGGCGGTGGCCTCTGCTCTGCATACCTTGAACGGCAGCACAGCCTTCTGGACACCTGGGAGGCTAGCCGGGGCGCCCTGTTCCCGGCAGGAACACTGAGTAACCCCAGGCGCACCTGGCTCTGCTAAGCACCATCCAGGCCCGTAGCCCCTTAGAGCCCCTCTGTGCACGCCGAGCGTAGGGAAACGCACTGCCCTCTCTTTTGGAGCAGCTTGGTTTCCTCAGCACTCGCACACGTTCACGAACGCCGTTCTGCCACATCCCACATGGCGCGGAGGTCTTACGCGTTGCCCTAATCGGAGCTGCGCTCAGAGTAACCCTCGTCTTCGCATTCCATCCAGGACCTCCTGACTGAAGGCACCGTGCCTCCTAGAGGACGGCGGCTTGGGTTCTTACTGCAATTCAAGTCCTGTTCCTTCTTTGGCACTGCAGGCAGCCCCAGGCCCAGAGGAGCGGCTACGGCGTTCCTTGGTTGAGACAGTTCGCTGGATGCGGGACTCCCTCCTGCGATAAGTTGACTCGGGGAAGGAAACGCAGGGTAACCGGTGTCTCCTGGGACTCGTCAGAAACCACAGGGATGTACGCTGAGTGTGCCCATGAACACGGGGGCCTGCTGGAACTAGCCCTGCTTTCCCATTTTGAGGGCGGCCTTCATGCCTGCCTTGACGCTCCCTGACATTCCCGGCTCCCGACAGGCCAGTGAGCCCTGGAAGAGTGCTTCGGGGAAAATCATGAGTTTGCTCTCTCTAAACCAGGGGCTGCCGCGGCCGCGGTGGCGGTCCGCACGGCAGGCTCCAGAGCCAAAGGGAGCCTCAACGTGAGAACTGGCCTCCAGGTTAGGCCCTGAGTAGCCGTGCAGAAAGGGAGGCATGCAGCTCTTTCCGGGAGTTCTTAGTCGCTTTGCTTTCAAGGCAGTACACGCCCGGGGACTCCTAGGCCCCACGGGCGTGCAGCGTTTTCCCTCCAAGGTCCCTGAGTGCCTCCAGACACCTGTGGGCCGGCTGAGCAACGTCGAGGTCCATTGGTTGATTCCCTCGGAGGACCCCCGTGCGTGCCGAGTCCTGGGCAACCACACACTGCGCGTTCCTTGAGGAGCGCTACCTCTCCAGAGCCCTCGAACGCCCTTCGGGACAACATGGCTGGTGGGTGCGAGGTGCCCAGGAAGACTCTGTCACGGCCCTTGTGTGAGCTGCCATGAGAGAACGCTGTGCTTGCAACACTGCGAGGCCCGCCCTCGTGCCTGAAGTCACTCTGCTCGAGGAGAAAGTCAGCACCTTAGCGTGCTGTGTGGCTCCCGGCACACCCCGCATGAAGCCATGCCTGGAAGTAAGGCCCTGGTTTGCCGTGCAGAAGCGGAGGCGTGCTGCACTTTCCAGGAGGCGGTGGCCTCTGCTCTGCATACCTTGAACGGCAGCACAGCCTTCTGGACACCTGGGAGGCTAGCCGGGGCGCCCTGTTCCCAGCAGGAACACTGAGTAACCCCAGGCGCACCTGGCTCTGCTAAGCACCATCCAGGCCCGTAGCCCCTTAGAGCCCCTCTGTGCACGCCGAGCGTAGGGAAACGCACTGCCCTCTCTTTTGGAGCAGCTTGGTTTCCTCAGCACTCGCACACGTTCACGAACGCCGTTCTGCCACATCCCACATGGCGCGGAGGTCTTACGCGTTGCCCTAATCGGAGCTGCGCTCAGAGTAACCCTCGTCTTCGCATTCCATCCAGGACCTCCTGACTGAAGGCACCGTGCCTCCTAGAGGACGGCGGCTTGGGTTCTTACTGCAATTCAAGTCCTGTTCCTTCTTTGGCACTGCAGGCAGCCCCAGGCCCAGAGGAGCGGCTACGGCGTTCCTTGGTTGAGACAGTTCGCTGGATGCGGGACTCCCTCCTGCGATAAGTTGACTCGGGGAAGGAAACGCAGGGTAACCGGTGTCTCCTGGGACTCGTCAGAAACCACAGGGATGTACGCTGAGTGTGCCCATGAACACGGGGGCCTGCTGGAACTAGCCCTGCTTTCCCATTTTGAGGGCGGCCTTCATGCCTGCCTTGACGCTCCCTGACATTCCCGGCTCCCGACAGGCCAGTGAGCCCTGGAAGAGTGCTTCGGGGAAAATCATGAGTTTGCTCTCTCTAAACCAGGGGCTGCCGCGGCCGCGGTGGCGGTCCGCACGGCAGGCTCCAGAGCCAAAGGGAGCCTCAACGTGAGAACTGGCCTCCAGGTTAGGCCCTGAGTAGCCGTGCAGAAAGGGAGGCATGCAGCTCTTTCCGGGAGTTCTTAGTCGCTTTGCTTTCAAGGCAGTACACGCCCGGGGACTCCTAGGCCCCACGGGCGTGCAGCGTTTTCCCTCCAAGGTCCCTGAGTGCCTCCAGACACCTGTGGGCCGGCTGAGCAACGTCGAGGTCCATTGGTTGATTCCCTCGGAGGACCCCCGTGCGTGCCGAGTGCTGGGCAACCACACACTGCGCGTTCCTTGAGGAGCGCTACATCTCCAGAGCCCTCGAACGCCCTTCGGGACAACATGGCTGGTGGGTGCGAGGTGCCCAGGAAGACTCTGTCACGGCCCTTGTGTGAGCTGCCATGAGAGAACGCTGTGCTTGCAACACTGCGAGGCCCGCCCTCGTGCCTGAAGTCACTCTGCTCGAGGAGAAAGTCAGCACCTTAGCGTGCTGTGTGGCTCCCGGCACACCCCGCATGAAGCCATGCCTGGAAGTAAGGCCCTGGTTTGCCGTGCAGAAGCGGAGGCGTGCTGCACTTTCCAGGAGGCGGTGGCCTCTGCTCTGCATACCTTGAACGGCAGCACAGCCTTCTGGACACCTGGGAGGCTAGCCGGGGCGCCCTGTTCCCGGCAGGAACACTGAGTAACCAACCCCAGGCGCACCTGGCTCTGCTAAGCACCATCCAGGCCCGTAGCCCCTTAGAGCCCCTCTGTGCACGCCGAGCGTAGGGAAACGCACTGCCCTCTCTTTTGGAGCAGCTTGGTTTCCTCAGCACTCGCACACGTTCACGAACGCCGTTCTGCCACATCCCACATGGCGCGGAGGTCTTACGCGTTGCCCTAATCGGAGCTGCGCTCAGAGTAACCCTCGTCTTCGCATTCCATCCAGGACCTCCTGACTGAAGGCACCGTGCCTCCTAGAGGACGGCGGCTTGGGTTCTTACTGCAATTCAAGTCCTGTTCCTTCTTTGGCACTGCAGGCAGCCCCAGGCCCAGAGGAGCGGCTACGGTGTTCCTTGGTTGAGACAGTTCGCCGGATGCGGGACTCCCTCCTGCGATAAGTTGACTCGGGGAAGGAAACGCAGGGTAACCGGTGTCTCCTGGGACTCGTCAGAAACCACAGGGATGTACGCTGAGTGTGCCCATGAACACGGGGGCCTGCTGGAACTAGCCCTGCTTTCCCATTTTGAGGGCGGCCTTCATGCCTGCCTTGACGCTCCCTGACATTCCCGGCTCCCGACAGGCCAGTGAGCCCTGGAAGAGTGCTTCGGGGAAAATCATGAGTTTGCTCTCTCTAAACCAGGGGCTGCCGCGGCCGCGGTGGCGGTCCGCACGGCAGGCTCCAGAGCCAAAGGGAGCCTCAACGTGAGAACTGGCCTCCAGGTTAGGCCCTGAGTAGCCGTGCAGAAAGGGAGGCATGCAGCTCTTTCCGGGAGTTCTTAGTCGCTTTGCTTTCAAGGCAGTACACGCCCGGGGACTCCTAGGCCCCAGGGGCGTGCAGCGTTTTCCCTCCAAGGTCCCTGAGTGCCTCCAGACACCTGTGGGCCGGCTGAGCAACGTCGAGGTCCATTGGTTGATTCCCTCGGAGGACCCCCGTGCGTGCCGAGTGCTGGGCAACCACACACTGCGCGTTCCTTGAGGAGCGCTACATCTCCAGAGCCCTCGAACGCCCTTCGGGACAACATGGCTGGTGGGTGCGAGGTGCCCAGGAAGACTCTGTCACGGCCCTTGTGTGAGCTGCCATGAGAGAACGCTGTGCTTGCAACACTGCGAGGCCCGCCCTCGTGCCTGAAGTCACTCTGCTCGAGGAGAAAGTCAGCACCTTAGCGTGCTGTGTGGCTCCCGGCACACCCAGCATGAAGCCATGCCTGGAAGTAAGGCCCTGGTTTGCCGTGCAGAAGCGGAGGCGTGCTGCACTTTCCAGGAGGCGGTGGCCTCTGCTCTGCATACCTTGAACGGCAGCACAGCCTTCTGGACACCTGGGAGGCTAGCCGGGGCGCCCTGTTCCCGGCAGGAACACTGAGTAACCCCAGGCGCACCTGGCTCTGCTAAGCACCATCCAGGCCCGTAGCCCCTTAGAGCCCCTCTGTGCACGCCGAGCGTAGGGAAACGCACTGCCCTCTCTTTTGGAGCAGCTTGGTTTCCTCAGCACTCGCACACGTTCACGAACGCCGTTCTGCCACATCCCACATGGCGCGGAGGTCTTACGCGTTGCCCTAATCGGAGCTGCGCTCAGAGTAACCCTCGTCTTCGCATTCCATCCAGGACCTCCTGACTGAAGGCACCGTGCCTCCTAGAGGACGGCGGCTTGGGTTCTTACTGCAATTCAAGTCCTGTTCCTTCTTTGGCACTGCAGGCAGCCCCAGGCCCAGAGGAGCGGCTACGGCGTTCCTTGGTTGAGACAGTTCGCTGGATGCGGGACTCCCTCCTGCGATAAGTTGACTCGGGGAAGGAAACGCAGGGTAACCGGTGTCTCCTGGGACTCGTCAGAAACCACAGGGATGTACGCTGAGTGTGCCCATGAACACGGGGGCCTGATGGAACTAGCCCTGCTTTCCCATTTTGAGGGCGGCCTTCATGCCTGCCTTGACGCTCCCTGACATTCCCGGCTCCCGACAGGCCAGTGAGCCCTGGAAGAGTGCTTCGGGGAAAATCATGAGTTTGCTCTCTCTAAACCAGGGGCTGCCACGGCCGCGGTGGCGGTCCGCACGGCAGGCTCCAGAGCCAAAGGGAGCCTCAACGTGAGAACTGGCCTCCAGGTTAGGCCCTGAGTAGCCGTGCAGAAAGGGAGGCATGCAGCTCTTTCCGGGAGTTCTTAGTCGCTTTGCTTTCAAGGCAGTACACGCCCGGGGACTCCTAGGCCCCACGGGCGTGCAGCGTTTTCCCTCCAAGGTCCCTGAGTGCCTCCAGACACCTGTGGGCCGGCTGAGCAACGTCGAGGTCCATTGGTTGATTCCCTCGGAGGACCCCCGTGCGTGCCGAGTGCTGGGCAACCACACACTGCGCGTTCCTTGAGGAGCGCTACATCTCCAGAGCCCTCGAACGCCCTTCGGGACAACATGGCTGGTGGGTGCGAGGTGCCCAGGAAGACTCTGTCACGGCCCTTGTGTGAGCTGCCATGAGAGAACGCTGTGCTTGCAACACTGCGAGGCCCGCCCTCGTGCCTGAAGTCACTCTGCTCGAGGAGAAAGTCAGCACCTTAGCGTGCTGTGTGGCTCCCGGCACACCCCGCATGAAGCCATGCCTGGAAGTAAGGCCCTGGTTTGCCGTGCAGAAGCGGAGGCGTGCTGCACTTTCCAGGAGGCGGTGGCCTCTGCTCTGCATACCTTGAACGGCAGCACAGCCTTCTGGACACCTGGGAGGCTAGCCGGGGCGCCCTGTTCCCGGCAGGAACACTGAGTAACCCCAGGCGCACCTGGCTCTGCTAAGCACCATCCAGGCCCGTAGCCCCTTAGAGCCCCTCTGTGCACGCCGAGCGTAGGGAAACGCACTGCCCTCTCTTTTGGAGCAGCTTGGTTTCCTCAGCACTCGCACACGTTCACGAACGCCGTTCTGCCACATCCCACATGGCGCGGAGGTCTTACGCGTTGCCCTAATCGGAGCTGCGCTCAGAGTAACCCTCGTCTTCGCATTCCATCCAGGACCTCCTGACTGAAGGCACCGTGCCTCCTAGAGGACGGCGGCTTGGGTTCTTACTGCAATTCAAGTCCTGTTCCTTCTTTGGCACTGCAGGCAGCCCCAGGCCCAGAGGAGCGGCTACGGCGTTCCTTGGTTGAGACAGTTCGCTGGATGCGGGACTCCCTCCTGCGATAAGTTGACTCGGGGAAGGAAACGCAGGGTAACCGGTGTCTCCTGGGACTCGTCAGAAACCACAGGGATGTACGCTGAGTGTGCCCATGAACACGGGGGCCTGCTGGAACTAGCCCTGCTTTCCCATTTTGAGGGCGGCATTCATGCCTGCCTTGACGCTCCCTGACATTCCCGGCTCCCGACAGGCCAGTGAGCCCTGGAAGAGTGCTTCGGGGAAAATCATGAGTTTGCTCTCTCTAAACCAGGGGCTGCCGCGGCCGCGGTGGCGGTCCGCACGGCAGGCTCCAGAGCCAAAGGGAGCCTCAACGTGAGAACTGGCCTCCAGGTTAGGCCCTGAGTAGCCGTGCAGAAAGGGAGGCATGCAGCTCTTTCCGGGAGTTCTTAGTCGCTTTGCTTTCAAGGCAGTACACGCCCGGGGACTCCTAGGCCCCACGGGCGTGCAGCGTTTTCCCTCCAAGGTCCCTGAGTGCCTCCAGACACCTGTGGGCCGGCTGAGCAACGTCGAGGTCCATTGGTTGATTCCCTCGGAGGACCCCCGTGCGTGCCGAGTGCTGGGCAACCACACACTGCGCGTTCCTTGAGGAGCGCTACATCTCCAGAGCCCTCGAACGCCCTTCGGGACAACATGGCTGGTGGGTGCGAGGTGCCCAGGAAGACTCTGTCACGGCCCTTGTGTGAGCTGCCATGAGAGAACGCTGTGCTTGCAACACTGCGAGGCCCGCCCTCGTGCCTGAAGTCACTCTGCTCGAGGAGAAAGTCAGCACCTTAGCGTGCTGTGTGGCTCCCGGCACACCCCGCATGAAGCCATGCCTGGAAGTAAGGCCCTGGTTTGCCGTGCAGAAGCGGAGGCGTGCTGCACTTTCCAGGAGGCGGTGGCCTCTGCTCTGCATACCTTGAACGGCAGCACAGCCTTCTGGACACCTGGGAGGCTAGCCGGGGCGCCCTGTTCCCGGCAGGAACACTGAGTAACCAACCCCAGGCGCACCTGGCTCTGCTAAGCACCATCCAGGCCCGTAGCCCCTTAGAGCCCCTCTGTGCACGCCGAGCGTAGGGAAACGCACTGCCCTCTCTTTTGGAGCAGCTTGGTTTCCTCAGCACTCGCACACGTTCACGAACGCCGTTCTGCCACATCCCACATGGCGCGGAGGTCTTACGCGTTGCCCTAATCGGAGCTGCGCTCAGAGTAACCCTCGTCTTCGCATTCCATCCAGGACCTCCTGACTGAAGGCACCGTGCCTCCTAGAGGACGGCGGCTTGGGTTCTTACTGCAATTCAAGTCCTGTTCCTTCTTTGGCACTGCAGGCAGCCCCAGGCCCAGAGGAGCGGCTACGGCGTTCCTTGGTTGAGACAGTTCGCCGGATGCGGGACTCCCTCCTGCGATAAGTTGACTCGGGGAAGGAAACGCAGGGTAACCGGTGTCTCCTGGGACTCGTCAGAAACCACAGGGATGTACGCTGAGTGTGCCCATGAACACGGGGGCCTGCTGGAACTAGCCCTGCTTTCCCATTTTGAGGGCGGCCTTCATGCCTGCCTTGACGCTCCCTGACATTCCCGGCTCCCGACAGGCCAGTGAGCCCTGGAAGAGTGCTTCGGGGAAAATCATGAGTTTGCTCTCTCTAAACCAGGGGCTGCCGCGGCCGCGGTGGCGGTCCGCACGGCAGGCTCCAGAGCCAAAGGGAGCCTCAACGTGAGAACTGGCCTCCAGGTTAGGCCCTGAGTAGCCGTGCAGAAAGGGAGGCATGCAGCTCTTTCCGGGAGTTCTTAGTCGCTTTGCTTTCAAGGCAGTACACGCCCGGGGACTCCTAGGCCCCAGGGGCGTGCAGCGTTTTCCCTCCAAGGTCCCTGAGTGCCTCCAGACACCTGTGGGCCGGCTGAGCAACGTCGAGGTCCATTGGTTGATTCCCTCGGAGGACCCCCGTGCGTGCCGAGTGCTGGGCAACCACACACTGCGCGTTCCTTGAGGAGCGCTACATCTCCAGAGCCCTCGAACGCCCTTCGGGACAACATGGCTGGTGGGTGCGAGGTGCCCAGGAAGACTCTGTCACGGCCCTTGTGTGAGCTGCCATGAGAGAACGCTGTGCTTGCAACACTGCGAGGCCCGCCCTCGTGCCTGAAGTCACTCTGCTCGAGGAGAAAGTCAGCACCTTAGCGTGCTGTGTGGCTCCCGGCACACCCAGCATGAAGCCATGCCTGGAAGTAAGGCCCTGGTTTGCCGTGCAGAAGCGGAGGCGTGCTGCACTTTCCAGGAGGCGGTGGCCTCTGCTCTGCATACCTTGAACGGCAGCACAGCCTTCTGGACACCTGGGAGGCTAGCCGGGGCGCCCTGTTCCCGGCAGGAACACTGAGTAACCCCAGGCGCACCTGGCTCTGCTAAGCACCATCCAGGCCCGTAGCCCCTTAGAGCCCCTCTGTGCACGCCGAGCGTAGGGAAACGCACTGCCCTCTCTTTTGGAGCAGCTTGGTTTCCTCAGCACTCGCACACGTTCACGAACGCCGTTCTGCCACATCCCACATGGCGCGGAGGTCTTACGCGTTGCCCTAATCGGAGCTGCGCTCAGAGTAACCCTCGTCTTCGCATTCCATCCAGGACCTCCTGACTGAAGGCACCGTGCCTCCTAGAGGACGGCGGCTTGGGTTCTTACTGCAATTCAAGTCCTGTTCCTTCTTTGGCACTGCAGGCAGCCCCAGGCCCAGAGGAGCGGCTACGGCGTTCCTTGGTTGAGACAGTTCGCTGGATGCGGGACTCCCTCCTGCGATAAGTTGACTCGGGGAAGGAAACGCAGGGTAACCGGTGTCTCCTGGGACTCGTCAGAAACCACAGGGATGTACGCTGAGTGTGCCCATGAACACGGGGGCCTGATGGAACTAGCCCTGCTTTCCCATTTTGAGGGCGGCCTTCATGCCTGCCTTGACGCTCCCTGACATTCCCGGCTCCCGACAGGCCAGTGAGCCCTGGAAGAGTGCTTCGGGGAAAATCATGAGTTTGCTCTCTCTAAACCAGGGGCTGCCACGGCCGCGGTGGCGGTCCGCACGGCAGGCTCCAGAGCCAAAGGGAGCCTCAACGTGAGAACTGGCCTCCAGGTTAGGCCCTGAGTAGCCGTGCAGAAAGGGAGGCATGCAGCTCTTTCCGGGAGTTCTTAGTCGCTTTGCTTTCAAGGCAGTACACGCCCGGGGACTCCTAGGCCCCACGGGCGTGCAGCGTTTTCCCTCCAAGGTCCCTGAGTGCCTCCAGACACCTGTGGGCCGGCTGAGCAACGTCGAGGTCCATTGGTTGATTCCCTCGGAGGACCCCCGTGCGTGCCGAGTCCTGGGCAACCACACACTGCGTGTTCCTTGAGGAGCGCTACCTCTCCAGAGCCCTCGAACGCCCTTCGGGACAACATGGCTGGTGGGTGCGAGGTGCCCAGGAAGACTCTGTCACGGCCCTTGTGTGAGCTGCCATGAGAGAACGCTGTGCTTGCCACACTGCGAGGCCCGCCCTCGTGCCTGAAGTCACTCTGCTCGGGGAGAAAGTCAGCACCTTAGCGTGCTGTGTGGCTCCCGGCACACCCAGCATGAAGCCATGCCTGGAAGTAAGGCCCTGGTTTGCCGTGCAGAAGCGGAGGCGTGCTGCACTTTCCAGGAGGCGGTGGCCTCTGCTCTGCATACCTTGAACGGCAGCACAGCCTTCTGGACACCTGGGAGGCTAGCCGGGGCGCCCTGTTCCCGGCAGGAACACTGAGTAACCCCAGGCGCACCTGGCTCTGCTAAGCACCATCCAGGCCCGTAGCCCCTTAGAGCCCCTCTGTGCACGCCGAGCGTAGGGAAACGCACTGCCCTCTCTTTTGGAGCAGCTTGGTTTCCTCAGCACTCGCACACGTTCACGAACGCCGTTCTGCCACATCCCACATGGCGCGGAGGTCTTACGCGTTGCCCTAATCGGAGCTGCGCTCAGAGTAACCCTCGTCTTCGCATTCCATCCAGGACCTCCTGACTGAAGGCACCGTGCCTCCTAGAGGACGGCGGCTTGGGTTCTTACTGCAATTCAAGTCCTGTTCCTTCTTTGGCACTGCAGGCAGCCCCAGGCCCAGAGGAGCGGCTACGGCGTTCCTTGGTTGAGACAGTTCGCTGGATGCGGGACTCCCTCCTGCGATAAGTTGACTCGGGGAAGGAAACGCAGGGTAACCGGTGTCTCCTGGGACTCGTCAGAAACCACAGGGATGTACGCTGAGTGTGCCCATGAACACGGGGGCCTGCTGGAACTAGCCCTGCTTTCCCATTTTGAGGGCGGCCTTCATGCCTGCCTTGACGCTCCCTGACATTCCCGGCTCCCGACAGGCCAGTGAGCCCTGGAAGAGTGCTTCGGGGAAAATCATGAGTTTGCTCTCTCTAAACCAGGGGCTGCCGCGGCCGCGGTGGCGGTCCGCACGGCAGGCTCCAGAGCCAAAGGGAGCCTCAACGTGAGAACTGGCCTCCAGGTTAGGCCCTGAGTAGCCGTGCAGAAAGGGAGGCATGCAGCTCTTTCCGGGAGTTCTTAGTCGCTTTGCTTTCAAGGCAGTACACGCCCGGGGACTCCTAGGCCCCAGGGGCGTGCAGCGTTTTCCCTCCAAGGTCCCTGAGTGCCTCCAGACACCTGTGGGCCGGCTGAGCAACGTCGAGGTCCATTGGTTGATTCCCTCGGAGGACCCCCGTGCGTGCCGAGTGCTGGGCAACCACACACTGCGCGTTCCTTGAGGAGCGCTACATCTCCAGAGCCCTCGAACGCCCTTCGGGACAACATGGCTGGTGGGTGCGAGGTGCCCAGGAAGACTCTGTCACGGCCCTTGTGTGAGCTGCCATGAGAGAACGCTGTGCTTGCAACACTGCGAGGCCCGCCCTCGTGCCTGAAGTCACTCTGCTCGAGGAGAAAGTCAGCACCTTAGCGTGCTGTGTGGCTCCCGGCACACCCCGCATGAAGCCATGCCTGGAAGTAAGGCCCTGGTTTGCCGTGCAGAAGTGGAGGCGTGCTGCACTTTCCAGGAGGCGGTGGCCTCTGCTCTGCATACCTTGAACGGCAGCACAGCCTTCTGGACACCTGGGAGGCTAGCCGGGGCGCCCTGTTCCCGGCAGGAACACTGAGTAACCCCAGGCGCACCTGGCTCTGCTAAGCACCATCCAGGCCCGTAGCCCCTTAGAGCCCCTCTGTGCACGCCGAGCGTAGGGAAACGCACTGCCCTCTCTTTTGGAGCAGCTTGGTTTCCTCAGCACTCGCACACGTTCACGAACGCCGTTCTGCCACATCCCACATGGCGCGGAGGTCTTACGCGTTGCCCTAATCGGAGCTGCGCTCAGAGTAACCCTCGTCTTCGCATTCCATCCAGGACCTCCTGACTGAAGGCACCGTGCCTCCTAGAGGACGGCGGCTTGGGTTCTTACTGCAATTCAAGTCCTGTTCCTTCTTTGGCACTGCAGGCAGCCCCAGGCCCAGAGGAGCGGCTACGGCGTTCCTTGGTTGAGACAGTTCGCTGGATGCGGGACTCCCTCCTGCGATAAGTTGACTCGGGGAAGGAAACGCAGGGTAACCGGTGTCTCCTGGGACTCGTCAGAAACCACAGGGATGTACGCTGAGTGTGCCCATGAACACGGGGGCCTGCTGGAACTAGCCCTGCTTTCCCATTTTGAGGGCGGCCTTCATGCCTGCCTTGACGCTCCCTGACATTCCCGGCTCCCGACAGGCCAGTGAGCCCTGGAAGAGTGCTTCGGGGAAAATCATGAGTTTGCTCTCTCTAAACCAGGGGCTGCCGCGGCCGCGGTGGCGGTCCGCACGGCAGGCTCCAGAGCCAAAGGGAGCCTCAACGTGAGAACTGGCCTCCAGGTTAGGCCCTGAGTAGCCGTGCAGAAAGGGAGGCATGCAGCTCTTTCCGGGAGTTCTTAGTCGCTTTGCTTTCAAGGCAGTACACGCCCGGGGACTCCTAGGCCCCAGGGGCGTGCAGCGTTTTCCCTCCAAGGTCCCTGAGTGCCTCCAGACACCTGTGGGCCGGCTGAGCAACGTCGAGGTCCATTGGTTGATTCCCTCGGAGGACCCCCGTGCGTGCCGAGTGCTGGGCAACCACACACTGCGCGTTCCTTGAGGAGCGCTACATCTCCAGAGCCCTCGAACGCCCTTCGGGACAACATGGCTGGTGGGTGCGAGGTGCCCAGGAAGACTCTGTCACGGCCCTTGTGTGAGCTGCCATGAGAGAACGCTGTGCTTGCAACACTGCGAGGCCCGCCCTCGTGCCTGAAGTCACTCTGCTCGAGGAGAAAGTCAGCACCTTAGCGTGCTGTGTGGCTCCCGGCACACCCAGCATGAAGCCATGCCTGGAAGTAAGGCCCTGGTTTGCCGTGCAGAAGCGGAGGCGTGCTGCACTTTCCAGGAGGCGGTGGCCTCTGCTCTGCATACCTTGAACGGCAGCACAGCCTTCTGGACACCTGGGAGGCTAGCCGGGGCGCCCTGTTCCCGGCAGGAACACTGAGTAACCCCAGGCGCACCTGGCTCTGCTAAGCACCATCCAGGCCCGTAGCCCCTTAGAGCCCCTCTGTGCACGCCGAGCGTAGGGAAACGCACTGCCCTCTCTTTTGGAGCAGCTTGGTTTCCTCAGCACTCGCACACGTTCACGAACGCCGTTCTGCCACATCCCACATGGCGCGGAGGTCTTACGCGTTGCCCTAATCGGAGCTGCGCTCAGAGTAACCCTCGTCTTCGCATTCCATCCAGGACCTCCTGACTGAAGGCACCGTGCCTCCTAGAGGACGGCGGCTTGGGTTCTTACTGCAATTCAAGTCCTGTTCCTTCTTTGGCACTGCAGGCAGCCCCAGGCCCAGAGGAGCGGCTACGGCGTTCCTTGGTTGAGACAGTTCGCTGGATGCGGGACTCCCTCCTGCGATAAGTTGACTCGGGGAAGGAAACGCAGGGTAACCGGTGTCTCCTGGGACTCGTCAGAAACCACAGGGATGTACGCTGAGTGTGCCCATGAACACGGGGGCCTGATGGAACTAGCCCTGCTTTCCCATTTTGAGGGCGGCCTTCATGCCTGCCTTGACGCTCCCTGACATTCCCGGCTCCCGACAGGCCAGTGAGCCCTGGAAGAGTGCTTCGGGGAAAATCATGAGTTTGCTCTCTCTAAACCAGGGGCTGCCACGGCCGCGGTGGCGGTCCGCACGGCAGGCTCCAGAGCCAAAGGGAGCCTCAACGTGAGAACTGGCCTCCAGGTTAGGCCCTGAGTAGCCGTGCAGAAAGGGAGGCATGCAGCTCTTTCCGGGAGTTCTTAGTCGCTTTGCTTTCAAGGCAGTACACGCCCGGGGACTCCTAGGCCCCACGGGCGTGCAGCGTTTTCCCTCCAAGGTCCCTGAGTGCCTCCAGACACCTGTGGGCCGGCTGAGCAACGTCGAGGTCCATTGGTTGATTCCCTCGGAGGACCCCCGTGCGTGCCGAGTGCTGGGCAACCACACACTGCGCGTTCCTTGAGGAGCGCTACATCTCCAGAGCCCTCGAACGCCCTTCGGGACAACATGGCTGGTGGGTGCGAGGTGCCCAGGAAGACTCTGTCACGGCCCTTGTGTGAGCTGCCATGAGAGAACGCTGTGCTTGCAACACTGCGAGGCCCGCCCTCGTGCCTGAAGTCACTCTGCTCGAGGAGAAAGTCAGCACCTTAGCGTGCTGTGTGGCTCCCGGCACACCCCGCATGAAGCCATGCCTGGAAGTAAGGCCCTGGTTTGCCGTGCAGAAGCGGAGGCGTGCTGCACTTTCCAGGAGGCGGTGGCCTCTGCTCTGCATACCTTGAACGGCAGCACAGCCTTCTGGACACCTGGGAGGCTAGCCGGGGCGCCCTGTTCCCGGCAGGAACACTGAGTAACCCCAGGCGCACCTGGCTCTGCTAAGCACCATCCAGGCCCGTAGCCCCTTAGAGCCCCTCTGTGCACGCCGAGCGTAGGGAAACGCACTGCCCTCTCTTTTGGAGCAGCTTGGTTTCCTCAGCACTCGCACACGTTCACGAACGCCGTTCTGCCACATCCCACATGGCGCGGAGGTCTTACGCGTTGCCCTAATCGGAGCTGCGCTCAGAGTAACCCTCGTCTTCGCATTCCATCCAGGACCTCCTGACTGAAGGCACCGTGCCTCCTAGAGGACGGCGGCTTGGGTTCTTACTGCAATTCAAGTCCTGTTCCTTCTTTGGCACTGCAGGCAGCCCCAGGCCCAGAGGAGCGGCTACGGCGTTCCTTGGTTGAGACAGTTCGCTGGATGCGGGACTCCCTCCTGCGATAAGTTGACTCGGGGAAGGAAACGCAGGGTAACCGGTGTCTCCTGGGACTCGTCAGAAACCACAGGGATGTACGCTGAGTGTGCCCATGAACACGGGGGCCTGCTGGAACTAGCCCTGCTTTCCCATTTTGAGGGCGGCCTTCATGCCTGCCTTGACGCTCCCTGACATTCCCGGCTCCCGACAGGCCAGTGAGCCCTGGAAGAGTGCTTCGGGGAAAATCATGAGTTTGCTCTCTCTAAACCAGGGGCTGCCGCGGCCGCGGTGGCGGTCCGCACGGCAGGCTCCAGAGCCAAAGGGAGCCTCAACGTGAGAACTGGCCTCCAGGTTAGGCCCTGAGTAGCCGTGCAGAAAGGGAGGCATGCAGCTCTTTCCGGGAGTTCTTAGTCGCTTTGCTTTCAAGGCAGTACACGCCCGGGGACTCCTAGGCCCCACGGGCGTGCAGCGTTTTCCCTCCAAGGTCCCTGAGTGCCTCCAGACACCTGTGGGCCGGCTGAGCAACGTCGAGGTCCATTGGTTGATTCCCTCGGAGGACCCCCGTGCGTGCCGAGTGCTGGGCAACCACACACTGCGCGTTCCTTGAGGAGCGCTACATCTCCAGAGCCCTCGAACGCCCTTCGGGACAACATGGCTGGTGGGTGCGAGGTGCCCAGGAAGACTCTGTCACGGCCCTTGTGTGAGCTGCCATGAGAGAACGCTGTGCTTGCAACACTGCGAGGCCCGCCCTCGTGCCTGAAGTCACTCTGCTCGAGGAGAAAGTCAGCACCTTAGCGTGCTGTGTGGCTCCCGGCACACCCCGCATGAAGCCATGCCTGGAAGTAAGGCCCTGGTTTGCCGTGCAGAAGCGGAGGCGTGCTGCACTTTCCAGGAGGCGGTGGCCTCTGCTCTGCATACCTTGAACGGCAGCACAGCCTTCTGGACACCTGGGAGGCTAGCCGGGGCGCCCTGTTCCCGGCAGGAACACTGAGTAACCAACCGCAGGCGCACCTGGCTCTGCTAAGCACCACCCAGGCCCGTAGCCCCTTAGAGCCCCTCTGTGCACGCCGAGCGTAGGGAAACGCACTGCCCTCTCTTTTGGAGCAGCTTGGTTTCCTCAGCACTCGCACACGTTCACGAACGCCGTTCTGCCACATCCCACATGGCGCGGAGGTCTTACGCGTTGCCCTAATCGGAGCTGCGCTCAGAGTAACCCTCGTCTTCGCATTCCATCCAGGACCTCCTGACTGAAGGCACCGTGCCTCCTAGAGGACGGCGGCTTGGGTTCTTACTGCAATTCAAGTCCTGTTCCTTCTTTGGCACTGCAGGCAGCCCCAGGCCCAGAGGAGCGGCTACGGCGTTCCTTGGTTGAGACAGTTCGCTGGATGCGGGACTCCCTCCTGCGATAAGTTGACTCGGGGAAGGAAACGCAGGGTAACCGGTGTCTCCTGGGACTCGTCAGAAACCACAGGGATGTACGCTGAGTGTGCCCATGAACACGGGGGCCTGCTGGAACTAGCCCTGCTTTCCCATTTTGAGGGCGGCCTTCATGCCTGCCTTGACGCTCCCTGACATTCCCGGCTCCCGACAGGCCAGTGAGCCCTGGAAGAGTGCTTCGGGGAAAATCATGAGTTTGCTCTCTCTAAACCAGGGGCTGCCGCGGCCGCGGTGGCGGTCCGCACGGCAGGCTCCAGAGCCAAAGGGAGCCTCAACGTGAGAACTGGCCTCCAGGTTAGGCCCTGAGTAGCCGTGCAGAAAGGGAGGCATGCAGCTCTTTCCGGGAGTTCTTAGTCGCTTTGCTTTCAAGGCAGTACACGCCCGGGGACTCCTAGGCCCCAGGGGCGTGCAGCGTTTTCCCTCCAAGGTCCCTGAGTGCCTCCAGACACCTGTGGGCCGGCTGAGCAACGTCGAGGTCCATTGGTTGATTCCCTCGGAGGACCCCCGTGCGTGCCGAGTCCTGGGCAACCACACACTGCGTGTTCCTTGAGGAGCGCTACCTCTCCAGAGCCCTCGAACGCCCTTCGGGACAACATGGCTGGTGGGTGCGAGGTGCCCAGGAAGACTCTGTCACGGCCCTTGTGTGAGCTGCCATGAGAGAACGCTGTGCTTGCCACACTGCGAGGCCCGCCCTCGTGCCTGAAGTCACTCTGCTCGGGGAGAAAGTCAGCACCTTAGCGTGCTGTGTGGCTCCCGGCACACCCAGCATGAAGCCATGCCTGGAAGTAAGGCCCTGGTTTGCCGTGCAGAAGCGGAGGCGTGCTGCACTTTCCAGGAGGCGGTGGCCTCTGCTCTGCATACCTTGAACGGCAGCACAGCCTTCTGGACACCTGGGAGGCTAGCCGGGGCGCCCTGTTCCCGGCAGGAACACTGAGTAACCCCAGGCGCACCTGGCTCTGCTAAGCACCATCCAGGCCCGTAGCCCCTTAGAGCCCCTCTGTGCACGCCGAGCGTAGGGAAACGCACTGCCCTCTCTTTTGGAGCAGCTTGGTTTCCTCAGCACTCGCACACGTTCACGAACGCCGTTCTGCCACATCCCACATGGCGCGGAGGTCTTACGCGTTGCCCTAATCGGAGCTGCGCTCAGAGTAACCCTCGTCTTCGCATTCCATCCAGGACCTCCTGACTGAAGGCACCGTGCCTCCTAGAGGACGGCGGCTTGGGTTCTTACTGCAATTCAAGTCCTGTTCCTTCTTTGGCACTGCAGGCAGCCCCAGGCCCAGAGGAGCGGCTACGGCGTTCCTTGGTTGAGACAGTTCGCTGGATGCGGGACTCCCTCCTGCGATAAGTTGACTCGGGGAAGGAAACGCAGGGTAACCGGTGTCTCCTGGGACTCGTCAGAAACCACAGGGATGTACGCTGAGTGTGCCCATGAACACGGGGGCCTGCTGGAACTAGCCCTGCTTTCCCATTTTGAGGGCGGCCTTCATGCCTGCCTTGACGCTCCCTGACATTCCCGGCTCCCGACAGGCCAGTGAGCCCTGGAAGAGTGCTTCGGGGAAAATCATGAGTTTGCTCTCTCTAAACCAGGGGCTGCCGCGGCCGCGGTGGCGGTCCGCACGGCAGGCTCCAGAGCCAAAGGGAGCCTCAACGTGAGAACTGGCCTCCAGGTTAGGCCCTGAGTAGCCGTGCAGAAAGGGAGGCATGCAGCTCTTTCCGGGAGTTCTTAGTCGCTTTGCTTTCAAGGCAGTACACGCCCGGGGACTCCTAGGCCCCAGGGGCGTGCAGCGTTTTCCCTCCAAGGTCCCTGAGTGCCTCCAGACACCTGTGGGCCGGCTGAGCAACGTCGAGGTCCATTGGTTGATTCCCTCGGAGGACCCCCGTGCGTGCCGAGTGCTGGGCAACCACACACTGCGCGTTCCTTGAGGAGCGCTACATCTCCAGAGCCCTCGAACGCCCTTCGGGACAACATGGCTGGTGGGTGCGAGGTGCCCAGGAAGACTCTG
This sequence comes from Lagenorhynchus albirostris, assembly GCF_949774975.1. Lineage (NCBI taxonomy): Eukaryota > Metazoa > Chordata > Mammalia > Artiodactyla > Delphinidae > Lagenorhynchus > Lagenorhynchus albirostris. Next base: position 105,940,150 of record NC_083102.1, on the reverse strand, counting down.
TCACGGCCCTTGTGTGAGCTGCCATGAGAGAACGCTGTGCTTGCAACACTGCGAGGCCCGCCCTCGTGCCTGAAGTCACTCTGCTCGAGGAGAAAGTCAGCACCTTAGCGTGCTGTGTGGCTCCCGGCACACCCCGCATGAAGCCATGCCTGGAAGTAAGGCCCTGGTTTGCCGTGCAGAAGTGGAGGCGTGCTGCACTTTCCAGGAGGCGGTGGCCTCTGCTCTGCATACCTTGAACGGCAGCACAGCCTTCTGGACACCTGGGAGGCTAGCCGGGGCGCCCTGTTCCCGGCAGGAACACTGAGTAACCCCAGGCGCACCTGGCTCTGCTAAGCACCATCCAGGCCCGTAGCCCCTTAGAGCCCCTCTGTGCACGCCGAGCGTAGGGAAACGCACTGCCCTCTCTTTTGGAGCAGCTTGGTTTCCTCAGCACTCGCACACGTTCACGAACGCCGTTCTGCCACATCCCACATGGCGCGGAGGTCTTACGCGTTGCCCTAATCGGAGCTGCGCTCAGAGTAACCCTCGTCTTCGCATTCCATCCAGGACCTCCTGACTGAAGGCACCGTGCCTCCTAGAGGACGGCGGCTTGGGTTCTTACTGCAATTCAAGTCCTGTTCCTTCTTTGGCACTGCAGGCAGCCCCAGGCCCAGAGGAGCGGCTACGGCGTTCCTTGGTTGAGACAGTTCGCTGGATGCGGGACTCCCTCCTGCGATAAGTTGACTCGGGGAAGGAAACGCAGGGTAACCGGTGTCTCCTGGGACTCGTCAGAAACCACAGGGATGTACGCTGAGTGTGCCCATGAACACGGGGGCCTGCTGGAACTAGCCCTGCTTTCCCATTTTGAGGGCGGCCTTCATGCCTGCCTTGACGCTCCCTGACATTCCCGGCTCCCGACAGGCCAGTGAGCCCTGGAAGAGTGCTTCGGGGAAAATCATGAGTTTGCTCTCTCTAAACCAGGGGCTGCCGCGGCCGCGGTGGCGGTCCGCACGGCAGGCTCCAGAGCCAAAGGGAGCCTCAACGTGAGAACTGGCCTCCAGGTTAGGCCCTGAGTAGCCGTGCAGAAAGGGAGGCATGCAGCTCTTTCCAGGAGTTCTTAGTCGCTTTGCTTTCAAGGCAGTACACGCCCGGGGACTCCTAGGCCCCAGGGGCGTGCAGCGTTTTCCCTCCAAGGTCCCTGAGTGCCTCCAGACACCTGTGGGCCGGCTGAGCAACGTCGAGGTCCATTGGTTGATTCCCTCGGAGGACCCCCGTGCGTGCCGAGTGCCGGGCAACCACACACTGCGCGTTCCTTGAGGAGCGCTACCTCTCCAGAGCCCTCGAACGCCCTTCGGGACAACATGGCTGGTGGGTGCGAGGTGCCCAGGAAGACTCTGTCACGGCCCTTGTGTGAGCTGCCATGAGAGAACGCTGTGCTTGCAACACTGCGAGGCCCGCCCTCGTGCCTGAAGTCACTCTGCTCGAGGAGAAAGTCAGCACCTTAGCGTGCTGTGTGGCTCCCGGCACACCCAGCATGAAGCCATGCCTGGAAGTAAGGCCCTGGTTTGCCGTGCAGAAGCGGAGGCGTGCTGCACTTTCCAGGAGGCGGTGGCCTCTGCTCTGCATACCTTGAACGGCAGCACAGCCTTCTGGACACCTGGGAGGCTAGCCGGGGCGCCCTGTTCCCGGCAGGAACACTGAGTAACCCCAGGCGCACCTGGCTCTGCTAAGCACCATCCAGGCCCGTAGCCCCTTAGAGCCCCTCTGTGCACGCCGAGCGTAGGGAAACGCACTGCCCTCTCTTTTGGAGCAGCTTGGTTTCCTCAGCACTCGCACACGTTCACGAACGCCGTTCTGCCACATCCCACATGGCGCGGAGGTCTTACGCGTTGCCCTAATCGGAGCTGCGCTCAGAGTAACCCTCGTCTTCGCATTCCATCCAGGACCTCCTGACTGAAGGCACCGTGCCTCCTAGAGGACGGCGGCTTGGGTTCTTACTGCAATTCAAGTCCTGTTCCTTCTTTGGCACTGCAGGCAGCCCCAGGCCCAGAGGAGCGGCTACGGCGTTCCTTGGTTGAGACAGTTCGCTGGATGCGGGACTCCCTCCTGCGATAAGTTGACTCGGGGAAGGAAACGCAGGGTAACCGGTGTCTCCTGGGACTCGTCAGAAACCACAGGGATGTACGCTGAGTGTGCCCATGAACACGGGGGCCTGATGGAACTAGCCCTGCTTTCCCATTTTGAGGGCGGCCTTCATGCCTGCCTTGACGCTCCCTGACATTCCCGGCTCCCGACAGGCCAGTGAGCCCTGGAAGAGTGCTTCGGGGAAAATCATGAGTTTGCTCTCTCTAAACCAGGGGCTGCCGCGGCCGCGGTGGCAGTCCACACGGCAGGCTCCAGAGCCAAAGGGAGCCTCAACGTGAGAACTGGCCTCCAGGTTAGGCCCTGAGTAGCCGTGCAGAAAGGGAGGCATGCAGCTCTTTCCGGGAGTTCTTAGTCGCTTTGCTTTCAAGGCAGTACACGCCCGGGGACTCCTAGGCCCCAGGGGCATGCAGCGTTTTCCCTCCAAGGTCCCTGAGTGCCTCCAGACACCTGTGGGCCGGCTGAGCAACATCGAGGTCCATTGGTTGATTCCCTCGGAGGACCCCCGTGCGTGCCGAGTCCTGGGCAACCACACACTGCGTGTTCCTTGAGGAGCGCTACCTCTCCAGAGCCCTCGAACGCCCTTCGGGACAACATGGCTGGTGGGTGCGAGGTGCCCAGGAAGACTCTGTCACGGCCCTTGTGTGAGCTGCCATGAGAGAACGCTGTGCTTGCAACACTGCGAGGCCCGCCCTCGTGCCTGAAGTCACTCTGCTCGAGGAGAAAGTCAGCACCTTAGCGTGCTGTGTGGCTCCCGGCACACCCAGCATGAAGCCATGCCTGGAAGTAAGGCCCTGGTTTGCCGTGCAGAAGCGGAGGCGTGCTGCACTTTCCAGGAGGCGGTGGCCTCTGCTCTGCATACCTTGAACGGCAGCACAGCCTTCTGGACACCTGGGAGGCTAGCCGGGGCGCCCTGTTCCCGGCAGGAACACTGAGTAACCCCAGGCGCACCTGGCTCTGCTAAGCACCATCCAGGCCCGTAGCCCCTTAGAGCCCCTCTGTGCACGCCGAGCGTAGGGAAACGCACTGCCCTCTCTTTTGGAGCAGCTTGGTTTCCTCAGCACTCGCACACGTTCACGAACGCCGTTCTGCCACATCCCACATGGCGCGGAGGTCTTACGCGTTGCCCTAATCGGAGCTGCGCTCAGAGTAACCCTCGTCTTCGCATTCCATCCAGGACCTCCTGACTGAAGGCACCGTGCCTCCTAGAGGACGGCGGCTTGGGTTCTTACTGCAATTCAAGTCCTGTTCCTTCTTTGGCACTGCAGGCAGCCCCAGGCCCAGAGGAGCGGCTACGGCGTTCCTTGGTTGAGACAGTTCGCTGGATGCGGGACTCCCTCCTGCGATAAGTTGACTCGGGGAAGGAAACGCAGGGTAACCGGTGTCTCCTGGGACTCGTCAGAAACCACAGGGATGTACGCTGAGTGTGCCCATGAACACGGGGGCCTGCTGGAACTAGCCCTGCTTTCCCATTTTGAGGGCGGCATTCATGCCTGCCTTGACGCTCCCTGACATTCCCGGCTCCCGACAGGCCAGTGAGCCCTGGAAGAGTGCTTCGGGGAAAATCATGAGTTTGCTCTCTCTAAACCAGGGGCTGCCGCGGCCGCGGTGGCGGTCCGCACGGCAGGCTCCAGAGCCAAAGGGAGCCTCAACGTGAGAACTGGCCTCCAGGTTAGGCCCTGAGTAGCCGTGCAGAAAGGGAGGCATGCAGCTCTTTCCGGGAGTTCTTAGTCGCTTTGCTTTCAAGGCAGTACACGCCCGGGGACTCCTAGGCCCCAGGGGCATGCAGCGTTTTCCCTCCAAGGTCCCTGAGTGCCTCCAGACACCTGTGGGCCGGCTGAGCAACGTCGAGGTCCATTGGTTGATTCCCTCGGAGGACCCCCGTGCGTGCCGAGTGCTGGGCAACCACACACTGCGCGTTCCTTGAGGAGCGCTACATCTCCAGAGCCCTCGAACGCCCTTCGGGACAACAGGGCTGGTGGGTGCGAGGTGCCCAGGAAGACTCTGTCACGGCCCTTGTGTGAGCTGCCATGAGAGAACGCTGTGCTTGCAACACTGCGAGGCCCGCCCTCGTGCCTGAAGTCACTCTGCTCGGGGAGAAAGTCAGCACCTTAGCGTGCTGTGTGGCTCCCGGCACACCCAGCATGAAGCCATGCCTGGAAGTAAGGCCCTGGTTTGCCGTGCAGAAGCGGAGGCGTGCTGCACTTTCCAGGAGGCGGTGGCCTCTGCTCTGCATACCTTGAACGGCAGCACAGCCTTCTGGACACCTGGGAGGCTAGCCGGGGCGCCCTGTTCCCGGCAGGAACACTGAGTAACCAACCCCAGGCGCACCTGGCTCTGCTAAGCACCATCCAGGCCCGTAGCCCCTTAGAGCCCCTCTGTGCACGCCGAGCGTAGGGAAACGCACTGCCCTCTCTTTTGGAGCAGCTTGGTTTCCTCAGCACTCGCACACGTTCACGAACGCCGTTCTGCCACATCCCACATGGCGCGGAGGTCTTACGCGTTGCCCTAATCGGAGCTGCGCTCAGAGTAACCCTCGTCTTCGCATTCCATCCAGGACCTCCTGACTGAAGGCACCGTGCCTCCTAGAGGACGGCGGCTTGGGTTCTTACTGCAATTCAAGTCCTGTTCCTTCTTTGGCACTGCAGGCAGCCCGAGGCCCAGAGGAGCGGCTACGGCGTTCCTTGGTTGAGACAGTTCGCTGGATGCGGGACTCCCTCCTGCGATAAGTTGACTCGGGGAAGGAAACGCAGGGTAACCGGTGTCTCCTGGGACTCGTCAGAAACCACAGGGATGTACGCTGAGTGTGCCCATGAACACGGGGGCCTGCTGGAACTAGCCCTGCTTTCCCATTTTGAGGGCGGCCTTCATGCCTGCCTTGACGCTCCCTGACATTCCCGGCTCCCGACAGGCCAGTGAGCCCTGGAAGAGTGCTTCGGGGAAAATCATGAGTTTGCTCTCTCTAAACCAGGGGCTGCCGCGGCCGCGGTGGCGGTCCGCACGGCAGGCTCCAGAGCCAAAGGGAGCCTCAACGTGAGAACTGGCCTCCAGGTTAGGCCCTGAGTAGCCGTGCAGAAAGGGAGGCATGCAGCTCTTTCCGGGAGTTCTTAGTCGCTTTGCTTTCAAGGCAGTACACGCCCGGGGACTCCTAGGCCCCAGGGGCGTGCAGCGTTTTCCCTCCAAGGTCCCTGAGTGCCTCCAGACACCTGTGGGCCGGCTGAGCAACGTCGAGGTCCATTGGTTGATTCCCTCGGAGGACCCCCGTGCGTGCCGAGTCCTGGGCAACCACACACTGCGTGTTCCTTGAGGAGCGCTACCTCTCCAGAGCCCTCGAACGCCCTTCGGGACAACATGGCTGGTGGGTGCGAGGTGCCCAGGAAGACTCTGTCACGGCCCTTGTGTGAGCTGCCATGAGAGAACGCTGTGCTTGCAACACTGCGAGGCCCGCCCTCGTGCCTGAAGTCACTCTGCTCGAGGAGAAAGTCAGCACCTTAGCGTGCTGTGTGGCTCCCGGCACACCCCGCATGAAGCCATGCCTGGAAGTAAGGCCCTGGTTTGCCGTGCAGAAGCGGAGGCGTGCTGCACTTTCCAGGAGGCGGTGGCCTCTGCTCTGCATACCTTGAACGGCAGCACAGCCTTCTGGACACCTGGGAGGCTAGCCGGGGCGCCCTGTTCCCGGCAGGAACACTGAGTAACCAACCCCAGGCGCACCTGGCTCTGCTAAGCACCATCCAGGCCCGTAGCCCCTTAGAGCCCCTCTGTGCACGCCGAGCGTAGGGAAACGCACTGCCCTCTCTTTTGGAGCAGCTTGGTTTCCTCAGCACTCGCACACGTTCACGAACGCCGTTCTGCCACATCCCACATGGCGCGGAGGTCTTACGCGTTGCCCTAATCGGAGCTGCGCTCAGAGTAACCCTCGTCTTCGCATTCCATCCAGGACCTCCTGACTGAAGGCACCGTGCCTCCTAGAGGACGGCGGCTTGGGTTCTTACTGCAATTCAAGTCCTGTTCCTTCTTTGGCACTGCAGGCAGCCCCAGGCCCAGAGGAGCGGCTACGGCGTTCCTTGGTTGAGACAGTTCGCTGGATGCGGGACTCCCTCCTGCGATAAGTTGACTCGGGGAAGGAAACGCAGGGTAACCGGTGTCTCCTGGGACTCGTCAGAAACCACAGGGATGTACGCTGAGTGTGCCCATGAACACGGGGGCCTGCTGGAACTAGCCCTGCTTTCCCATTTTGAGGGCGGCCTTCATGCCTGCCTTGACGCTCCCTGACATTCCCGGCTCCCGACAGGCCAGTGAGCCCTGGAAGAGTGCTTCGGGGAAAATCATGAGTTTGCTCTCTCTAAACCAGGGGCTGCCGCGGCCGCGGTGGCGGTCCGCACGGCAGGCTCCAGAGCCAAAGGGAGCCTCAACGTGAGAACTGGCCTCCAGGTTAGGCCCTGAGTAGCCGTGCAGAAAGGGAGGCATGCAGCTCTTTCCGGGAGTTCTTAGTCGCTTTGCTTTCAAGGCAGTACACGCCCGGGGACTCCTAGGCCCCACGGGCGTGCAGCGTTTTCCCTCCAAGGTCCCTGAGTGCCTCCAGACACCTGTGGGCCGGCTGAGCAACGTCGAGGTCCATTGGTTGATTCCCTCGGAGGACCCCCGTGCGTGCCGAGTGCCGGGCAACCACACACTGCGCGTTCCTTGAGGAGCGCTACCTCTCCAGAGCCCTCGAACGCCCTTCGGGACAACATGGCTGGTGGGTGCGAGGTGCCCAGGAAGACTCTGTCACGGCCCTTGTGTGAGCTGCCATGAGAGAACGCTGTGCTTGCAACACTGCGAGGCCCGCCCTCGTGCCTGAAGTCACTCTGCTCGAGGAGAAAGTCAGCACCTTAGCGTGCTGTGTGGCTCCCGGCACACCCAGCATGAAGCCATGCCTGGAAGTAAGGCCCTGGTTTGCCGTGCAGAAGCGGAGGCGTGCTGCACTTTCCAGGAGGCGGTGGCCTCTGCTCTGCATACCTTGAACGGCAGCACAGCCTTCTGGACACCTGGGAGGCTAGCCGGGGCGCCCTGTTCCCGGCAGGAACACTGAGTAACCCCAGGCGCACCTGGCTCTGCTAAGCACCATCCAGGCCCGTAGCCCCTTAGAGCCCCTCTGTGCACGCCGAGCGTAGGGAAACGCACTGCCCTCTCTTTTGGAGCAGCTTGGTTTCCTCAGCACTCGCACACGTTCACGAACGCCGTTCTGCCACATCCCACATGGCGCGGAGGTCTTACGCGTTGCCCTAATCGGAGCTGCGCTCAGAGTAACCCTCGTCTTCGCATTCCATCCAGGACCTCCTGACTGAAGGCACCGTGCCTCCTAGAGGACGGCGGCTTGGGTTCTTACTGCAATTCAAGTCCTGTTCCTTCTTTGGCACTGCAGGCAGCCCCAGGCCCAGAGGAGCGGCTACGGCGTTCCTTGGTTGAGACAGTTCGCTGGATGCGGGACTCCCTCCTGCGATAAGTTGACTCGGGGAAGGAAACGCAGGGTAACCGGTGTCTCCTGGGACTCGTCAGAAACCACAGGGATGTACGCTGAGTGTGCCCATGAACACGGGGGCCTGATGGAACTAGCCCTGCTTTCCCATTTTGAGGGCGGCCTTCATGCCTGCCTTGACGCTCCCTGACATTCCCGGCTCCCGACAGGCCAGTGAGCCCTGGAAGAGTGCTTCGGGGAAAATCATGAGTTTGCTCTCTCTAAACCAGGGGCTGCCGCGGCCGCGGTGGCGGTCCGCACGGCAGGCTCCAGAGCCAAAGGGAGCCTCAACGTGAGAACTGGCCTCCAGGTTAGGCCCTGAGTAGCCGTGCAGAAAGGGAGGCATGCAGCTCTTTCCGGGAGTTCTTAGTCGCTTTGCTTTCAAGGCAGTACACGCCCGGGGACTCCTAGGCCCCACGGGCGTGCAGCGTTTTCCCTCCAAGGTCCCTGAGTGCCTCCAGACACCTGTGGGCCGGCTGAGCAACGTTGAGGTCCATTGGTTGATTCCCTCGGAGGACCCCCGTGCGTGCCGAGTGCCGGGCAACCACACACTGCGCGTTCCTTGAGGAGCGCTACCTCTCCAGAGCCCTCGAACGCCCTTCGGGACAACATGGCTGGTGGGTGCGAGGTGCCCAGGAAGACTCTGTCACGGCCCTTGTGTGAGCTGCCATGAGAGAACGCTGTGCTTGCAACACTGCGAGGCCCGCCCTCGTGCCTGAAGTCACTCTGCTCGAGGAGAAAGTCAGCACCTTAGCGTGCTGTGTGGCTCCCGGCACACCCAGCATGAAGCCATGCCTGGAAGTAAGGCCCTGGTTTGCCGTGCAGAAGCGGAGGCGTGCTGCACTTTCCAGGAGGCGGTGGCCTCTGCTCTGCATACCTTGAACGGCAGCACAGCCTTCTGGACACCTGGGAGGCTAGCCGGGGCGCCCTGTTCCCGGCAGGAACACTGAGTAACCCCAGGCGCACCTGGCTCTGCTAAGCACCATCCAGGCCCGTAGCCCCTTAGAGCCCCTCTGTGCACGCCGAGCGTAGGGAAACGCACTGCCCTCTCTTTTGGAGCAGCTTGGTTTCCTCAGCACTCGCACACGTTCACGAACGCCGTTCTGCCACATCCCACATGGCGCGGAGGTCTTACGCGTTGCCCTAATCGGAGCTGCGCTCAGAGTAACCCTCGTCTTCGCATTCCATCCAGGACCTCCTGACTGAAGGCACCGTGCCTCCTAGAGGACGGCGGCTTGGGTTCTTACTGCAATTCAAGTCCTGTTCCTTCTTTGGCACTGCAGGCAGCCCCAGGCCCAGAGGAGCGGCTACGGCGTTCCTTGGTTGAGACAGTTCGCTGGATGCGGGACTCCCTCCTGCGATAAGTTGACTCGGGGAAGGAAACGCAGGGTAACCGGTGTCTCCTGGGACTCGTCAGAAACCACAGGGATGTACGCTGAGTGTGCCCATGAACACGGGGGCCTGATGGAACTAGCCCTGCTTTCCCATTTTGAGGGCGGCCTTCATGCCTGCCTTGACGCTCCCTGACATTCCCGGCTCCCGACAGGCCAGTGAGCCCTGGAAGAGTGCTTCGGGGAAAATCATGAGTTTGCTCTCTCTAAACCAGGGGCTGCCGCGGCCGCGGTGGCAGTCCACACGGCAGGCTCCAGAGCCAAAGGGAGCCTCAACGTGAGAACTGGCCTCCAGGTTAGGCCCTGAGTAGCCGTGCAGAAAGGGAGGCATGCAGCTCTTTCCGGGAGTTCTTAGTCGCTTTGCTTTCAAGGCAGTACACGCCCGGGGACTCCTAGGCCCCAGGGGCATGCAGCGTTTTCCCTCCAAGGTCCCTGAGTGCCTCCAGACACCTGTGGGCCGGCTGAGCAACATCGAGGTCCATTGGTTGATTCCCTCGGAGGACCCCCGTGCGTGCCGAGTCCTGGGCAACCACACACTGCGTGTTCCTTGAGGAGCGCTACCTCTCCAGAGCCCTCGAACGCCCTTCGGGACAACATGGCTGGTGGGTGCGAGGTGCCCAGGAAGACTCTGTCACGGCCCTTGTGTGAGCTGCCATGAGAGAACGCTGTGCTTGCAACACTGCGAGGCCCGCCCTCGTGCCTGAAGTCACTCTGCTCGAGGAGAAAGTCAGCACCTTAGCGTGCTGTGTGGCTCCCGGCACACCCAGCATGAAGCCATGCCTGGAAGTAAGGCCCTGGTTTGCCGTGCAGAAGCGGAGGCGTGCTGCACTTTCCAGGAGGCGGTGGCCTCTGCTCTGCATACCTTGAACGGCAGCACAGCCTTCTGGACACCTGGGAGGCTAGCCGGGGCGCCCTGTTCCCGGCAGGAACACTGAGTAACCCCAGGCGCACCTGGCTCTGCTAAGCACCATCCAGGCCCGTAGCCCCTTAGAGCCCCTCTGTGCACGCCGAGCGTAGGGAAACGCACTGCCCTCTCTTTTGGAGCAGCTTGGTTTCCTCAGCACTCGCACACGTTCACGAACGCCGTTCTGCCACATCCCACATGGCGCGGAGGTCTTACGCGTTGCCCTAATCGGAGCTGCGCTCAGAGTAACCCTCGTCTTCGCATTCCATCCAGGACCTCCTGACTGAAGGCACCGTGCCTCCTAGAGGACGGCGGCTTGGGTTCTTACTGCAATTCAAGTCCTGTTCCTTCTTTGGCACTGCAGGCAGCCCCAGGCCCAGAGGAGCGGCTACGGCGTTCCTTGGTTGAGACAGTTCGCTGGATGCGGGACTCCCTCCTGCGATAAGTTGACTCGGGGAAGGAAACGCAGGGTAACCGGTGTCTCCTGGGACTCGTCAGAAACCACAGGGATGTACGCTGAGTGTGCCCATGAACACGGGGGCCTGATGGAACTAGCCCTGCTTTCCCATTTTGAGGGCGGCCTTCATGCCTGCCTTGACGCTCCCTGACATTCCCGGCTCCCGACAGGCCAGTGAGCCCTGGAAGAGTGCTTCGGGGAAAATCATGAGTTTGCTCTCTCTAAACCAGGGGCTGCCGCGGCCGCGGTGGCAGTCCACACGGCAGGCTCCAGAGCCAAAGGGAGCCTCAACGTGAGAACTGGCCTCCAGGTTAGGCCCTGAGTAGCCGTGCAGAAAGGGAGGCATGCAGCTCTTTCCGGGAGTTCTTAGTCGCTTTGCTTTCAAGGCAGTACACGCCCGGGGACTCCTAGGCCCCAGGGGCATGCAGCGTTTTCCCTCCAAGGTCCCTGAGTGCCTCCAGACACCTGTGGGCCGGCTGAGCAACATCGAGGTCCATTGGTTGATTCCCTCGGAGGACCCCCGTGCGTGCCGAGTCCTGGGCAACCACACACTGCGTGTTCCTTGAGGAGCGCTACCTCTCCAGAGCCCTCGAACGCCCTTCGGGACAACATGGCTGGTGGGTGCGAGGTGCCCAGGAAGACTCTGTCACGGCCCTTGTGTGAGCTGCCATGAGAGAACGCTGTGCTTGCAACACTGCGAGGCCCGCCCTCGTGCCTGAAGTCACTCTGCTCGAGGAGAAAGTCAGCACCTTAGCGTGCTGTGTGGCTCCCGGCACACCCAGCATGAAGCCATGCCTGGAAGTAAGGCCCTGGTTTGCCGTGCAGAAGCGGAGGCGTGCTGCACTTTCCAGGAGGCGGTGGCCTCTGCTCTGCATACCTTGAACGGCAGCACAGCCTTCTGGACACCTGGGAGGCTAGCCGGGGCGCCCTGTTCCCGGCAGGAACACTGAGTAACCCCAGGCGCACCTGGCTCTGCTAAGCACCATCCAGGCCCGTAGCCCCTTAGAGCCCCTCTGTGCACGCCGAGCGTAGGGAAACGCACTGCCCTCTCTTTTGGAGCAGCTTGGTTTCCTCAGCACTCGCACACGTTCACGAACGCCGTTCTGCCACATCCCACATGGCGCGGAGGTCTTACGCGTTGCCCTAATCGGAGCTGCGCTCAGAGTAACCCTCGTCTTCGCATTCCATCCAGGACCTCCTGACTGAAGGCACCGTGCCTCCTAGAGGACGGCGGCTTGGGTTCTTACTGCAATTCAAGTCCTGTTCCTTCTTTGGCACTGCAGGCAGCCCCAGGCCCAGAGGAGCGGCTACGGCGTTCCTTGGTTGAGACAGTTCGCTGGATGCGGGACTCCCTCCTGCGATAAGTTGACTCGGGGAAGGAAACGCAGGGTAACCGGTGTCTCCTGGGACTCGTCAGAAACCACAGGGATGTACGCTGAGTGTGCCCATGAACACGGGGGCCTGCTGGAACTAGCCCTGCTTTCCCATTTTGAGGGCGGCATTCATGCCTGCCTTGACGCTCCCTGACATTCCCGGCTCCCGACAGGCCAGTGAGCCCTGGAAGAGTGCTTCGGGGAAAATCATGAGTTTGCTCTCTCTAAACCAGGGGCTGCCGCGGCCGCGGTGGCGGTCCGCACGGCAGGCTCCAGAGCCAAAGGGAGCCTCAACGTGAGAACTGGCCTCCAGGTTAGGCCCTGAGTAGCCGTGCAGAAAGGGAGGCATGCAGCTCTTTCCGGGAGTTCTTAGTCGCTTTGCTTTCAAGGCAGTACACGCCCGGGGACTCCTAGGCCCCAGGGGCATGCAGCGTTTTCCCTCCAAGGTCCCTGAGTGCCTCCAGACACCTGTGGGCCGGCTGAGCAACGTCGAGGTCCATTGGTTGATTCCCTCGGAGGACCCCCGTGCGTGCCGAGTGCTGGGCAACCACACACTGCGCGTTCCTTGAGGAGCGCTACATCTCCAGAGCCCTCGAACGCCCTTCGGGACAACAGGGCTGGTGGGTGCGAGGTGCCCAGGAAGACTCTGTCACGGCCCTTGTGTGAGCTGCCATGAGAGAACGCTGTGCTTGCAACACTGCGAGGCCCGCCCTCGTGCCTGAAGTCACTCTGCTCGGGGAGAAAGTCAGCACCTTAGCGTGCTGTGTGGCTCCCGGCACACCCAGCATGAAGCCATGCCTGGAAGTAAGGCCCTGGTTTGCCGTGCAGAAGCGGAGGCGTGCTGCACTTTCCAGGAGGCGGTGGCCTCTGCTCTGCATACCTTGAACGGCAGCACAGCCTTCTGGACACCTGGGAGGCTAGCCGGGGCGCCCTGTTCCCGGCAGGAACACTGAGTAACCAACCCCAGGCGCACCTGGCTCTGCTAAGCACCATCCAGGCCCGTAGCCCCTTAGAGCCCCTCTGTGCACGCCGAGCGTAGGGAAACGCACTGCCCTCTCTTTTGGAGCAGCTTGGTTTCCTCAGCACTCGCACACGTTCACGAACGCCGTTCTGCCACATCCCACATGGCGCGGAGGTCTTACGCGTTGCCCTAATCGGAGCTGCGCTCAGAGTAACCCTCGTCTTCGCATTCCATCCAGGACCTCCTGACTGAAGGCACCGTGCCTCCTAGAGGACGGCGGCTTGGGTTCTTACTGCAATTCAAGTCCTGTTCCTTCTTTGGCACTGCAGGCAGCCCCAGGCCCAGAGGAGCGGCTACGGCGTTCCTTGGTTGAGACAGTTCGCTGGATGCGGGACTCCCTCCTGCGATAAGTTGACTCGGGGAAGGAAACGCAGGGTAACCGGTGTCTCCTGGGACTCGTCAGAAACCACAGGGATGTACGCTGAGTGTGCCCATGAACACGGGGGCCTGCTGGAACTAGCCCTGCTTTCCCATTTTGAGGGCGGCCTTCATGCCTGCCTTGACGCTCCCTGACATTCCCGGCTCCCGACAGGCCAGTGAGCCCTGGAAGAGTGCTTCGGGGAAAATCATGAGTTTGCTCTCTCTAAACCAGGGGCTGCCGCGGCCGCGGTGGCGGTCCGCACGGCAGGCTCCAGAGCCAAAGGGAGCCTCAACGTGAGAACTGGCCTCCAGGTTAGGCCCTGAGTAGCCGTGCAGAAAGGGAGGCATGCAGCTCTTTCCGGGAGTTCTTAGTCGCTTTGCTTTCAAGGCAGTACACGCCCGGGGACTCCTAGGCCCCAGGGGCGTGCAGCGTTTTCCCTCCAAGGTCCCTGAGTGCCTCCAGACACCTGTGGGCCGGCTGAGCAACGTCGAGGTCCATTGGTTGATTCCCTCGGAGGACCCCCGTGCGTGCCGAGTCCTGGGCAACCACACACTGCGCGTTCCTTGAGGAGCGCTACCTCTCCAGAGCCCTCGAACGCCCTTCGGGACAACATGGCTGGTGGGTGCGAGGTGCCCAGGAAGACTCTGTCACGGCCCTTGTGTGAGCTGCCATGAGAGAACGCTGTGCTTGCAACACTGCGAGGCCCGCCCTCGTGCCTGAAGTCACTCTGCTCGAGGAGAAAGTCAGCACCTTAGCGTGCTGTGTGGCTCCCGGCACACCCCGCATGAAGCCATGCCTGGAAGTAAGGCCCTGGTTTGCCGTGCAGAAGCGGAGGCGTGCTGCACTTTCCAGGAGGCGGTGGCCTCTGCTCTGCATACCTTGAACGGCAGCACAGCCTTCTGGACACCTGGGAGGCTAGCCGGGGCGCCCTGTTCCCGGTAGGAACACTGAGTAACCAACCCCAGGCGCACCTGGCTCTGCTAAGCACCATCCAGGCCCGTAGCCCCTTAGAGCCCCTCTGTGCACGCCGAGCGTAGGGAAACGCACTGCCCTCTCTTTTGGAGCAGCTTGGTTTCCTCAGCACTCGCACACGTTCACGAACGCCGTTCTGCCACATCCCACATGGCGCGGAGGTCTTACGCGTTGCCCTAATCGGAGCTGCGCTCAGAGTAACCCTCGTCTTCGCATTCCATCCAGGACCTCCTGACTGAAGGCACCGTGCCTCCTAGAGGACGGCGGCTTGGGTTCTTACTGCAATTCAAGTCCTGTTCCTTCTTTGGCACTGCAGGCAGCCCCAGGCCCAGAGGAGCGGCTACGGCGTTCCTTGGTTGAGACAGTTCGCTGGATGCGGGACTCCCTCCTGCGATAAGTTGACTCGGGGAAGGAAACGCAGGGTAACCGGTGTCTCCTGGGACTCGTCAGAAACCACAGGGATGTACGCTGAGTGTGCCCATGAACACGGGGGCCTGCTGGAACTAGCCCTGCTTTCCCATTTTGAGGGCGGCCTTCATGCCTGCCTTGACGCTCCCTGACATTCCCGGCTCCCGACAGGCCAGTGAGCCCTGGAAGAGTGCTTCGGGGAAAATCATGAGTTTGCTCTCTCTAAACCAGGGGCTGCCGCGGCCGCGGTGGCGGTCCGCACGGCAGGCTCCAGAGCCAAAGGGAGCCTCAACGTGAGAACTGGCCTCCAGGTTAGGCCCTGAGTAGCCGTGCAGAAAGGGAGGCATGCAGCTCTTTCCGGGAGTTCTTAGTCGCTTTGCTTTCAAGGCAGTACACGCCCGGGGACTCCTAGGCCCCACGGGCGTGCAGCGTTTTCCCTCCAAGGTCCCTGAGTGCCTCCAGACACCTGTGGGCCGGCTGAGCAACGTCGAGGTCCATTGGTTGATTCCCTCGGAGGACCCCCGTGCGTGCCGAGTGCTGGGCAACCACACACTGCGCGTTCCTTGAGGAGCGCTACATCTCCAGAGCCCTCGAACGCCCTTCGGGACAACATGGCTGGTGGGTGCGAGGTGCCCAGGAAGACTCTGTCACGGCCCTTGTGTGAGCTGCCATGAGAGAACGCTGTGCTTGCAACACTGCGAGGCCCGCCCTCGTGCCTGAAGTCACTCTGCTCGAGGAGAAAGTCAGCACCTTAGCGTGCTGTGTGGCTCCCGGCACACCCCGCATGAAGCCATGCCTGGAAGTAAGGCCCTGGTTTGCCGTGCAGAAGCGGAGGCGTGCTGCACTTTCCAGGAGGCGGTGGCCTCTGCTCTGCATACCTTGAACGGCAGCACAGCCTTCTGGACACCTGGGAGGCTAGCCGGGGCGCCCTGTTCCCGGCAGGAACACTGAGTAACCCCAGGCGCACCTGGCTCTGCTAAGCACCATCCAGGCCCGTAGCCCCTTAGAGCCCCTCTGTGCACGCCGAGCGTAGGGAAACGCACTGCCCTCTCTTTTGGAGCAGCTTGGTTTCCTCAGCACTCGCACACGTTCACGAACGCCGTTCTGCCACATCCCACATGGCGCGGAGGTCTTACGCGTTGCCCTAATCGGAGCTGCGCTCAGAGTAACCCTCGTCTTCGCATTCCATCCAGGACCTCCTGATTGAAGGCACCGTGCCTCCTAGAGGACGGCGGCTTGGGTTCTTACTGCAATTCAAGTCCTGTTCCTTCTTTGGCACTGCAGGCAGCCCCAGGCCCAGAGGAGCGGCTACGGCGTTCCTTGGTGAGACAGTTCGCTGGATGCGGGACTCCCTCCTGCGATAAGTTGACTCGGGGAAGGAAACGCAGGGTAACCGGTGTCTCCTGGGACTCGTCAGAAACCACAGGGATGTACGCTGAGTGTGCCCATGAACACGGGGGCCTGCTGGAACTAGCCCTGCTTTCCCATTTTGAGGGCGGCATTCATGCCTGCCTTGACGCTCCCTGACATTCCCGGCTCCCGACAGGCCAGTGAGCCCTGGAAGAGTGCTTCAGGGAAAATCATGAGTTTGCTCTCTCTAAACCAGGGGCTGCCGCGGCCGCGGTGGCGGTCCTCACGGCAGGCTCCAGAGCCAAAGGGAGCCTCAACGTGAGAACTGGCCTCCAGGTTAGGCCCTGAGTAGCCGTGCAGAAAGGGAGGCATGCAGCTCTTTCCGGGAGTTCTTAGTCGCTTTGCTTTCAAGGCAGTACACGCCCGGGGACTCCTAGGCCCCAGGGGCGTGCAGCGTTTTCCCTCCAAGGTCCCTGAGTGCCTCCAGACACCTGTGGGCCGGCTGAGCAACGTCGAGGTCCATTGGTTGATTCCCTCGGAGGACCCCCGTGCGTGCCGAGTCCTGGGCAACCACACACTGCGTGTTCCTTGAGGAGCGCTACCTCTCCAGAGCCCTCGAACGCCCTTCGGGACAACATGGCTGGTGGGTGCGAGGTGCCCAGGAAGACTCTGTCACGGCCCTTGTGTGAGCTGCCATGAGAGAACGCTGTGCTTGCCACACTGCGAGGCCCGCCCTCGTGCCTGAAGTCACTCTGCTCGGGGAGAAAGTCAGCACCTTAGCGTGCTGTGTGGCTCCCGGCACACCCAGCATGAAGCCATGCCTGGAAGTAAGGCCCTGGTTTGCCGTGCAGAAGCGGAGGCGTGCTGCACTTTCCAGGAGGCGGTGGCCTCTGCTCTGCATACCTTGAACGGCAGCACAGCCTTCTGGACACCTGGGAGGCTAGCCGGGGCGCCCTGTTCCCGGCAGGAACACTGAGTAACCAACCCCAGGCGCACCTGGCTCTGCTAAGCACCATCCAGGCCCGTAGCCCCTTAGAGCCCCTCTGTGCACGCCGAGCGTAGGGAAACGCACTGCCCTCTCTTTTGGAGCAGCTTGGTTTCCTCAGCACTCGCACACGTTCACGAACGCCGTTCTGCCACATCCCACATGGCGCGGAGGTCTTACGCGTTGCCCTAATCGGAGCTGCGCTCAGAGTAACCCTCGTCTTCGCATTCCATCCAGGACCTCCTGACTGAAGGCACCGTGCCTCCTAGAGGACGGCGGCTTGGGTTCTTACTGCAATTCAAGTCCTGTTCCTTCTTTGGCACTGCAGGCAGCCCCAGGCCCAGAGGAGCGGCTACGGCGTTCCTTGGTTGAGACAGTTCGCTGGATGCGGGACTCCCTCCTGCGATAAGTTGACTCGGGGAAGGAAACGCAGGGTAACCGGTGTCTCCTGGGACTCGTCAGAAACCACAGGGATGTACGCTGAGTGTGCCCATGAACACGGGGGCCTGCTGGAACTAGCCCTGCTTTCCCATTTTGAGGGCGGCCTTCATGCCTGCCTTGACGCTCCCTGACATTCCCGGCTCCCGACAGGCCAGTGAGCCCTGGAAGAGTGCTTCGGGGAAAATCATGAGTTTGCTCTCTCTAAACCAGGGGCTGCCGCGGCCGCGGTGGCGGTCCGCACGGCAGGCTCCAGAGCCAAAGGGAGCCTCAACGTGAGAACTGGCCTCCAGGTTAGGCCCTGAGTAGCCGTGCAGAAAGGGAGGCATGCAGCTCTTTCCGGGAGTTCTTAGTCGCTTTGCTTTCAAGGCAGTACACGCCCGGGGACTCCTAGGCCCCACGGGCGTGCAGCGTTTTCCCTCCAAGGTCCCTGAGTGCCTCCAGACACCTGTGGGCCGGCTGAGCAACGTCGAGGTCCATTGGTTGATTCCCTCGGAGGACCCCCGTGCGTGCCGAGTGCCGGGCAACCACACACTGCGCGTTCCTTGAGGAGCGCTACCTCTCCAGAGCCCTCGAACGCCCTTCGGGACAACATGGCTGGTGGGTGCGAGGTGCCCAGGAAGACTCTGTCACGGCCCTTGTGTGAGCTGCCATGAGAGAACGCTGTGCTTGCAACACTGCGAGGCCCGCCCTCGTGCCTGAAGTCACTCTGCTCGAGGAGAAAGTCAGCACCTTAGCGTGCTGTGTGGCTCCCGGCACACCCAGCATGAAGCCATGCCTGGAAGTAAGGCCCTGGTTTGCCGTGCAGAAGCGGAGGCGTGCTGCACTTTCCAGGAGGCGGTGGCCTCTGCTCTGCATACCTTGAACGGCAGCACAGCCTTCTGGACACCTGGGAGGCTAGCCGGGGCGCCCTGTTCCCGGCAGGAACACTGAGTAACCCCAGGCGCACCTGGCTCTGCTAAGCACCATCCAGGCCCGTAGCCCCTTAGAGCCCCTCTGTGCACGCCGAGCGTAGGGAAACGCACTGCCCTCTCTTTTGGAGCAGCTTGGTTTCCTCAGCACTCGCACACGTTCACGAACGCCGTTCTGCCACATCCCACATGGCGCGGAGGTCTTACGCGTTGCCCTAATCGGAGCTGCGCTCAGAGTAACCCTCGTCTTCGCATTCCATCCAGGACCTCCTGACTGAAGGCACCGTGCCTCCTAGAGGACGGCGGCTTGGGTTCTTACTGCAATTCAAGTCCTGTTCCTTCTTTGGCACTGCAGGCAGCCCCAGGCCCAGAGGAGCGGCTACGGCGTTCCTTGGTTGAGACAGTTCGCTGGATGCGGGACTCCCTCCTGCGATAAGTTGACTCGGGGAAGGAAACGCAGGGTAACCGGTGTCTCCTGGGACTCGTCAGAAACCACAGGGATGTACGCTGAGTGTGCCCATGAACACGGGGGCCTGATGGAACTAGCCCTGCTTTCCCATTTTGAGGGCGGCCTTCATGCCTGCCTTGACGCTCCCTGACATTCCCGGCTCCCGACAGGCCAGTGAGCCCTGGAAGAGTGCTTCGGGGAAAATCATGAGTTTGCTCTCTCTAAACCAGGGGCTGCCGCGGCCGCGGTGGCGGTCCGCACGGCAGGCTCCAGAGCCAAAGGGAGCCTCAACGTGAGAACTGGCCTCCAGGTTAGGCCCTGAGTAGCCGTGCAGAAAGGGAGGCATGCAGCTCTTTCCGGGAGTTCTTAGTCGCTTTGCTTTCAAGGCAGTACACGCCCGGGGACTCCTAGGCCCCAGGGGCGTGCAGCGTTTTCCCTCCAAGGTCCCTGAGTGCCTCCAGACACCTGTGGGCCGGCTGAGCAACGTCGAGGTCCATTGGTTGATTCCCTCGGAGGACCCCCGTGCGTGCCGAGTGCCGGGCAACCACACACTGCGCGTTCCTTGAGGAGCGCTACATCTCCAGAGCCCTCGAACGCCCTTCGGGACAACATGGCTGGTGGGTGCGAGGTGCCCAGGAAGACTCTGTCACGGCCCTTGTGTGAGCTGCCATGAGAGAACGCTGTGCTTGCAACACTGCGAGGCCCGCCCTCGTGCCTGAAGTCACTCTGCTCGAGGAGAAAGTCAGCACCTTAGCGTGCTGTGTGGCTCCCGGCACACCCCGCATGAAGCCATGCCTGGAAGTAAGGCCCTGGTTTGCCGTGCAGAAGCGGAGGCGTGCTGCACTTTCCAGGAGGCGGTGGCCTCTGCTCTGCATACCTTGAACGGCAGCACAGCCTTCTGGACACCTGGGAGGCTAGCCGGGGCGCCCTGTTCCCGGCAGGAACACTGAGTAACCCCAGGCGCACCTGGCTCTGCTAAGCACCATCCAGGCCCGTAGCCCCTTAGAGCCCCTCTGTGCACGCCGAGCGTAGGGAAACGCACTGCCCTCTCTTTTGGAGCAGCTTGGTTTCCTCAGCACTCGCACACGTTCACGAACGCCGTTCTGCCACATCCCACATGGCGCGGAGGTCTTACGCGTTGCCCTAATCGGAGCTGCGCTCAGAGTAACCCTCGTCTTCGCATTCCATCCAGGACCTCCTGACTGAAGGCACCGTGCCTCCTAGAGGACGGCGGCTTGGGTTCTTACTGCAATTCAAGTCCTGTTCCTTCTTTGGCACTGCAGGCAGCCCCAGGCCCAGAGGAGCGGCTACGGCGTTCCTTGGTTGAGACAGTTCGCTGGATGCGGGACTCCCTCGTGCGAAAAGTTGACTCGGGGAAGGAAACGCAGGGTAACCGGTGTCTCCTGGGACTCGTCAGAAACCACAGGGATGTACGCTGAGTGTGCCCATGAACACGGGGGCCTGCTGGAACTAGCCCTGCTTTCCCATTTTGAGGGCGGCATTCATGCCTGCCTTGACCCTCCCTGACATTCCCGGCTCCCGACAGGCCAGTGAGCCCTGGAAGAGTGCTTCGGGGAAAATCATGAGTTTGCTCTCTCTAAACCAGGGGCTGCCGCGGCCGCGGTGGCGGTCCGCACGGCAGGCTCCAGAGCCAAAGGGAGCCTCAACGTGAGAACTGGCCTCCAGGTTAGGCCCTGAGTAGCCGTGCAGAAAGGGAGGCATGCAGCTCTTTCCGGGAGTTCTTAGTCGCTTTGCTTTCAAGGCAGTACACGCCCGGGGACTCCTAGGCCCCAGGGGCGTGCAGCGTTTTCCCTCCAAGGTCCCTGAGTGCCTCCAGACACCTGTGGGCCGGCTGAGCAACGTCGAGGTCCATTGGTTGATTCCCTCGGAGGACCCCCGTGCGTGCCGAGTGCTGGGCAACCACACACTGCGCGTTCCTTGAGGAGCGCTACCTCTCCAGAGCCCTCGAACGCCCTTCGGGACAACATGGCTGGTGGGTGCGAGGTGCCCAGGAAGACTCTGTCACGGCCCTTGTGTGAGCTGCCATGAGAGAACGCTGTGCTTGCAACACTGCGAGGCCCGCCCTCGTGCCTGAAGTCACTCTGCTCGAGGAGAAAGTCAGCACCTTAGCGTGCTGTGTGGCTCCCGGCACACCCAGCATGAAGCCATGCCTGGAAGTAAGGCCCTGGTTTGCCGTGCAGAAGCGGAGGCGTGCTGCACTTTCCAGGAGGCGGTGGCCTCTGCTCTGCATACCTTGAACGGCAGCACAGCCTTCTGGACACCTGGGAGGCTAGCCGGGGCGCCCTGTTCCCGGCAGGAACACTGAGTAACCCCAGGCGCACCTGGCTCTGCTAAGCACCATCCAGGCCCGTAGCCCCTTAGAGCCCCTCTGTGCACGCCGAGCGTAGGGAAACGCACTGCCCTCTCTTTTGGAGCAGCTTGGTTTCCTCAGCACTCGCACACGTTCACGAACGCCGTTCTGCCACATCCCACATGGCGCGGAGGTCTTACGCGTTGCCCTAATCGGAGCTGCGCTCAGAGTAACCCTCGTCTTCGCATTCCATCCAGGACCTCCTGACTGAAGGCACCGTGCCTCCTAGAGGACGGCGGCTTGGGTTCTTACTGCAATTCAAGTCCTGTTCCTTCTTTGGCACTGCAGGCAGCCCCAGGCCCAGAGGAGCGGCTACGGCGTTCCTTGGTTGAGACAGTTCGCTGGATGCGGGACTCCCTCCTGCGATAAGTTGACTCGGGGAAGGAAACGCAGGGTAACCGGTGTCTCCTGGGACTCGTCAGAAACCACAGGGATGTACGCTGAGTGTGCCCATGAACACGGGGGCCTGATGGAACTAGCCCTGCTTTCCCATTTTGAGGGCGGCCTTCATGCCTGCCTTGACGCTCCCTGACATTCCCGGCTCCCGACAGGCCAGTGAGCCCTGGAAGAGTGCTTCGGGGAAAATCATGAGTTTGCTCTCTCTAAACCAGGGGCTGCCGCGGCCGCGGTGGCGGTCCGCACGGCAGGCTCCAGAGCCAAAGGGAGCCTCAACGTGAGAACTGGCCTCCAGGTTAGGCCCTGAGTAGCCGTGCAGAAAGGGAGGCATGCAGCTCTTTCCGGGAGTTCTTAGTCGCTTTGCTTTCAAGGCAGTACACGCCCGGGGACTCCTAGGCCCCAGGGGCGTGCAGCGTTTTCCCTCCAAGGTCCCTGAGTGCCTCCAGACACCTGTGGGCCGGCTGAGCAACGTCGAGGTCCATTGGTTGATTCCCTCGGAGGACCCCCGTGCGTGCCGAGTGCTGGGCAACCACACACTGCGCGTTCCTTGAGGAGCGCTACATCTCCAGAGCCCTCGAACGCCCTTCGGGACAACATGGCTGGTGGGTGCGAGGTGCCCAGGAAGACTCTGTCACGGCCCTTGTGTGAGCTGCCATGAGAGAACGCTGTGCTTGCAACACTGCGAGGCCCGCCCTCGTGCCTGAAGTCACTCTGCTCGAGGAGAAAGTCAGCACCTTAGCGTGCTGTGTGGCTCCCGGCACACCCCGCATGAAGCCATGCCTGGAAGTAAGGCCCTGGTTTGCCGTGCAGAAGCGGAGGCGTGCTGCACTTTCCAGGAGGCGGTGGCCTCTGCTCTGCATACCTTGAACGGCAGCACAGCCTTCTGGACACCTGGGAGGCTAGCCGGGGCGCCCTGTTCCCGGCAGGAACACTGAGTAACCCCAGGCGCACCTGGCTCTGCTAAGCACCATCCAGGCCCGTAGCCCCTTAGAGCCCCTCTGTGCACGCCGAGCGTAGGGAAACGCACTGCCCTCTCTTTTGGAGCAGCTTGGTTTCCTCAGCACTCGCACACGTTCACGAACGCCGTTCTGCCACATCCCACATGGCGCGGAGGTCTTACGCGTTGCCCTAATCGGAGCTGCGCTCAGAGTAACCCTCGTCTTCGCATTCCATCCAGGACCTCCTGACTGAAGGCACCGTGCCTCCTAGAGGACGGCGGCTTGGGTTCTTACTGCAATTCAAGTCCTGTTCCTTCTTTGGCACTGCAGGCAGCCCCAGGCCCAGAGGAGCGGCTACGGCGTTCCTTGGTTGAGACAGTTCGCTGGATGCGGGACTCCCTCGTGCGAAAAGTTGACTCGGGGAAGGAAACGCAGGGTAACCGGTGTCTCCTGGGACTCGTCAGAAACCACAGGGATGTACGCTGAGTGTGCCCATGAACACGGGGGCCTGCTGGAACTAGCCCTGCTTTCCCATTTTGAGGGCGGCATTCATGCCTGCCTTGACCCTCCCTGACATTCCCGGCTCCCGACAGGCCAGTGAGCCCTGGAAGAGTGCTTCGGGGAAAATCATGAGTTTGCTCTCTCTAAACCAGGGGCTGCCGCGGCCGCGGTGGCGGTCCGCACGGCAGGCTCCAGAGCCAAAGGGAGCCTCAACGTGAGAACTGGCCTCCAGGTTAGGCCCTGAGTAGCCGTGCAGAAAGGGAGGCATGCAGCTCTTTCCGGGAGTTCTTAGTCGCTTTGCTTTCAAGGCAGTACACGCCCGGGGACTCCTAGGCCCCAGGGGCGTGCAGCGTTTTCCCTCCAAGGTCCCTGAGTGCCTCCAGACACCTGTGGGCCGGCTGAGCAACGTCGAGGTCCATTGGTTGATTCCCTCGGAGGACCCCCGTGCGTGCCGAGTGCTGGGCAACCACACACTGCGCGTTCCTTGAGGAGCGCTACATCTCCAGAGCCCTCGAACGCCCTTCGGGACAACATGGCTGGTGGGTGCGAGGTGCCCAGGAAGACTCTGTCACGGCCCTTGTGTGAGCTGCCATGAGAGAACGCTGTGCTTGCAACACTGCGAGGCCCGCCCTCGTGCCTGAAGTCACTCTGCTCGAGGAGAAACTCAGCACCTTAGCGTGCTGTGTGGCTCCCGGCACACCCCGCATGAAGCCATGCCTGGAAGTAAGGCCCTGGTTTGCCGTGCAGAAGCGGAGGCGTGCTGCACTTTCCAGGAGGCGGTGGCCTCTGCTCTGCATACCTTGAACGGCAGCACAGCCTTCTGGACACCTGGGAGGCTAGCCGGGGCGCCCTGTTCCCGGCAGGAACACTGAGTAACCCCAGGCGCACCTGGCTCTGCTAAGCACCATCCAGGCCCGTAGCCCCTTAGAGCCCCTCTGTGCACGCCGAGCGTAGGGAAACGCACTGCCCTCTCTTTTGGAGCAGCTTGGTTTCCTCAGCACTCGCACACGTTCACGAACGCCGTTCTGCCACATCCCACATGGCGCGGAGGTCTTACGCGTTGCCCTAATCGGAGCTGCGCTCAGAGTAACCCTCGTCTTCGCATTCCATCCAGGACCTCCTGACTGAAGGCACCGTGCCTCCTAGAGGACGGCGGCTTGGGTTCTTACTGCAATTCAAGTCCTGTTCCTTCTTTGGCACTGCAGGCAGCCCCAGGCCCAGAGGAGCGGCTACGGCGTTCCTTGGTTGAGACAGTTCGCTGGATGCGGGACTCCCTCCTGCGATAAGTTGACTCGGGGAAGGAAACGCAGGGTAACCGGTGTCTCCTGGGACTCGTCAGAAACCACAGGGATGTACGCTGAGTGTGCCCATGAACACGGGGGCCTGATGGAACTAGCCCTGCTTTCCCATTTTGAGGGCGGCCTTCATGCCTGCCTTGACGCTCCCTGACATTCCCGGCTCCCGACAGGCCAGTGAGCCCTGGAAGAGTGCTTCGGGGAAAATCATGAGTTTGCTCTCTCTAAACCAGGGGCTGCCGCGGCCGCGGTGGCGGTCCGCACGGCAGGCTCCAGAGCTAAAGGGAGCCTCAACGTGAGAACTGGCCTCCAGGTTAGGCCCTGAGTAGCCGTGCAGAAAGGGAGGCATGCAGCTCTTTCCGGGAGTTCTTAGTCGCTTTGCTTTCAAGGCAGTACACGCCCGGGGACTCCTAGGCCCCAGGGGCGTGCAGCGTTTTCCCTCCAAGGTCCCTGAGTGCCTCCAGACACCTGTGGGCCGGCTGAGCAACGTCGAGGTCCATTGGTTGATTCCCTCGGAGGACCCCCGTGCGTGCCGAGTGCTGGGCAACCACACACTGCGCGTTCCTTGAGGAGCGCTACATCTCCAGAGCCCTCGAACGCCCTTCGGGACAACATGGCTGGTGGGTGCGAGGTGCCCAGGAAGACTCTGTCACGGCCCTTGTGTGAGCTGCCATGAGAGAACGCTGTGCTTGCAACACTGCGAGGCCCGCCCTCGTGCCTGAAGTCACTCTGCTCGAGGAGAAAGTCAGCACCTTAGCGTGCTGTGTGGCTCCCGGCACACCCCGCATGAAGCCATGCCTGGAAGTAAGGCCCTGGTTTGCCGTGCAGAAGCGGAGGCGTGCTGCACTTTCCAGGAGGCGGTGGCCTCTGCTCTGCATACCTTGAACGGCAGCACAGCCTTCTGGACACCTGGGAGGCTAGCCGGGGCGCCCTGTTCCCGGCAGGAACACTGAGTAACCCCAGGCGCACCTGGCTCTGCTAAGCACCATCCAGGCCCGTAGCCCCTTAGAGCCCCTCTGTGCACGCCGAGCGTAGGGAAACGCACTGCCCTCTCTTTTGGAGCAGCTTGGTTTCCTCAGCACTCGCACACGTTCACGAACGCCGTTCTGCCACATCCCACATGGCGCGGAGGTCTTACGCGTTGCCCTAATCGGAGCTGCGCTCAGAGTAACCCTCGTCTTCGCATTCCATCCAGGACCTCCTGACTGAAGGCACCGTGCCTCCTAGAGGACGGCGGCTTGGGTTCTTACTGCAATTCAAGTCCTGTTCCTTCTTTGGCACTGCAGGCAGCCCCAGGCCCAGAGGAGCGGCTACGGCGTTCCTTGGTTGAGACAGTTCGCTGGATGCGGGACTCCCTCGTGCGAAAAGTTGACTCGGGGAAGGAAACGCAGGGTAACCGGTGTCTCCTGGGACTCGTCAGAAACCACAGGGATGTACGCTGAGTGTGCCCATGAACACGGGGGCCTGCTGGAACTAGCCCTGCTTTCCCATTTTGAGGGCGGCATTCATGCCTGCCTTGACCCTCCCTGACATTCCCGGCTCCCGACAGGCCAGTGAGCCCTGGAAGAGTGCTTCGGGGAAAATCATGAGTTTGCTCTCTCTAAACCAGGGGCTGCCGCGGCCGCGGTGGCGGTCCGCACGGCAGGCTCCAGAGCCAAAGGGAGCCTCAACGTGAGAACTGGCCTCCAGGTTAGGCCCTGAGTAGCCGTGCAGAAAGGGAGGCATGCAGCTCTTTCCGGGAGTTCTTAGTCGCTTTGCTTTCAAGGCAGTACACGCCCGGGGACTCCTAGGCCCCAGGGGCGTGCAGCGTTTTCCCTCCAAGGTCCCTGAGTGCCTCCAGACACCTGTGGGCCGGCTGAGCAACGTCGAGGTCCATTGGTTGATTCCCTCGGAGGACCCCCGTGCGTGCCGAGTGCTGGGCAACCACACACTGCGCGTTCCTTGAGGAGCGCTACATCTCCAGAGCCCTCGAACGCCCTTCGGGACAACATGGCTGGTGGGTGCGAGGTGCCCAGGAAGACTCTGTCACGGCCCTTGTGTGAGCTGCCATGAGAGAACGCTGTGCTTGCAACACTGCGAGGCCCGCCCTCGTGCCTGAAGTCACTCTGCTCGAGGAGAAACTCAGCACCTTAGCGTGCTGTGTGGCTCCCGGCACACCCCGCATGAAGCCATGCCTGGAAGTAAGGCCCTGGTTTGCCGTGCAGAAGCGGAGGCGTGCTGCACTTTCCAGGAGGCGGTGGCCTCTGCTCTGCATACCTTGAACGGCAGCACAGCCTTCTGGACACCTGGGAGGCTAGCCGGGGCGCCCTGTTCCCGGCAGGAACACTGAGTAACCCCAGGCGCACCTGGCTCTGCTAAGCACCATCCAGGCCCGTAGCCCCTTAGAGCCCCTCTGTGCACGCCGAGCGTAGGGAAACGCACTGCCCTCTCTTTTGGAGCAGCTTGGTTTCCTCAGCACTCGCACACGTTCACGAACGCCGTTCTGCCACATCCCACATGGCGCGGAGGTCTTACGCGTTGCCCTAATCGGAGCTGCGCTCAGAGTAACCCTCGTCTTCGCATTCCATCCAGGACCTCCTGACTGAAGGCACCGTGCCTCCTAGAGGACGGCGGCTTGGGTTCTTACTGCAATTCAAGTCCTGTTCCTTCTTTGGCACTGCAGGCAGCCCCAGGCCCAGAGGAGCGGCTACGGCGTTCCTTGGTTGAGACAGTTCGCTGGATGCGGGACTCCCTCCTGCGATAAGTTGACTCGGGGAAGGAAACGCAGGGTAACCGGTGTCTCCTGGGACTCGTCAGAAACCACAGGGATGTACGCTGAGTGTGCCCATGAACACGGGGGCCTGATGGAACTAGCCCTGCTTTCCCATTTTGAGGGCGGCCTTCATGCCTGCCTTGACGCTCCCTGACATTCCCGGCTCCCGACAGGCCAGTGAGCCCTGGAAGAGTGCTTCGGGGAAAATCATGAGTTTGCTCTCTCTAAACCAGGGGCTGCCGCGGCCGCGGTGGCGGTCCGCACGGCAGGCTCCAGAGCCAAAGGGAGCCTCAACGTGAGAACTGGCCTCCAGGTTAGGCCCTGAGTAGCCGTGCAGAAAGGGAGGCATGCAGCTCTTTCCGGGAGTTCTTAGTCGCTTTGCTTTCAAGGCAGTACACGCCCGGGGACTCCTAGGCCCCAGGGGCGTGCAGCGTTTTCCCTCCAAGGTCCCTGAGTGCCTCCAGACACCTGTGGGCCGGCTGAGCAACGTCGAGGTCCATTGGTTGATTCCCTCGGAGGACCCCCGTGCGTGCCGAGTGCTGGGCAACCACACACTGCGCGTTCCTTGAGGAGCGCTACATCTCCAGAGCCCTCGAACGCCCTTCGGGACAACATGGCTGGTGGGTGCGAGGTGCCCAGGAAGACTCTGTCACGGCCCTTGTGTGAGCTGCCATGAGAGAACGCTGTGCTTGCAACACTGCGAGGCCCGCCCTCGTGCCTGAAGTCACTCTGCTCGAGGAGAAAGTCAGCACCTTAGCGTGCTGTGTGGCTCCCGGCACACCCCGCATGAAGCCATGCCTGGAAGTAAGGCCCTGGTTTGCCGTGCAGAAGCGGAGGCGTGCTGCACTTTCCAGGAGGCGGTGGCCTCTGCTCTGCATACCTTGAACGGCAGCACAGCCTTCTGGACACCTGGGAGGCTAGCCGGGGCGCCCTGTTCCCGGCAGGAACACTGAGTAACCCCAGGCGCACCTGGCTCTGCTAAGCACCATCCAGGCCCGTAGCCCCTTAGAGCCCCTCTGTGCACGCCGAGCGTAGGGAAACGCACTGCCCTCTCTTTTGGAGCAGCTTGGTTTCCTCAGCACTCGCACACGTTCACGAACGCCGTTCTGCCACATCCCACATGGCGCGGAGGTCTTACGCGTTGCCCTAATCGGAGCTGCGCTCAGAGTAACCCTCGTCTTCGCATTCCATCCAGGACCTCCTGACTGAAGGCACCGTGCCTCCTAGAGGACGGCGGCTTGGGTTCTTACTGCAATTCAAGTCCTGTTCCTTCTTTGGCACTGCAGGCAGCCCCAGGCCCAGAGGAGCGGCTACGGCGTTCCTTGGTTGAGACAGTTCGCTGGATGCGGGACTCCCTCGTGCGAAAAGTTGACTCGGGGAAGGAAACGCAGGGTAACCGGTGTCTCCTGGGACTCGTCAGAAACCACAGGGATGTACGCAGAGTGTGCCCATGAACACGGGGGCCTGCTGGAACTAGCCCTGCTTTCCCATTTTGAGGGCGGCATTCATGCCTGCCTTGACCCTCCCTGACATTCCCGGCTCCCGACAGGCCAGTGAGCCCTGGAAGAGTGCTTCGGGGAAAATCATGAGTTTGCTCTCTCTAAACCAGGGGCTGCCGCGGCCACGGTGGCGGTCCGCACGGCAGGCTCCAGAGCCAAAGGGAGCCTCAACGTGAGAACTGGCCTCCAGGTTAGGCCCTGAGTAGCCGTGCAGAAAGGGAGGCATGCAGCTCTTTCCGGGAGTTCTTAGTCGCTTTGCTTTCAAGGCAGTACACGCCCGGGGACTCCTAGGCCCCAGGGGCGTGCAGCGTTTTCCCTCCAAGGTCCCTGAGTGCCTCCAGACACCTGTGGGCCGGCTGAGCAACGTCGAGGTCCATTGGTTGATTCCCTCGGAGGACCCCCGTGCGTGCCGAGTGCTGGGCAACCACACACTGCGCGTTCCTTGAGGAGCGCTACATCTCCAGAGCCCTCGAACGCCCTTCGGGACAACATGGCTGGTGGGTGCGAGGTGCCCAGGAAGACTCTGTCACGGCCCTTGTGTGAGCTGCCATGAGAGAACGCTGTGCTTGCAACACTGCGAGGCCCGCCCTCGTGCCTGAAGTCACTCTGCTCGAGGAGAAACTCAGCACCTTAGCGTGCTGTGTGGCTCCCGGCACACCCCGCATGAAGCCATGCCTGGAAGTAAGGCCCTGGTTTGCCGTGCAGAAGCGGAGGCGTGCTGCACTTTCCAGGAGGCGGTGGCCTCTGCTCTGCATACCTTGAACGGCAGCACAGCCTTCTGGACACCTGGGAGGCTAGCCGGGGCGCCCTGTTCCCGGCAGGAACACTGAGTAACCCCAGGCGCACCTGGCTCTGCTAAGCACCATCCAGGCCCGTAGCCCCTTAGAGCCCCTCTGTGCACGCCGAGCGTAGGGAAACGCACTGCCCTCTCTTTTGGAGCAGCTTGGTTTCCTCAGCACTCGCACACGTTCACGAACGCCGTTCTGCCACATCCCACATGGCGCGGAGGTCTTACGCGTTGCCCTAATCGGAGCTGCGCTCAGAGTAACCCTCGTCTTCGCATTCCATCCAGGACCTCCTGACTGAAGGCACCGTGCCTCCTAGAGGACGGCGGCTTGGGTTCTTACTGCAATTCAAGTCCTGTTCCTTCTTTGGCACTGCAGGCAGCCCCAGGCCCAGAGGAGCGGCTACGGCGTTCCTTGGTTGAGACAGTTCGCTGGATGCGGGACTCCCTCCTGCGATAAGTTGACTCGGGGAAGGAAACGCAGGGTAACCGGTGTCTCCTGGGACTCGTCAGAAACCACAGGGATGTACGCTGAGTGTGCCCATGAACACGGGGGCCTGCTGGAACTAGCCCTGCTTTCCCATTTTGAGGGCGGCCTTCATGCCTGCCTTGACGCTCCCTGACATTCCCGGCTCCCGACAGGCCAGTGAGCCCTGGAAGAGTGCTTCGGGGAAAATCATGAGTTTGCTCTCTCTAAACCAGGGGCTGCCGCGGCCGCGGTGGCGGTCCGCACGGCAGGCTCCAGAGCCAAAGGGAGCCTCAACGTGAGAACTGGCCTCCAGGTTAGGCCCTGAGTAGCCGTGCAGAAAGGGAGGCATGCAGCTCTTTCCGGGAGTTCTTAGTCGCTTTGCTTTCAAGGCAGTACACGCCCGGGGACTCCTAGGCCCCAGGGGCGTGCAGCGTTTTCCCTCCAAGGTCCCTGAGTGCCTCCAGACACCTGTGGGCCGGCTGAGCAACGTCGAGGTCCATTGGTTGATTCCCTCGGAGGACCCCCGTGCGTGCCGAGTGCTGGGCAACCACACACTGCGCGTTCCTTGAGGAGCGCTACATCTCCAGAGCCCTCGAAAGCCCTTCGGGACAACATGGCTGGTGGGTGCGAGGTGCCCAGGAAGACTCTGTCACGGCCCTTGTGTGAGCTGCCATGAGAGAACGCTGTGCTTGCAACACTGCGAGGCCCGCCCTCGTGCCTGAAGTCACTCTGCTCGAGGAGAAAGTCAGCACCTTAGCGTGCTGTGTGGCTCCCGGCACACCCCGCATGAAGCCATGCCTGGAAGTAAGGCCCTGGTTTGCCGTGCAGAAGCGGAGGCGTGCTGCACTTTCCAGGAGGCGGTGGCCTCTGCTCTGCATACCTTGAACGGCAGCACAGCCTTCTGGACACCTGGGAGGCTAGCCGGGGCGCCCTGTTCCCGGCAGGAACACTGAGTAACCCCAGGCGCACCTGGCTCTGCTAAGCACCATCCAGGCCCGTAGCCCCTTAGAGCCCCTCTGTGCACGCCGAGCGTAGGGAAACGCACTGCCCTCTCTTTTGGAGCAGCTTGGTTTCCTCAGCACTCGCACACGTTCACGAACGCCGTTCTGCCACATCCCACATGGCGCGGAGGTCTTACGCGTTGCCCTAATCGGAGCTGCGCTCAGAGTAACCCTCGTCTTCGCATTCCATCCAGGACCTCCTGACTGAAGGCACCGTGCCTCCTAGAGGACGGCGGCTTGGGTTCTTACTGCAATTCAAGTCCTGTTCCTTCTTTGGCACTGCAGGCAGCCCCAGGCCCAGAGGAGCGGCTACGGCGTTCCTTGGTTGAGACAGTTCGCTGGATGCGGGACTCCCTCCTGCGATAAGTTGACTCGGGGAAGGAAACGCAGGGTAACCGGTGTCTCCTGGGACTCGTCAGAAACCACAGGGATGTACGCTGAGTGTGCCCATGAACACGGGGGCCTGCTGGAACTAGCCCTGCTTTCCCATTTTGAGGGCGGCATTCATGCCTGCCTTGACGCTCCCTGACATTCCCGGCTCCCGACAGGCCAGTGAGCCCTGGAAGAGTGCTTCGGGGAAAATCATGAGTTTGCTCTCTCTAAACCAGGGGCTGCCGCGGCCGCGGTGGCGGTCCGCACGGCAGGCTCCAGAGCCAAAGGGAGCCTCAACGTGAGAACTGGCCTCCAGGTTAGGCCCTGAGTAGCCGTGCAGAAAGGGAGGCATGCAGCTCTTTCCGGGAGTTCTTAGTCGCTTTGCTTTCAAGGCAGTACACGCCCGGGGACTCCTAGGCCCCAGGGGCGTGCAGCGTTTTCCCTCCAAGGTCCCTGAGTGCCTCCAGACACCTGTGGGCCGGCTGAGCAACGTCGAGGTCCATTGGTTGATTCCCTCGGAGGACCCCCGTGCGTGCCGAGTGCTGGGCAACCACACACTGCGCGTTCCTTGAGGAGCGCTACCTCTCCAGAGCCCTCGAACGCCCTTCGGGACAACATGGCTGGTGGGTGCGAGGTGCCCAGGAAGACTCTGTCACGGCCCTTGTGTGAGCTGCCATGAGAGAACGCTGTGCTTGCAACACTGCGAGGCCCGCCCTCGTGCCTGAAGTCACTCTGCTCGAGGAGAAAGTCAGCACCTTAGCGTGCTGTGTGGCTCCCGGCACACCCAGCATGAAGCCATGCCTGGAAGTAAGGCCCTGGTTTGCCGTGCAGAAGCGGAGGCGTGCTGCACTTTCCAGGAGGCGGTGGCCTCTGCTCTGCATACCTTGAACGGCAGCACAGCCTTCTGGACACCTGGGAGGCTAGCCGGGGCGCCCTGTTCCCGGCAGGAACACTGAGTAACCCCAGGCGCACCTGGCTCTGCTAAGCACCATCCAGGCCCGTAGCCCCTTAGAGCCCCTCTGTGCACGCCGAGCGTAGGGAAACGCACTGCCCTCTCTTTTGGAGCAGCTTGGTTTCCTCAGCACTCGCACACGTTCACGAACGCCGTTCTGCCACATCCCACATGGCGCGGAGGTCTTACGCGTTGCCCTAATCGGAGCTGCGCTCAGAGTAACCCTCGTCTTCGCATTCCATCCAGGACCTCCTGACTGAAGGCACCGTGCCTCCTAGAGGACGGCGGCTTGGGTTCTTACTGCAATTCAAGTCCTGTTCCTTCTTTGGCACTGCAGGCAGCCCCAGGCCCAGAGGAGCGGCTACGGCGTTCCTTGGTTGAGACAGTTCGCCGGATGCGGGACTCCCTCCTGCGATAAGTTGACTCGGGGAAGGAAACGCAGGGTAACCGGTGTCTCCTGGGACTCGTCAGAAACCACAGGGATGTACGCTGAGTGTGCCCATGAACACGGGGGCCTGCTGGAACTAGCCCTGCTTTCCCATTTTGAGGGCGGCATTCATGCCTGCCTTGACGCTCCCTGACATTCCCGGCTCCCGACAGGCCAGTGAGCCCTGGAAGAGTGCTTCGGGGAAAATCATGAGTTTGCTCTCTCTAAACCAGGGGCTGCCGCGGCCGCGGTGGCGGTCCGCACGGCAGGCTCCAGAGCCAAAGGGAGCCTCAACGTGAGAACTGGCCTCCAGGTTAGGCCCTGAGTAGCCGTGCAGAAAGGGAGGCATGCAGCTCTTTCCGGGAGTTCTTAGTCGCTTTGCTTTCAAGGCAGTACACGCCCGGGGACTCCTAGGCCCCAGGGGCGTGCAGCGTTTTCCCTCCAAGGTCCCTGAGTGCCTCCAGACACCTGTGGGCCGGCTGAGCAACGTCGAGGTCCATTGGTTGATTCCCTCGGAGGACCCCCGTGCGTGCCGAGTGCCGGGCAACCACACACTGCGCGTTCCTTGAGGAGCGCTACCTCTCCAGAGCCCTCGAACGCCCTTCGGGACAACATGGCTGGTGGGTGCGAGGTGCCCAGGAAGACTCTGTCACGGCCCTTGTGTGAGCTGCCATGAGAGAACGCTGTGCTTGCAACACTGCGAGGCCCGCCCTCGTGCCTGAAGTCACTCTGCTCGAGGAGAAAGTCAGCACCTTAGCGTGCTGTGTGGCTCCCGGCACACCCCGCATGAAGCCATGCCTGGAAGTAAGGCCCTGGTTTGCCGTGCAGAAGCGGAGGCGTGCTGCACTTTCCAGGAGGCGGTGGCCTCTGCTCTGCATACCTTGAACGGCAGCACAGCCTTCTGGACACCTGGGAGGCTAGCCGGGGCGCCCTGTTCCCGGCAGGAACACTGAGTAACCCCAGGCGCACCTGGCTCTGCTAAGCACCATCCAGGCCCGTAGCCCCTTAGAGCCCCTCTGTGCACGCCGAGCGTAGGGAAACGCACTGCCCTCTCTTTTGGAGCAGCTTGGTTTCCTCAGCACTCGCACACGTTCACGAACGCCGTTCTGCCACATCCCACATGGCGCGGAGGTCTTACGCGTTGCCCTAATCGGAGCTGCGCTCAGAGTAACCCTCGTCTTCGCATTCCATCCAGGACCTCCTGACTGAAGGCACCGTGCCTCCTAGAGGACGGCGGCTTGGGTTCTTACTGCAATTCAAGTCCTGTTCCTTCTTTGGCACTGCAGGCAGCCCCAGGCCCAGAGGAGCGGCTACGGCGTTCCTTGGTTGAGACAGTTCGCCGGATGCGGGACTCCCTCCTGCGATAAGTTGACTCGGGGAAGGAAACGCAGGGTAACCGGTGTCTCCTGGGACTCGTCAGAAACCACAGGGATGTACGCTGAGTGTGCCCATGAACACGGGGGCCTGCTGGAACTAGCCCTGCTTTCCCATTTTGAGGGCGGCATTCATGCCTGCCTTGACGCTCCCTGACATTCCCGGCTCCCGACAGGCCAGTGAGCCCTGGAAGAGTGCTTCGGGGAAAATCATGAGTTTGCTCTCTCTAAACCAGGGGCTTCCGCGGCCGCGGTGGCGGTCCGCACGGCAGGCTCCAGAGCCAAAGGGAGCCTCAACGTGAGAACTGGCCTCCAGGTTAGGCCCTGAGTAGCCGTGCAGAAAGGGAGGCATGCAGCTCTTTCCGGGAGTTCTTAGTCGCTTTGCTTTCAAGGCAGTACATGCCCGGGGACTCCTAGGCCCCAGGGGCGTGCAGCGTTTTCCCTCCAAGGTCCCTGAGTGCCTCCAGACACCTGTGGGCCGGCTGAGCAACGTCGAGGTCCATTGGTTGATTCCCTCGGAGGACCCCCGTGCGTGCCGAGTGCTGGGCAACCACACACTGCGCGTTCCTTGAGGAGCGCTACATCTCCAGAGCCCTCGAACGCCCTTCGGGACAACATGGCTGGTGGGTGCGAGGTGCCCAGGAAGACTCTGTCACGGCCCTTGTGTGAGCTGCCATGAGAGAACGCTGTGCTTGCAACACTGCGAGGCCCGCCCTCGTGCCTGAAGTCACTCTGCTCGAGGAGAAAGTCAGCACCTTAGCGTGCTGTGTGGCTCCCGGCACACCCCGCATGAAGCCATGCCTGGAAGTAAGGCCCTGGTTTGCCGTGCAGAAGCGGAGGCGTGCTGCACTTTCCAGGAGGCGGTGGCCTCTGCTCTGCATACCTTGAACGGCAGCACAGCCTTCTGGACACCTGGGAGGCTAGCCGGGGCGCCCTGTTCCCGGCAGGAACACTGAGTAACCCCAGGCGCACCTGGCTCTGCTAAGCACCATCCAGGCCCGTAGCCCCTTAGAGCCCCTCTGTGCACGCCGAGCGTAGGGAAACGCACTGCCCTCTCTTTTGGAGCAGCTTGGTTTCCTCAGCACTCGCACACGTTCACGAACGCCGTTCTGCCACATCCCACATGGCGCGGAGGTCTTACGCGTTGCCCTAATCGGAGCTGCGCTCAGAGTAACCCTCGTCTTCGCATTCCATCCAGGACCTCCTGACTGAAGGCACCGTGCCTCCTAGAGGACGGCGGCTTGGGTTCTTACTGCAATTCAAGTCCTGTTCCTTCTTTGGCACTGCAGGCAGCCCCAGGCCCAGAGGAGCGGCTACGGCGTTCCTTGGTTGAGACAGTTCGCTGGATGCGGGACTCCCTCCTGCGATAAGTTGACTCGGGGAAGGAAACGCAGGGTAACCGGTGTCTCCTGGGACTCGTCAGAAACCACAGGGATGTACGCTGAGTGTGCCCATGAACACGGGGGCCTGCTGGAACTAGCCCTGCTTTCCCATTTTGAGGGCGGCATTCATGCCTGCCTTGACGCTCCCTGACATTCCCGGCTCCCGACAGGCCAGTGAGCCCTGGAAGAGTGCTTCGGGGAAAATCATGAGTTTGCTCTCTCTAAACCAGGGGCTTCCGCGGCCGCGGTGGCGGTCCGCACGGCAGGCTCCAGAGCCAAAGGGAGCCTCAACGTGAGAACTGGCCTCCAGGTTAGGCCCTGAGTAGCCGTGCAGAAAGGGAGGCATGCAGCTCTTTCCGGGAGTTCTTAGTCGCTTTGCTTTCAAGGCAGTACACGCCCGGGGACTCCTAGGCCCCAGGGGCGTGCAGCGTTTTCCCTCCAAGGTCCCTGAGTGCCTCCAGACACCTGTGGGCCGGCTGAGCAACGTCGAGGTCCATTGGTTGATTCCCTCGGAGGACCCCCGTGCGTGCCGAGTGCCGGGCAACCACACACTGCG
This sequence comes from Lagenorhynchus albirostris, assembly GCF_949774975.1. Taxonomy (NCBI): domain Eukaryota; kingdom Metazoa; phylum Chordata; class Mammalia; order Artiodactyla; family Delphinidae; genus Lagenorhynchus; species Lagenorhynchus albirostris. The sequence goes on along the minus strand of NC_083102.1, from coordinate 105,904,445 downwards.
CGTTCCTTGAGGAGCGCTACCTCTCCAGAGCCCTCGAACGCCCTTCGGGACAACATGCTGGTGGGTGCGAGGTGCCCAGGAAGACTCTGTCATGGCCCTTGTGTGAGCTGCCATGAGAGAACGCTGTGCTTGCAACACTGCGAGGCCCGCCCTCGTGCCTGAAGTCACTCTGCTCGAGGAGAAAGTCAGCACCTTAGCGTGCTGTGTGGCTCCCGGCACACCCCGCATGAAGCCATGCCTGGAAGTAAGGCCCTGGTTTGCCGTGCAGAAGCGGAGGCGTGCTGCACTTTCCAGGAGGCGGTGGCCTCTGCTCTGCATACCTTGAACGGCAGCACAGCCTTCTGGACACCTGGGAGGCTAGCCGGGGCGCCCTGTTCCCGGCAGGAACACTGAGTAACCCCAGGCGCACCTGGCTCTGCTAAGCACCATCCAGGCCCGTAGCCCCTTAGAGCCCCTCTGTGCACGCCGAGCGTAGGGAAACGCACTGCCCTCTCTTTTGGAGCAGCTTGGTTTCCTCAGCACTCGCACACGTTCACGAACGCCGTTCTGCCACATCCCACATGGCGCGGAGGTCTTACGCGTTGCCCTAATCGGAGCTGCGCTCAGAGTAACCCTCGTCTTCGCATTCCATCCAGGACCTCCTGACTGAAGGCACCGTGCCTCCTAGAGGACGGCGGCTTGGGTTCTTACTGCAATTCAAGTCCTGTTCCTTCTTTGGCACTGCAGGCAGCCCCAGGCCCAGAGGAGCGGCTACGGCGTTCCTTGGTTGAGACAGTTCGCTGGATGCGGGACTCCCTCCTGCGATAAGTTGACTCGGGGAAGGAAACGCAGGGTAACCGGTGTCTCCTGGGACTCGTCAGAAACCACAGGGATGTACGCTGAGTGTGCCCATGAACACGGGGGCCTGCTGGAACTAGCCCTGCTTTCCCATTTTGAGGGCGGCATTCATGCCTGCCTTGACCCTCCCTGACATTCCCGGCTCCCGACAGGCCAGTGAGCCCTGGAAGAGTGCTTCGGGGAAAATCATGAGTTTGCTCTCTCTAAACCAGGGGCTGCCGCGGCCGCGGTGGCGGTCCGCACGGCAGGCTCCAGAGCCAAAGGGAGCCTCAACGTGAGAACTGGCCTCCAGGTTAGGCCCTGAGTAGCCGTGCAGAAAGGGAGGCATGCAGCTCTTTCCGGGAGTTCTTAGTCGCTTTGCTTTCAAGGCAGTACACGCCCGGGGACTCCTAGGCCCCAGGGGCGTGCAGCGTTTTCCCTCCAAGGTCCCTGAGTGCCTCCAGACACCTGTGGGCCGGCTGAGCAACGTCGAGGTCCATTGGTTGATTCCCTCGGAGGACCCCCGTGCGTGCCGAGTGCTGGGCAACCACACACTGCGCGTTCCTTGAGGAGCGCTACATCTCCAGAGCCCTCGAACGCCCTTCGGGACAACATGGCTGGTGGGTGCGAGGTGCCCAGGAAGACTCTGTCACGGCCCTTGTGTGAGCTGCCATGAGAGAACGCTGTGCTTGCAACACTGCGAGGCCCGCCCTCGTGCCTGAAGTCACTCTGCTCGAGGAGAAAGTCAGCACCTTAGCGTGCTGTGTGGCTCCCGGCACACCCCGCATGAAGCCATGCCTGGAAGTAAGGCCCTGGTTTGCCGTGCAGAAGCGGAGGCGTGCTGCACTTTCCAGGAGGCGGTGGCCTCTGCTCTGCATACCTTGAACGGCAGCACAGCCTTCTGGACACCTGGGAGGCTAGCCGGGGCGCCCTGTTCCCGGCAGGAACACTGAGTAACCCCAGGCGCACCTGGCTCTGCTAAGCACCATCCAGGCCCGTAGCCCCTTAGAGCCCCTCTGTGCACGCCGAGCGTAGGGAAACGCACTGCCCTCTCTTTTGGAGCAGCTTGGTTTCCTCAGCACTCGCACACGTTCACGAACGCCGTTCTGCCACATCCCACATGGCGCGGAGGTCTTACGCGTTGCCCTAATCGGAGCTGCGCTCAGAGTAACCCTCGTCTTCGCATTCCATCCAGGACCTCCTGACTGAAGGCACCGTGCCTCCTAGAGGACGGCGGCTTGGGTTCTTACTGCAATTCAAGTCCTGTTCCTTCTTTGGCACTGCAGGCAGCCCCAGGCCCAGAGGAGCGGCTACGGCGTTCCTTGGTTGAGACAGTTCGCTGGATGCGGGACTCCCTCCTGCGATAAGTTGACTCGGGGAAGGAAACGCAGGGTAACCGGTGTCTCCTGGGACTCGTCAGAAACCACAGGGATGTACGCTGAGTGTGCCCATGAACACGGGGGCCTGCTGGAACTAGCCCTGCTTTCCCATTTTGAGGGCGGCATTCATGCCTGCCTTGACGCTCCCTGACATTCCCGGCTCCCGACAGGCCAGTGAGCCCTGGAAGAGTGCTTCGGGGAAAATCATGAGTTTGCTCTCTCTAAACCAGGGGCTTCCGCGGCCGCGGTGGCGGTCCGCACGGCAGGCTCCAGAGCCAAAGGGAGCCTCAACGTGAGAACTGGCCTTCAGGTTAGGCCCTGAGTAGCCGTGCAGAAAGGGAGGCATGCACCTCTTTCCGGGAGTTCTTAGTCGCTTTGCTTTCAAGGCAGTACACGCCCGGGGACTCCTAGGCCCCAGGGGCGTGCAGCGTTTTCCCTCCAAGGTCCCTGAGTGCCTCCAGACACCTGTGGGCCGGCTGAGCAACGTCGAGGTCCATTGGTTGATTCCCTCGGAGGACCCCCGTGCGTGCCGAGTGCCGGGCAACCACACACTGCGCGTTCCTTGAGGAGCGCTACCTCTCCAGAGCCCTCGAACGCCCTTCGGGACAACATGGCTGGTGGGTGCGAGGTGCCCAGGAAGACTCTGTCATGGCCCTTGTGTGAGCTGCCATGAGAGAACGCTGTGCTTGCAACACTGCGAGGCCCGCCCTCGTGCCTGAAGTCACTCTGCTCGAGGAGAAAGTCAGCACCTTAGCGTGCTGTGTGGCTCCCGGCACACCCCGCATGAAGCCATGCCTGGAAGTAAGGCCCTGGTTTGCCGTGCAGAAGCGGAGGCGTGCTGCACTTTCCAGGAGGCGGTGGCCTCTGCTCTGCATACCTTGAACGGCAGCACAGCCTTCTGGACACCTGGGAGGCTAGCCGGGGCGCCCTGTTCCCGGCAGGAACACTGAGTAACCCCAGGCGCACCTGGCTCTGCTAAGCACCATCCAGGCCCGTAGCCCCTTAGAGCCCCTCTGTGCACGCCGAGCGTAGGGGAACGCACTGCCCTCTCTTTTTGAGCAGCTTGGTTTCCTCAGCACTCGCACACGTTCACGAACGCCGTTCTGCCACATCCCACATGGCGCGGAGGTCTTACGCGTTGCCCTAATCGGAGCTGCGCTCAGAGTAACCCTCGTCTTCGCATTCCATCCAGGACCTCCTGACTGAAGGCACCGTGCCTCCTAGAGGACGGCGGCTTGGGTTCTTACTGCAATTCAAGTCCTGTTCCTTCTTTGGCACTGCAGGCAGCCCCAGGCCCAGAGGAGCGGCTACGGCGTTCCTTGGTTGAGACAGTTCGCTGGATGCGGGACTCCCTCCTGCGATAAGTTGACTCGGGGAAGGAAACGCAGGGTAACCGGTGTCTCCTGGGACTCGTCAGAAACCACAGGGATGTACGCCGAGTGTGCCCATGAACACGGGGGCCTGCTGGAACTAGCCCTGCTTTCCCATTTTGAGGGCGGCATTCATGCCTGCCTTGACGCTCCCTGACATTCCCGGCTCCCGACAGGCCAGTGAGCCCTGGAAGAGTGCTTCGGGGAAAATCATGAGTTTGCTCTCTCTAAACCAGGGGCTTCCGCGGCCGCGGTGGCGGTCCGCACGGCAGGCTCCAGAGCCAAAGGGAGCCTCAACGTGAGAACTGGCCTCCAGGTTAGGCCCTGAGTAGCCGTGCAGAAAGGGAGGCATGCAGCTCTTTCCGGGAGTTCTTAGTCGCTTTGCTTTCAAGGCAGTACACGCCCGGGGACTCCTAGGCCCCAGGGGCGTGCAGCGTTTTCCCTCCAAGGTCCCTGAGTGCCTCCAGACACCTGTGGGCCGGCTGAGCAACGTCGAGGTCCATTGGTTGATTCCCTCGGAGGACCCCCGTGCGTGCCGAGTGCCGGGCAACCACACACTGCGCGTTCCTTGAGGAGCGCTACCTCTCCAGAGCCCTCGAACGCCCTTCGGGACAACATGGCTGGTGGGTGCGAGGTGCCCAGGAAGACTCTGTCATGGCCCTTGTGTGAGCTGCCATGAGAGAACGCTGTGCTTGCAACACTGCGAGGCCCGCCCTCGTGCCTGAAGTCACTCTGCTCGAGGAGAAAGTCAGCACCTTAGCGTGCTGTGTGGCTCCCGGCACACCCCGCATGAAGCCATGCCTGGAAGTAAGGCCCTGGTTTGCCGTGCAGAAGCGGAGGCGTGCTGCACTTTCCAGGAGGCGGTGGCCTCTGCTCTGCATACCTTGAACGGCAGCACAGCCTTCTGGACACCTGGGAGGCTAGCCGGGGCGCCCTGTTCCCGGCAGGAACACTGAGTAACCCCAGGCGCACCTGGCTCTGCTAAGCACCATCCAGGCCCGTAGCCCCTTAGAGCCCCTCTGTGCACGCCGAGCGTAGGGGAACGCACTGCCCTCTCTTTTGGAGCAGCTTGGTTTCCTCAGCACTCGCACACGTTCACGAACGCCGTTCTGCCACATCCCACATGGCGCGGAGGTCTTACGCGTTGCCCTAATCGGAGCTGCGCTCAGAGTAACCCTCGTCTTCGCATTCCATCCAGGACCTCCTGACTGAAGGCACCGCGCCTCCTAGAGGACGGCGGCTTGGGTTCTTACTGCAATTCAAGTCCTGTTCCTTCTTTGGCACTGCAGGCAGCCCCAGGCCCAGAGGAGCGGCTACGGCGTTCCTTGGTTGAGACAGTTCGCTGGATGCGGGACTCCCTCCTGCGATAAGTTGACTCGGGGAAGGAAACGCAGGGTAACCGGTGTCTCCTGGGACTCGTCAGAAACCACAGGGATGTACGCTGAGTGTGCCCATGAACACGGGGGCCTGCTGGAACTAGCCCTGCTTTCCCATTTTGAGGGCGGCATTCATGCCTGCCTTGACGCTCCCTGACATTCCCGGCTCCCGACAGGCCAGTGAGCCCTGGAAGAGTGCTTCGGGGAAAATCATGAGTTTGCTCTCTCTAAACCAGGGGCTTCCGCGGCCGCGGTGGCGGTCCGCACGGCAGGCTCCAGAGCCAAAGGGAGCCTCAACGTGAGAACTGGCCTCCAGGTTAGGCCCTGAGTAGCCGTGCAGAAAGGGAGGCATGCAGCTCTTTCCGGGAGTTCTTAGTCGCTTTGCTTTCAAGGCAGTACACGCCCGGGGACTCCTAGGCCCCAGGGGCGTGCAGCGTTTTCCCTCCAAGGTCCCTGAGTGCCTCCAGACACCTGTGGGCCGGCTGAGCAACGTCGAGGTCCATTGGTTGATTCCCTCGGAGGACCCCCGTGCGTGCCGAGTGCCGGGCAACCACACACTGCGCGTTCCTTGAGGAGCGCTACCTCTCCAGAGCCCTCGAACGCCCTTCGGGACAACATGGCTGGTGGGTGCGAGGTGCCCAGGAAGACTCTGTCACGGACCTTGTGTGAGCTGCCATGAGAGAACGCTGTGCTTGCAACACTGCGAGGCCCGCCCTCGTGCCTGAAGTCACTCTGCTCGAGGAGAAAGTCAGCACCTTAGCGTGCTGTGTGGCTCCCGGCACACCCCGCATGAAGCCATGCCTGGAAGTAAGGCCCTGGTTTGCCGTGCAGAAGCGGAGGCGTGCTGCACTTTCCAGGAGGCGGTGGCCTCTGCTCTGCATACCTTGAACGGCAGCACAGCCTTCTGGACACCTGGGAGGCTAGCCGGGGCGCCCTGTTCCCGGCAGGAACACTGAGTAACCCCAGGCGCACCTGGCTCTGCTAAGCACCATCCAGGCCCGTAGCCCCTTAGAGCCCCTCTGTGCACGCCGAGCGTAGGGGAACGCACTGCCCTCTCTTTTGGAGCAGCTTGGTTTCCTCAGCACTCGCACACGTTCACGAACGCCGTTCTGCCACATCCCACATGGCGCGGAGGTCTTACGCGTTGCCCTAATCGGAGCTGCGCTCAGAGTAACCCTCGTCTTCGCATTCCATCCAGGACCTCCTGACTGAAGGCACCGCGCCTCCTAGAGGACGGCGGCTTGGGTTCTTACTGCAATTCAAGTCCTGTTCCTTCTTTGGCACTGCAGGCAGCCCCAGGCCCAGAGGAGCGGCTACGGCGTTCCTTGGTTGAGACAGTTCGCTGGATGCGGGACTCCCTCCTGCGATAAGTTGACTCGGGGAAGGAAACGCAGGGTAACCGGTGTCTCCTGGGACTCGTCAGAAACCACAGGGATGTACGCTGAGTGTGCCCATGAACACGGGGGCCTGCTGGAACTAGCCCTGCTTTCCCATTTTGAGGGCGGCATTCATGCCTGCCTTGACGCTCCCTGACATTCCCGTCTCCCGACAGGCCAGTGAGCCCTGGAAGAGTGCTTCGGGGAAAATCATGAGTTTGCTCTCTCTAAACCAGGGGCTTCCGCGGCCGCGGTGGCGGTCCGCACGGCAGGCTCCAGAGCCAAAGGGAGCCTCAACGTGAGAACTGGCCTCCAGGTTAGGCCCTGAGTAGCCGTGCAGAAAGGGAGGCATGCAGCTCTTTCCGGGAGTTCTTAGTCGCTTTGCTTTCAAGGCAGTACACGCCCGGGGACTCCTAGGCCCCAGGGGCGTGCAGCGTTTTCCCTCCAAGGTCCCTGAGTGCCTCCAGACACCTGTGGGCCGGCTGAGCAATGTCGAGGTCCATTGGTTGATTCCCTCGGAGGACCCCCGTGCGTGCCGAGTGCTGGGCAACCACACACTGCGCGTTCCTTGAGGAGCGCTACCTCTCCAGAGCCCTCGAACGCCCTTCGGGACAACATGGCTGGTGGGTGCGAGGTGCCCAGGAAGACTCTGTCATGGCCCTTGTGTGAGCTGCCATGAGAGAACGCTGTGCTTGCAACACTGCGAGGCCCGCCCTCGTGCCTGAAGTCACTCTGCTCGAGGAGAAAGTCAGCACCTTAGCGTGCTGTGTGGCTCCCGGCACACCCCGCATGAAGCCATGCCTGGAAGTAAGGCCCTGGTTTGCCGTGCAGAAGCGGAGGCGTGCTGCACTTTCCAGGAGGCGGTGGCCTCTGCTCTGCATACCTTGAACGGCAGCACAGCCTTCTGGACACCTGGGAGGCTAGCCGGGGCGCCCTGTTCCCGGCAGGAACACTGAGTAACCCCAGGCGCACCTGGCTCTGCTAAGCACCATCCAGGCCCGTAGCCCCTTAGAGCCCCTCTGTGCACGCCGAGCGTAGGGGAACGCACTGCCCTCTCTTTTGGAGCAGCTTGGTTTCCTCAGCACTCGCACACGTTCACGAACGCCGTTCTGCCACATCCCACATGGCGCGGAGGTCTTACGCGTTGCCCTAATCGGAGCTGCGCTCAGAGTAACCCTCGTCTTCGCATTCCATCCAGGACCTCCTGACTGAAGGCACCGTGCCTCCTAGAGGACGGCGGCTTGGGTTCTTACTGCAATTCAAGTCCTGTTCCTTCTTTGGCACTGCAGGCAGCCCCAGGCCAAGAGGAGCGGCTATGGCGTTCCTTGGTTGAGAGAGTTCGCTGGATGCGGGACTCCCTCCTGCGATAAGTTGACTCGGGGAAGGAAACGCAGGGTAACCGGTGTCTCCTGGGACTCGTCAGAAACCACAGGGATGTACGCTGAGTGTGCCCATGAACACGGGGGCCTGCTGGAACTAGCCCTGCTTTCCCATTTTGAGGGCGGCATTCATGCCTGCCTTGACGCTCCCTGACATTCCCGGCTCCCGACAGGCCAGTGAGCCCTGGAAGAGTGCTTCGGGGAAAATCATGAGTTTGCTCTCTCTAAACCAGGGGCTTCCGCGGCCGCGGTGGCGGTCCGCACGGCAGGCTCCAGAGCCAAAGGGAGCCTCAACGTGAGAACTGGCCTCCAGGTTAGGCCCTGAGTAGCCGTGCAGAAAGGGAGGCATGCAGCTCTTTCCGGGAGTTCTTAGTCGCTTTGCTTTCAAGGCAGTACACGCCCGGGGACTCCTAGGCCCCAGGGGCGTGCAGCGTTTTCCCTCCAAGGTCCCTGAGTGCCTCCAGACACCTGTGGGCCGGCTGAGCAACGTCGAGGTCCATTGGTTGATTCCCTCGGAGGACCCCCGTGCGTGCCGAGTGCCGGGCAACCACACACTGCGCGTTCCTTGAGGAGCGCTACCTCTCCAGAGCCCTCGAACGCCCTTCGGGACAACATGGCTGGTGGGTGCGAGGTGCCCAGGAAGACTCTGTCATGGCCCTTGTGTGAGCTGCCATGAGAGAACGCTGTGCTTGCAACACTGCGAGGCCCGCCCTCGTGCCTGAAGTCACTCTGCTCGAGGAGAAAGTCAGCACCTTAGCGTGCTGTGTGGCTCCCGGCACACCCCGCATGAAGCCATGCCTGGAAGTAAGGCCCTGGTTTGCCGTGCAGAAGCGGAGGCGTGCTGCACTTTCCAGGAGGCGGTGGCCTCTGCTCTGCATACCTTGAACGGCAGCACAGCCTTCTGGACACCTGGGAGGCTAGCCGGGGCGCCCTGTTCCCGGCAGGAACACTGAGTAACCCCAGGCGCACCTGGCTCTGCTAAGCACCATCCAGGCCCGTAGCCCCTTAGAGCCCCTCTGTGCACGCCGAGCGTAGGGGAACGCACTGCCCTCTCTTTTGGAGCAGCTTGGTTTCCTCAGCACTCGCACACGTTCACGAACGCCGTTCTGCCACATCCCACATGGCGCGGAGGTCTTACGCGTTGCCCTAATCGGAGCTGCGCTCAGAGTAACCCTCGTCTTCGCATTCCATCCAGGACCTCCTGACTGAAGGCACCGCGCCTCCTAGAGGACGGCGGCTTGGGTTCTTACTGCAATTCAAGTCCTGTTCCTTCTTTGGCACTGCAGGCAGCCCCAGGCCCAGAGGAGCGGCTACGGCGTTCCTTGGTTGAGACAGTTCGCTGGATGCGGGACTCCCTCCTGCGATAAGTTGACTCGGGGAAGGAAACGCAGGGTAACCGGTGTCTCCTGGGACTCGTCAGAAACCACAGGGATGTGCGCCGAGTGTGCCCATGAACACGGGGGCCTGCTGGAACTAGCCCTGCTTTCCCATTTTGAGGGCGGCATTCATGCCTGCCTTGACGCTCCCTGACATTCCCGGCTCCCGACAGGCCAGTGAGCCCTGGAAGAGTGCTTCGGGGAAAATCATGAGTTTGCTCTCTCTAAACCAGGGGCTTCCGCGGCCGCGGTGGCGGTCCGCACGGCAGGCTCCAGAGCCAAAGGGAGCCTCAACGTGAGAACTGGCCTCCAGGTTAGGCCCTGAGTAGCCGTGCAGAAAGGGAGGCATGCAGCTCTTTCCGGGAGTTCTTAGTCGCTTTGCTTTCAAGGCAGTACACGCCCGGGGACTCCTAGGCCCCAGGGGCGTGCAGCGTTTTCCCTCCAAGGTCCCTGAGTGCCTCCAGACACCTGTGGGCCGGCTGAGCAACGTCGAGGTCCATTGGTTGATTCCCTCGGAGGACCCCCGTGCGTGCCGAGTGCCGGGCAACCACACACTGCGCGTTCCTTGAGGAGCGCTACCTCTCCAGAGCCCTCGAACGCCCTTCGGGACAACATGGCTGGTGGGTGCGAGGTGCCCAGGAAGACTCTGTCATGGCCCTTGTGTGAGCTGCCATGAGAGAACGCTGTGCTTGCAACACTGCGAGGCCCACCCTCGTGCCTGAAGTCACTCTGCTCGAGGAGAAAGTCAGCACCTTAGCGTGCTGTGTGGCTCCCGGCACACCCTGCATGAAGCCATGCCTGGAAGTAAGGCCCTGGTTTGCCGTGCAGAAGCGGAGGCGTGCTGCACTTTCCAGGAGGCGGTGGCCTCTGCTCTGCATACCTTGAACGGCAGCACAGCCTTCTGGACACCTGGGAGGCTAGCCGGGGCGCCCTGTTCCCGGCAGGAACACTGAGTAACCCCAGGCGCACCTGGCTCTGCTAAGCACCATCCAGGCCCGTAGCCCCTTAGAGCCCCTCTGTGCACGCCGAGCGTAGGGGAACGCACTGCCCTCTCTTTTGGAGCAGCTTGGTTTCCTCAGCACTCGCACACGTTCACGAACGCCGTTCTGCCACATCCCACATGGCGCGGAGGTCTTACGCGTTGCCCTAATCGGAGCTGCGCTCAGAGTAACCCTCGTCTTCGCATTCCATCCAGGACCTCCTGACTGAAGGCACCGTGCCTCCTAGAGGACGGCGGCTTGGGTTCTTACTGCAATTCAAGTCCTGTTCCTTCTTTGGCACTGCAGGCAGCCCCAGGCCCAGAGGAGCGGCTACGGCGTTCCTTGGTTGAGACAGTTCGCTGGATGCGGGACTCCCTCCTGCGATAAGTTGACTCGGGGAAGGAAACGCAGGGTAACCGGTGTCTCCTGGGACTCGTCAGAAACCACAGGGATGTACGCCGAGTGTGCCCATGAACACGGGGGCCTGCTGGAACTAGCCCTGCTTTCCCATTTTGAGGGCGGCATTCATGCCTGCCTTGACGCTCCCTGACATTCCCGGCTCCCGACAGGCCAGTGAGCCCTGGAAGAGTGCTTCGGGGAAAATCATGAGTTTGCTCTCTCTAAACCAGGGGCTTCCGCGGCCGCGGTGGCGGTCCGCACGGCAGGCTCCAGAGCCAAAGGGAGCCTCAACGTGAGAACTGGCCTCCAGGTTAGGCCCTGAGTAGCCGTGCAGAAAGGGAGGCATGCAGCTCTTTCCGGGAGTTCTTAATCGCTTTGCTTTCAAGGCAGTACACGCCCGGGGACTCCTAGGCCCCAGGGGCGTGCAGCGTTTTCCCTCCAAGGTCCCTGAGTGCCTCCAGACACCTGTGGGCCGGCTGAGCAACGTCGAGGTCCATTGGTTGATTCCCTCGGAGGACCCCCGTGCGTGCCGAGTGCCGGGCAACCACACACTGCGCGTTCCTTGAGGAGCGCTACCTCTCCAGAGCCCTCGAACGCCCTTCGGGACAACATGGCTGGTGGGTGCGAGGTGCCCAGGAAGACTCTGTCATGGCCCTTGTGTGAGCTGCCATGAGAGAACGCTGTGCTTGCAACACTACGAGGCCCGCCCTCGTGCCTGAAGTCACTCTGCTCGAGGAGAAAGTCAGCACCTTAGCGTGCTGTGTGGCTCCCGGCACACCCCGCATGAAGCCATGCCTGGAAGTAAGGCCCTGGTTTGCCGTGCAGAAGCGGAGGCGTGCTGCACTTTCCAGGAGGCGGTGGCCTCTGCTCTGCATACCTTGAACGGCAGCACAGCCTTCTGGACACCTGGGAGGCTAGCCGGGGCGCCCTGTTCCCGGCAGGAACACTGAGTAACCCCAGGCGCACCTGGCTCTGCTAAGCACCATCCAGGCCCGTAGCCCCTTAGAGCCCCTCTGTGCACGCCGAGCGTAGGGGAACGCACTGCCCTCTCTTTTGGAGCAGCTTGGTTTCCTCAGCACTCGCACACGTTCACGAACGCCGTTCTGCCACATCCCACATGGCGCGGAGGTCTTACGCGTTGCCCTAATCGGAGCTGCGCTCAGAGTAACCCTCGTCTTCGCATTCCATCCAGGACCTCCTGACTGAAGGCACCGCGCCTCCTAGAGGACGGCGGCTTGGGTTCTTACTGCAATTCAAGTCCTGTTCCTTCTTTGGCACTGCAGGCAGCCCCAGGCCCAGAGGAGCGGCTACGGCGTTCCTTGGTTGAGACAGTTCGCTGGATGCGGGACTCCCTCCTGCGATAAGTTGACTCGGGGAAGGAAACGCAGGGTAACCGGTGTCTCCTGGGACTCGTCAGAAACCACAGGGATGTACGCTGAGTGTGCCCATGAACACGGGGGCCTGCTGGAACTAGCCCTGCTTTCCCATTTTGAGGGCGGCATTCATGCCTGCCTTGACGCTCCCTGACATTCCCGGCTCCCGACAGGCCAGTGAGCCCTGGAAGAGTGCTTCGGGGAAAATCATGAGTTTGCTCTCTCTAAACCAGGGGCTTCCGCGGCCGCGGTGGCGGTCCGCACGGCAGGCTCCAGAGCCAAAGGGAGCCTCAACGTGAGAACTGGCCTCCAGGTTAGGCCCTGAGTAGCCGTGCAGAAAGGGAGGCATGCAGCTCTTTCCGGGAGTTCTTAGTCGCTTTGCTTTCAAGGCAGTACACGCCCGGGGACTCCTAGGCCCCAGGGGCGTGCAGCGTTTTCCCTCCAAGGTCCCTGAGTGCCTCCAGACACCTGTGGGCCGGCTGAGCAACGTCGAGGTCCATTGGTTGATTCCCTCGGAGGACCCCCGTGCGTGCCGAGTGCCGGGCAACCACACACTGCGCGTTCCTTGAGGAGCGCTACCTCTCCAGAGCCCTCGAACGCCCTTCGGGACAACATGGCTGGTGGGTGCGAGGTGCCCAGGAAGACTCTGTCACGGCCCTTGTGTGAGCTGCCATGAGAGAACGCTGTGCTTGCAACACTGCGAGGCCCGCCCTCGTGCCTGAAGTCACTCTGCTCGAGGAGAAAGTCAGCACCTTAGCGTGCTGTGTGGCTCCCGGCACACCCCGCATGAAGCCATGCCTGGAAGTAAGGCCCTGGTTTGCCGTGCAGAAGCGGAGGCGTGCTGCACTTTCCAGGAGGCGGTGGCCTCTGCTCTGCATACCTTGAACGGCAGCACAGCCTTCTGGACACCTGGGAGGCTAGCCGGGGCGCCCTGTTCCCGGCAGGAACACTGAGTAACCCCAGGCGCACCTGGCTCTGCTAAGCACCATCCAGGCCCGTAGCCCCTTAGAGCCCCTCTGTGCACGCCGAGCGTAGGGGAACGCACTGCCCTCTCTTTTGGAGCAGCTTGGTTTCCTCAGCACTCGCACACGTTCACGAACGCCGTTCTGCCACATCCCACATGGCGCGGAGGTCTTACGCGTTGCCCTAATCGGAGCTGCGCTCAGAGTAACCCTCGTCTTCGCATTCCATCCAGGACCTCCTGACTGAAGGCACCGCGCCTCCTAGAGGACGGCGGCTTGGGTTCTTACTGCAATTCAAGTCCTGTTCCTTCTTTGGCACTGCAGGCAGCCCCAGGCCCAGAGGAGCGGCTACGGCGTTCCTTGGTTGAGACAGTTCGCTGGATGCGGGACTCCCTCCTGCGATAAGTTGACTCGGGGAAGGAAACGCAGGGTAACCGGTGTCTCCTGGGACTCGTCAGAAACCACAGGGATGTACGCTGAGTGTGCCCATGAACACGGGGGCCTGCTGGAACTAGCCCTGCTTTCCCATTTTGAGGGCGGCATTCATGCCTGCCTTGACGCTCCCTGACATTCCCGGCTCCCGACAGGCCAGTGAGCCCTGGAAGAGTGCTTCGGGGAAAATCATGAGTTTGCTCTCTCTAAACCAGGGGCTTCCGCGGCCGCGGTGGCGGTCCGCACGGCAGGCTCCAGAGCCAAAGGGAGCCTCAACGTGAGAACTGGCCTCCAGGTTAGGCCCTGAGTAGCCGTGCAGAAAGGGAGGCATGCAGCTCTTTCCGGGAGTTCTTAGTCGCTTTGCTTTCAAGGCAGTACACGCCCGGGGACTCCTAGGCCCCAGGGGCGTGCAGCGTTTTCCCTCCAAGGTCCCTGAGTGCCTCCAGACACCTGTGGGCCGGCTGAGCAATGTCGAGGTCCATTGGTTGATTCCCTCGGAGGACCCCCGTGCGTGCCGAGTGCTGGGCAACCACACACTGCGCGTTCCTTGAGGAGCGCTACCTCTCCAGAGCCCTCGAACGCCCTTCGGGACAACATGGCTGGTGGGTGCGAGGTGCCCAGGAAGACTCTGTCATGGCCCTTGTGTGAGCTGCCATGAGAGAACGCTGTGCTTGCAACACTGCGAGGCCCGCCCTCGTGCCTGAAGTCACTCTGCTCGAGGAGAAAGTCAGCACCTTAGCGTGCTGTGTGGCTCCCGGCACACCCCGCATGAAGCCATGCCTGGAAGTAAGGCCCTGGTTTGCCGTGCAGAAGCGGAGGCGTGCTGCACTTTCCAGGAGGCGGTGGCCTCTGCTCTGCATACCTTGAACGGCAGCACAGCCTTCTGGACACCTGGGAGGCTAGCCGGGGCGCCCTGTTCCCGGCAGGAACACTGAGTAACCCCAGGCGCACCTGGCTCTGCTAAGCACCATCCAGGCCCGTAGCCCCTTAGAGCCCCTCTGTGCACGCCGAGCGTAGGGGAACGCACTGCCCTCTCTTTTGGAGCAGCTTGGTTTCCTCAGCACTCGCACACGTTCACGAACGCCGTTCTGCCACATCCCACATGGCGCGGAGGTCTTACGCGTTGCCCTAATCGGAGCTGCGCTCAGAGTAACCCTCGTCTTCGCATTCCATCCAGGACCTCCTGACTGAAGGCACCGTGCCTCCTAGAGGACGGCGGCTTGGGTTCTTACTGCAATTCAAGTCCTGTTCCTTCTTTGGCACTGCAGGCAGCCCCAGGCCAAGAGGAGCGGCTATGGCGTTCCTTGGTTGAGAGAGTTCGCTGGATGCGGGACTCCCTCCTGCGATAAGTTGACTCGGGGAAGGAAACGCAGGGTAACCGGTGTCTCCTGGGACTCGTCAGAAACCACAGGGATGTACGCTGAGTGTGCCCATGAACACGGGGGCCTGCTGGAACTAGCCCTGCTTTCCCATTTTGAGGGCGGCATTCATGCCTGCCTTGACGCTCCCTGACATTCCCGGCTCCCGACAGGCCAGTGAGCCCTGGAAGAGTGCTTCGGGGAAAATCATGAGTTTGCTCTCTCTAAACCAGGGGCTTCCGCGGCCGCGGTGGCGGTCCGCACGGCAGGCTCCAGAGCCAAAGGGAGCCTCAACGTGAGAACTGGCCTCCAGGTTAGGCCCTGAGTAGCCGTGCAGAAAGGGAGGCATGCAGCTCTTTCCGGGAGTTCTTAGTCGCTTTGCTTTCAAGGCAGTACACGCCCGGGGACTCCTAGGCCCCAGGGGCGTGCAGCGTTTTCCCTCCAAGGTCCCTGAGTGCCTCCAGACACCTGTGGGCCGGCTGAGCAACGTCGAGGTCCATTGGTTGATTCCCTCGGAGGACCCCCGTGCGTGCCGAGTGCCGGGCAACCACACACTGCGCGTTCCTTGAGGAGCGCTACCTCTCCAGAGCCCTCGAACGCCCTTCGGGACAACATGGCTGGTGGGTGCGAGGTGCCCAGGAAGACTCTGTCATGGCCCTTGTGTGAGCTGCCATGAGAGAACGCTGTGCTTGCAACACTGCGAGGCCCGCCCTCGTGCCTGAAGTCACTCTGCTCGAGGAGAAAGTCAGCACCTTAGCGTGCTGTGTGGCTCCCGGCACACCCCGCATGAAGCCATGCCTGGAAGTAAGGCCCTGGTTTGCCGTGCAGAAGCGGAGGCGTGCTGCACTTTCCAGGAGGCGGTGGCCTCTGCTCTGCATACCTTGAACGGCAGCACAGCCTTCTGGACACCTGGGAGGCTAGCCGGGGCGCCCTGTTCCCGGCAGGAACACTGAGTAACCCCAGGCGCACCTGGCTCTGCTAAGCACCATCCAGGCCCGTAGCCCCTTAGAGCCCCTCTGTGCACGCCGAGCGTAGGGGAACGCACTGCCCTCTCTTTTGGAGCAGCTTGGTTTCCTCAGCACTCGCACACGTTCACGAACGCCGTTCTGCCACATCCCACATGGCGCGGAGGTCTTACGCGTTGCCCTAATCGGAGCTGCGCTCAGAGTAACCCTCGTCTTCGCATTCCATCCAGGACCTCCTGACTGAAGGCACCGCGCCTCCTAGAGGACGGCGGCTTGGGTTCTTACTGCAATTCAAGTCCTGTTCCTTCTTTGGCACTGCAGGCAGCCCCAGGCCCAGAGGAGCGGCTACGGCGTTCCTTGGTTGAGACAGTTCGCTGGATGCGGGACTCCCTCCTGCGATAAGTTGACTCGGGGAAGGAAACGCAGGGTAACCGGTGTCTCCTGGGACTCGTCAGAAACCACAGGGATGTACGCCGAGTGTGCCCATGAACACGGGGGCCTGCTGGAACTAGCCCTGCTTTCCCATTTTGAGGGCGGCATTCATGCCTGCCTTGACGCTCCCTGACATTCCCGGCTCCCGACAGGCCAGTGAGCCCTGGAAGAGTGCTTCGGGGAAAATCATGAGTTTGCTCTCTCTAAACCAGGGGCTTCCGCGGCCGCGGTGGCGGTCCGCACGGCAGGCTCCAGAGCCAAAGGGAGCCTCAACGTGAGAACTGGCCTCCAGGTTAGGCCCTGAGTAGCCGTGCAGAAAGGGAGGCATGCAGCTCTTTCCGGGAGTTCTTAGTCGCTTTGCTTTCAAGGCAGTACACGCCCGGGGACTCCTAGGCCCCAGGGGCGTGCAGCGTTTTCCCTCCAAGGTCCCTGAGTGCCTCCAGACACCTGTGGGCCGGCTGAGCAACGTCGAGGTCCATTGGTTGATTCCCTCGGAGGACCCCCGTGCGTGCCGAGTGCCGGGCAACCACACACTGCGCGTTCCTTGAGGAGCGCTACCTCTCCAGAGCCCTCGAACGCCCTTCGGGACAACATGGCTGGTGGGTGCGAGGTGCCCAGGAAGACTCTGTCATGGCCCTTGTGTGAGCTGCCATGAGAGAACGCTGTGCTTGCAACACTGCGAGGCCCACCCTCGTGCCTGAAGTCACTCTGCTCGAGGAGAAAGTCAGCACCTTAGCGTGCTGTGTGGCTCCCGGCACACCCCGCATGAAGCCATGCCTGGAAGTAAGGCCCTGGTTTGCCGTGCAGAAGCGGAGGCGTGCTGCACTTTCCAGGAGGCGGTGGCCTCTGCTCTGCATACCTTGAACGGCAGCACAGCCTTCTGGACACCTGGGAGGCTAGCCGGGGCGCCCTGTTCCCGGCAGGAACACTGAGTAACCCCAGGCGCACCTGGCTCTGCTAAGCACCATCCAGGCCCGTAGCCCCTTAGAGCCCCTCTGTGCACGCCGAGCGTAGGGGAACGCACTGCCCTCTCTTTTGGAGCAGCTTGGTTTCCTCAGCACTCGCACACGTTCACGAACGCCGTTCTGCCACATCCCACATGGCGCGGAGGTCTTACGCGTTGCCCTAATCGGAGCTGCGCTCAGAGTAACCCTCGTCTTCGCATTCCATCCAGGACCTCCTGACTGAAGGCACCGCGCCTCCTAGAGGACGGCGGCTTGGGTTCTTACTGCAATTCAAGTCCTGTTCCTTCTTTGGCACTGCAGGCAGCCCCAGGCCCAGAGGAGCGGCTACGGCGTTCCTTGGTTGAGACAGTTCGCTGGATGCGGGACTCCCTCCTGCGATAAGTTGACTCGGGGAAGGAAACGCAGGGTAACCGGTGTCTCCTGGGACTCGTCAGAAACCACAGGGATGTACGCTGAGTGTGCCCATGAACACGGGGGCCTGCTGGAACTAGCCCTGCTTTCCCATTTTGAGGGCGGCATTCATGCCTGCCTTGACGCTCCCTGACATTCCCGGCTCCCGACAGGCCAGTGAGCCCTGGAAGAGTGCTTCGGGGAAAATCATGAGTTTGCTCTCTCTAAACCAGGGGCTTCCGCGGCCGCGGTGGCGGTCCGCACGGCAGGCTCCAGAGCCAAAGGGAGCCTCAACGTGAGAACTGGCCTCCAGGTTAGGCCCTGAGTAGCCGTGCAGAAAGGGAGGCATGCAGCTCTTTCCGGGAGTTCTTAGTCGCTTTGCTTTCAAGGCAGTACACGCCCGGGGACTCCTAGGCCCCAGGGGCGTGCAGCGTTTTCCCTCCAAGGTCCCTGAGTGCCTCCAGACACCTGTGGGCCGGCTGAGCAACGTCGAGGTCCATTGGTTGATTCCCTCGGAGGACCCCCGTGCGTGCCGAGTGCCGGGCAACCACACACTGCGCGTTCCTTGAGGAGCGCTACCTCTCCAGAGCCCTCGAACGCCCTTCGGGACAACATGGCTGGTGGGTGCGAGGTGCCCAGGAAGACTCTGTCACGGCCCTTGTGTGAGCTGCCATGAGAGAACGCTGTGCTTGCAACACTGCGAGGCCCGCCCTCGTGCCTGAAGTCACTCTGCTCGAGGAGAAAGTCAGCACCTTAGCGTGCTGTGTGGCTCCCGGCACACCCCGCATGAAGCCATGCCTGGAAGTAAGGCCCTGGTTTGCCGTGCAGAAGCGGAGGCGTGCTGCACTTTCCAGGAGGCGGTGGCCTCTGCTCTGCATACCTTGAACGGCAGCACAGCCTTCTGGACACCTGGGAGGCTAGCCGGGGCGCCCTGTTCCCGGCAGGAACACTGAGTAACCCCAGGCGCACCTGGCTCTGCTAAGCACCATCCAGGCCCGTAGCCCCTTAGAGCCCCTCTGTGCACGCCGAGCGTAGGGGAACGCACTGCCCTCTCTTTTGGAGCAGCTTGGTTTCCTCAGCACTCGCACACGTTCACGAACGCCGTTCTGCCACATCCCACATGGCGCGGAGGTCTTACGCGTTGCCCTAATCGGAGCTGCGCTCAGAGTAACCCTCGTCTTCGCATTCCATCCAGGACCTCCTGACTGAAGGCACCGCGCCTCCTAGAGGACGGCGGCTTGGGTTCTTACTGCAATTCAAGTCCTGTTCCTTCTTTGGCACTGCAGGCAGCCCCAGGCCCAGAGGAGCGGCTACGGCGTTCCTTGGTTGAGACAGTTCGCTGGATGCGGGACTCCCTCCTGCGATAAGTTGACTCGGGGAAGGAAACGCAGGGTAACCGGTGTCTCCTGGGACTCGTCAGAAACCACAGGGATGTACGCTGAGTGTGCCCATGAACACGGGGGCCTGCTGGAACTAGCCCTGCTTTCCCATTTTGAGGGCGGCATTCATGCCTGCCTTGACGCTCCCTGACATTCCCGGCTCCCGACAGGCCAGTGAGCCCTGGAAGAGTGCTTCGGGGAAAATCATGAGTTTGCTCTCTCTAAACCAGGGGCTTCCGCGGCCGCGGTGGCGGTCCGCACGGCAGGCTCCAGAGCCAAAGGGAGCCTCAACGTGAGAACTGGCCTCCAGGTTAGGCCCTGAGTAGCCGTGCAGAAAGGGAGGCATGCAGCTCTTTCCGGGAGTTCTTAGTCGCTTTGCTTTCAAGGCAGTACACGCCCGGGGACTCCTAGGCCCCAGGGGCGTGCAGCGTTTTCCCTCCAAGGTCCCTGAGTGCCTCCAGACACCTGTGGGCCGGCTGAGCAACGTCGAGGTCCATTGGTTGATTCCCTCGGAGGACCCCCGTGCGTGCCGAGTGCTGGGCAACCACACACTGCGCGTTCCTTGAGGAGCGCTACCTCTCCAGAGCCCTCGAACGCCCTTCGGGACAACATGGCTGGTGGGTGCGAGGTGCCCAGGAAGACTCTGTCATGGCCCTTGTGTGAGCTGCCATGAGAGAACGCTGTGCTTGCAACACTGCGAGGCCCGCCCTCGTGCCTGAAGTCACTCTGCTCGAGGAGAAAGTCAGCACCTTAGCGTGCTGTGTGGCTCCCGGCACACCCCGCATGAAGCCATGCCTGGAAGTAAGGCCCTGGTTTGCCGTGCAGAAGCGGAGGCGTGCTGCACTTTCCAGGAGGCGGTGGCCTCTGCTCTGCATACCTTGAACGGCAGCACAGCCTTCTGGACACCTGGGAGGCTAGCCGGGGCGCCCTGTTCCCGGCAGGAACACTGAGTAACCCCAGGCGCACCTGGCTCTGCTAAGCACCATCCAGGCCCGTAGCCCCTTAGAGCCCCTCTGTGCACGCCGAGCGTAGGGGAACGCACTGCCCTCTCTTTTGGAGCAGCTTGGTTTCCTCAGCACTCGCACACGTTCACGAACGCCGTTCTGCCACATCCCACATGGCGCGGAGGTCTTACGCGTTGCCCTAATCGGAGCTGCGCTCAGAGTAACCCTCGTCTTCGCATTCCATCCAGGACCTCCTGACTGAAGGCACCGTGCCTCCTAGAGGACGGCGGCTTGGGTTCTTACTGCAATTCAAGTCCTGTTCCTTCTTTGGCACTGCAGGCAGCCCCAGGCCAAGAGGAGCGGCTATGGCGTTCCTTGGTTGAGACAGTTCGCTGGATGCGGGACTCCCTCCTGCGATAAGTTGACTCGGGGAAGGAAACGCAGGGTAACCGGTGTCTCCTGGGACTCGTCAGAAACCACAGGGATGTACGCTGAGTGTGCCCATGAACACGGGGGCCTGCTGGAACTAGCCCTGCTTTCCCATTTTGAGGGCGGCATTCATGCCTGCCTTGACGCTCCCTGACATTCCCGGCTCCCGACAGGCCAGTGAGCCCTGGAAGAGTGCTTCGGGGAAAATCATGAGTTTGCTCTCTCTAAACCAGGGGCTTCCGCGGCCGCGGTGGCGGTCCGCACGGCAGGCTCCAGAGCCAAAGGGAGCCTCAACGTGAGAACTGGCCTCCAGGTTAGGCCCTGAGTAGCCGTGCAGAAAGGGAGGCATGCAGCTCTTTCCGGGAGTTCTTAGTCGCTTTGCTTTCAAGGCAGTACACGCCCGGGGACTCCTAGGCCCCAGGGGCGTGCAGCGTTTTCCCTCCAAGGTCCCTGAGTGCCTCCAGACACCTGTGGGCCGGCTGAGCAACGTCGAGGTCCATTGGTTGATTCCCTCGGAGGACCCCCGTGCGTGCCGAGTGCCGGGCAACCACACACTGCGCGTTCCTTGAGGAGCGCTACCTCTCCAGAGCCCTCGAACGCCCTTCGGGACAACATGGCTGGTGGGTGCGAGGTGCCCAGGAAGACTCTGTCATGGCCCTTGTGTGAGCTGCCATGAGAGAACGCTGTGCTTGCAACACTGCGAGGCCCGCCCTCGTGCCTGAAGTCACTCTGCTCGAGGAGAAAGTCAGCACCTTAGCGTGCTGTGTGGCTCCCGGCACACCCCGCATGAAGCCATGCCTGGAAGTAAGGCCCTGGTTTGCCGTGCAGAAGCGGAGGCGTGCTGCACTTTCCAGGAGGCGGTGGCCTCTGCTCTGCATACCTTGAACGGCAGCACAGCCTTCTGGACACCTGGGAGGCTAGCCGGGGCGCCCTGTTCCCGGCAGGAACACTGAGTAACCCCAGGCGCACCTGGCTCTGCTAAGCACCATCCAGGCCCGTAGCCCCTTAGAGCCCCTCTGTGCACGCCGAGCGTAGGGGAACGCACTGCCCTCTCTTTTGGAGCAGCTTGGTTTCCTCAGCACTCGCACACGTTCACGAACGCCGTTCTGCCACATCCCACATGGCGCGGAGGTCTTACGCGTTGCCCTAATCGGAGCTGCGCTCAGAGTAACCCTCGTCTTCGCATTCCATCCAGGACCTCCTGACTGAAGGCACCGCGCCTCCTAGAGGACGGCGGCTTGGGTTCTTACTGCAATTCAAGTCCTGTTCCTTCTTTGGCACTGCAGGCAGCCCCAGGCCCAGAGGAGCGGCTACGGCGTTCCTTGGTTGAGACAGTTCGCTGGATGCGGGACTCCCTCCTGCGATAAGTTGACTCGGGGAAGGAAACGCAGGGTAACCGGTGTCTCCTGGGACTCGTCAGAAACCACAGGGATGTACGCCGAGTGTGCCCATGAACACGGGGGCCTGCTGGAACTAGCCCTGCTTTCCCATTTTGAGGGCGGCATTCATGCCTGCCTTGACGCTCCCTGACATTCCCGGCTCCCGACAGGCCAGTGAGCCCTGGAAGAGTGCTTCGGGGAAAATCATGAGTTTGCTCTCTCTAAACCAGGGGCTTCCGCGGCCGCGGTGGCGGTCCGCACGGCAGGCTCCAGAGCCAAAGGGAGCCTCAACGTGAGAACTGGCCTCCAGGTTAGGCCCTGAGTAGCCGTGCAGAAAGGGAGGCATGCAGCTCTTTCCGGGAGTTCTTAGTCGCTTTGCTTTCAAGGCAGTACACGCCCGGGGACTCCTAGGCCCCAGGGGCGTGCAGCGTTTTCCCTCCAAGGTCCCTGAGTGCCTCCAGACACCTGTGGGCCGGCTGAGCAACGTCGAGGTCCATTGGTTGATTCCCTCGGAGGACCCCCGTGCGTGCCGAGTGCCGGGCAACCACACACTGCGCGTTCCTTGAGGAGCGCTACCTCTCCAGAGCCCTCGAACGCCCTTCGGGACAACATGGCTGGTGGGTGCGAGGTGCCCAGGAAGACTCTGTCATGGCCCTTGTGTGAGCTGCCATGAGAGAACGCTGTGCTTGCAACACTGCGAGGCCCGCCCTCGTGCCTGAAGTCACTCTGCTCGAGGAGAAAGTCAGCACCTTAGCGTGCTGTGTGGCTCCCGGCACACCCCGCATGAAGCCATGCCTGGAAGTAAGGCCCTGGTTTGCCGTGCAGAAGCGGAGGCGTGCTGCACTTTCCAGGAGGTGGTGGCCTCTGCTCTGCATACCTTGAACGGCAACACAGCCTTCTGGACACCTGGGAGGCTAGCCGGGGCGCCCTGTTCCCGGCAGGAACACTGAGTAACCCCAGGCGCACCTGGCTCTGCTAAGCACCATCCAGGCCCGTAGCCCCTTAGAGCCCCTCTGTGCACGCCGAGCGTAGGGAAACGCACTGCCCTCTCTTTTGGAGCAGCTTGGTTTCCTCAGCACTCGCACACGTTCACGAACGCCGTTCTGCCACATCCCACATGGCGCGGAGGTCTTACGCGTTGCCCTAATCGGAGCTGCGCTCAGAGTAACCCTCGTCTTCGCATTCCATCCAGGACCTCCTGACTGAAGGCACCGCGCCTCCTAGAGGACGGCGGCTTGGGTTCTTACTGCAATTCAAGTCCTGTTCCTTCTTTGGCACTGCAGGCAGCCCCAGGCCCAGAGGAGCGGCTACGGCGTTCCTTGGTTGAGACAGTTCGCTGGATGCGGGACTCCCTCCTGCGATAAGTTGACTCGGGGAAGGAAACGCAGGGTAACCGGTGTCTCCTGGGACTCGTCAGAAACCACAGGGATGTACGCCGAGTGTGCCCATGAACACGGGGGCCTGCTGGAACTAGCCCTGCTTTCCCATTTTGAGGGCGGCATTCATGCCTGCCTTGACGCTCCCTGACATTCCCGGCTCCCGACAGGCCAGTGAGCCCTGGAAGAGTGCTTCGGGGAAAATCATGAGTTTGCTCTCTCTAAACCAGGGGCTTCCGCGGCCGCGGTGGCGGTCCGCACGGCAGGCTCCAGAGCCAAAGGGAGCCTCAACGTGAGAACTGGCCTCCAGGTTAGGCCCTGAGTAGCCGTGCAGAAAGGGAGGCATGCAGCTCTTTCCGGGAGTTCTTAGTCGCTTTGCTTTCAAGGCAGTACACGCCCGGGGACTCCTAGGCCCCAGGGGCGTGCAGCGTTTTCCCTCCAAGGTCCCTGAGTGCCTCCAGACACCTGTGGGCCGGCTGAGCAACGTCGAGGTCCATTGGTTGATTCCCTCGGAGGACCCCCGTGCGTGCCGAGTGCCGGGCAACCACACACTGCGCGTTCCTTGAGGAGCGCTACCTCTCCAGAGCCCTCGAACGCCCTTCGGGACAACATGGCTGGTGGGTGCGAGGTGCCCAGGAAGACTCTGTCATGGCCCTTGTGTGAGCTGCCATGAGAGATCGCTGTGCTTGCAACACTGCGAGGCCCGCCCTCGTGCCTGAAGTCACTCTGCTCGAGGAGAAAGTCAGCACCTTAGCGTGCTGTGTGGCTCCCGGCACACCCCGCATGAAGCCATGCCTGGAAGTAAGGCCCTGGTTTGCCGTGCAGAAGCGGAGGCGTGCTGCACTTTCCAGGAGGCGGTGGCCTCTGCTCTGCATACCTTGAACGGCAGCACAGCCTTCTGGACACCTGGGAGGCTAGCCGGGGCGCCCTGTTCCCGGCAGGAACACTGAGTAACCCCAGGCGCACCTGGCTCTGCTAAGCACCATCCAGGCCCGTAGCCCCTTAGAGCCCCTCTGTGCACGCCGAGCGTAGGGGAACGCACTGCCCTCCCTTTTGGAGCAGCTTGGTTTCCTCAGCACTCGCACACGTTCACGAACGCCGTTCTGCCACATCCCACATGGCGCGGAGGTCTTACGCGTTGCCCTAATCGGAGCTGCGCTCAGAGTAACCCTCGTCTTCGCATTCCATCCAGGACCTCCTGACTGAAGGCACCGTGCCTCCTAGAGGACGGCGGCTTGGGTTCTTACTGCAATTCAAGTCCTGTTCCTTCTTTGGCACTGCAGGCAGCCCCAGGCCCAGAGGAGCGGCTACGGCGTTCCTTGGTTGAGACAGTTCGCTGGATGCGGGACTCCCTCCTGCGATAAGTTGACTCGGGGAAGGAAACGCAGGGTAACCGGTGTCTCCTGGGACTCGTCAGAAACCACAGGGATGTACGCCGAGTGTGCCCATGAACACGGGGGCCTGCTGGAACTAGCCCTGCTTTCCCATTTTGAGGGCGGCATTCATGCCTGCCTTGACGCTCCCTGACATTCCCGGCTCCCGACAGGCCAGTGAGCCCTGGAAGAGTGCTTCGGGGAAAATCATGAGTTTGCTCTCTCTAAACCAGGGGCTTCCGCGGCCGCGGTGGCGGTCCGCACGGCAGGCTCCAGAGCCAAAGGGAGCCTCAACGTGAGAACTGGCCTCCAGGTTAGGCCCTGAGTAGCCGTGCAGAAAGGGAGGCATGCAGCTCTTTCCGGGAGTTCTTAGTCGCTTTGCTTTCAAGGCAGTACACGCCCGGGGACTCCTAGGCCCCAGGGGCGTGCAGCGTTTTCCCTCCAAGGTCCCTGAGTGCCTCCAGACACCTGTGGGCCGGCTGAGCAACGTCGAGGTCCATTGGTTGATTCCCTCGGAGGACCCCCGTGCGTGCCGAGTGCTGGGCAACCACACACTGCGCGTTCCTTGAGGAGCGCTACCTCTCCAGAGCCCTCGAACGCCCTTCGGGACAACATGGCTGGTGGGTGCGAGGTGCCCAGGAAGACTCTGTCATGGCCCTTGTGTGAGCTGCCATGAGAGAACGCTGTGCTTGCAACACTGCGAGGCCCGCCCTCGTGCCTGAAGTCACTCTGCTCGAGGAGAAAGTCAGCACCTTAGCGTGCTGTGTGGCTCCCGGCACACCCCGCATGAAGCCATGCCTGGAAGTAAGGCCCTGGTTTGCCGTGCAGAAGCGGAGGCGTGCTGCACTTTCCAGGAGGCGGTGGCCTCTGCTCTGCATACCTTGAACGGCAGCACAGCCTTCTGGACACCTGGGAGGCTAGCCGGGGCGCCCTGTTCCCGGCAGGAACACTGAGTAACCCCAGGCGCACCTGGCTCTGCTAAGCACCATCCAGGCCCGTAGCCCCTTAGAGCCCCTCTGTGCACGCCGAGCGTAGGGGAACGCACTGCCCTCTCTTTTGGAGCAGCTTGGTTTCCTCAGCACTCGCACACGTTCACGAACGCCGTTCTGCCACATCCCACATGGCACGGAGGTCTTACGCGTTGCCCTAATCGGAGCTGCGCTCAGAGTAACCCTCGTCTTCGCATTCCATCCAGGACCTCCTGACTGAAGGCACCGCGCCTCCTAGAGGACGGCGGCTTGGGTTCTTACTGCAATTCAAGTCCTGTTCCTTCTTTGGCACTGCAGGCAGCCCCAGGCCCAGAGGAGCGGCTACGGCGTTCCTTGGTTGAGACAGTTCGCTGGATGCGGGACTCCCTCCTGCGATAAGTTGACTCGGGGAAGGAAACGCAGGGTAACCGGTGTCTCCTGGGACTCGTCAGAAACCACAGGGATGTACGCTGAGTGTGCCCATGAACACGGGGGCCTGCTGGAACTAGCCCTGCTTTCCCATTTTGAGGGCGGCCTTCATGCCTGCCTTGACGCTCCCTGACATTCCCGGCTCCCGACAGGCCAGTGAGCCCTGGAAGAGTGCTTCGGGGAAAATCATGAGTTTGCTCTCTCTAAACCAGGGGCTTCCGCGGCCGCGGTGGCGGTCCGCACGGCAGGCTCCAGAGCCAAAGGGAGCCTCAACGTGAGAACTGGCCTCCAGGTTAGGCCCTGAGTAGCCGTGCAGAAAGGGAGGCATGCAGCTCTTTCCGGGAGTTCTTAGTCGCTTTGCTTTCAAGGCAGTACACGCCCGGGGACTCCTAGGCCCCAGGGGCGTGCAGCGTTTTCCCTCCAAGGTCCCTGAGTGCCTCCAGACACCTGTGGGCCGGCTGAGCAACGTCGAGGTCCATTGGTTGATTCCCTCGGAGGACCCCCGTGCGTGCCGAGTGCCGGGCAACCACACACTGCGCGTTCCTTGAGGAGCGCTACCTCTCCAGAGCCCTCGAACGCCCTTCGGGACAACATGGCTGGTGGGTGCGAGGTGCCCAGGAAGACTCTGTCATGGCCCTTGTGTGAGCTGCCATGAGAGAACGCTGTGCTTGCAACACTGCGAGGCCCGCCCTCGTGCCTGAAGTCACTCTGCTCGAGGAGAAAGTCAGCACCTTAGCGTGCTGTGTGGCTCCCGGCACACCCCGCATGAAGCCATGCCTGGAAGTAAGGCCCTGGTTTGCCGTGCAGAAGCGGAGGCGTGCTGCACTTTCCAGGAGGCGGTGGCCTCTGCTCTGCATACCTTGAACGGCAGCACAGCCTTCTGGACACCTGGGAGGCTAGCCGGGGCGCCCTGTTCCCGGCAGGAACACTGAGTAACCCCAGGCGCACCTGGCTCTGCTAAGCACCATCCAGGCCCGTAGCCCCTTAGAGCCCCTCTGTGCACGCCGAGCGTAGGGGAACGCACTGCCCTCTCTTTTGGAGCAGCTTGGTTTCCTCAGCACTCGCACACGTTCACGAACGCCGTTCTGCCACATCCCACATGGCGCGGAGGTCTTACGCGTTGCCCTAATCGGAGCTGCGCTCAGAGTAACCCTCGTCTTCGCATTCCATCCAGGACCTCCTGACTGAAGGCACCGCGCCTCCTAGAGGACGGCGGCTTGGGTTCTTACTGCAATTCAAGTCCTGTTCCTTCTTTGGCACTGCAGGCAGCCCCAGGCCCAGAGGAGCGGCTACGGCGTTCCTTGGTTGAGACAGTTCGCTGGATGCGGGACTCCCTCCTGCGATAAGTTGACTCGGGGAAGGAAACGCAGGGTAACCGGTGTCTCCTGGGACTCGTCAGAAACCACAGGGATGTACGCTGAGTGTGCCCATGAACACGGGGGCCTGCTGGAACTAGCCCTGCTTTCCCATTTTGAGGGCGGCATTCATGCCTGCCTTGACGCTCCCTGACATTCCCGGCTCCCGACAGGCCAGTGAGCCCTGGAAGAGTGCTTCGGGGAAAATCATGAGTTTGCTCTCTCTAAACCAGGGGCTTCCGCGGCCGCGGTGGCGGTCCGCACGGCAGGCTCCAGAGCCAAAGGGAGCCTCAACGTGAGAACTGGCCTCCAGGTTAGGCCCTGAGTAGCCGTGCAGAAAGGGAGGCATGCAGCTCTTTCCGGGAGTTCTTAGTCGCTTTGCTTTCAAGGCAGTACACGCCCGGGGACTCCTAGGCCCCAGGGGCGTGCAGCGTTTTCCCTCCAAGGTCCCTGAGTGCCTCCAGACACCTGTGGGCCGGCTGAGCAACGTCGAGGTCCATTGGTTGATTCCCTCGGAGGACCCCCGTGCGTGCCGAGTGCCGGGCAACCACACACTGCGCGTTCCTTGAGGAGCGCTACATCTCCAGAGCCCTCGAACGCCCTTCGGGACAACATGGCTGGTGGGTGCGAGGTGCCCAGGAAGACTCTGTCATGGCCCTTGTGTGAGCTGCCATGAGAGAACGCTGTGCTTGCAACACTGCGAGGCCCGCCCTCGTGCCTGAAGTCACTCTGCTCGAGGAGAAAGTCAGCACCTTAGCGTGCTGTGTGGCTCCCGGCACACCCCGCATGAAGCCATGCCTGTAAGTAAGGCCCTGGTTTGCCGTGCAGAAGCGGAGGCGTGCTGCACTTTCCAGGAGGCGGTGGCCTCTGCTCTGCATAACTTGAATGGCAGCACAGCCTTCTGGACACCTGGGAGGCTAGCCGGGGCGCCCTGTTCCCGGCAGGAACACTGAGTAACCCCAGGCGCACCTGGCTCTGCTAAGCACCATCCAGGCCCGTAGCCCCTTAGAGCCCCTCTGTGCACGCCGAGCGTAGGGGAACGCACTGCCCTCTCTTTTGGAGCAGCTTGGTTTCCTCAGCACTCGCACACGTTCACGAACGCCGTTCTGCCACATCCCACATGGCGCGGAGGTCTTACGCGTTGCCCTAATCGGAGCTGCGCTCAGAGTAACCCTCGTCTTCGCATTCCATCCAGGACCTCCTGACTGAAGGCACCGCGCCTCCTAGAGGACGGCGGCTTGGGTTCTTACTGCAATTCAAGTCCTGTTCCTTCTTTGGCACTGCAGGCAGCCCCAGGCCCAGAGGAGCGGCTACGGCGTTCCTTGGTTGAGACAGTTCGCTGGATGCGGGACTCCCTCCTGCGATAAGTTGACTCGGGGAAGGAAACGCAGGGTAACCGGTGTCTCCTGGGACTCGTCAGAAACCACAGGGATGTACGCCGAGTGTGCCCATGAACACGGGGGCCTGCTGGAACTAGCCCTGCTTTCCCATTTTGAGGGCGGCATTCATGCCTGCCTTGACGCTCCCTGACATTCCCGGCTCCCGACAGGCCAGTGAGCCCTGGAAGAGTGCTTCGGGGAAAATCATGAGTTTGCTCTCTCTAAACCAGGGGCTTCCGCGGCCGCGGTGGCGGTCCGCACGGCAGGCTCCAGAGCCAAAGGGAGCCTCAACGTGAGAACTGGCCTCCAGGTTAGGCCCTGAGTAGCCGTGCAGAAAGGGAGGCATGCAGCTCTTTCCGGGAGTTCTTAGTCGCTTTGCTTTCAAGGCAGTACACGCCCGGGGACTCCTAGGCCCCACGGGCGTGCAGCGTTTTCCCTCCAAGGTCCCTGAGTGCCTCCAGACACCTGTGGGCCGGCTGAGCAACGTCGAGGTCCATTGGTTGATTCCCTCGGAGGACCCCCGTGCGTGCCGAGTGCCGGGCAACCACACACTGCGCGTTCCTTGAGGAGCGCTACATCTCCAGAGCCCTCGAACGCCCTTCGGGACAACATGGCTGGTGGGTGCGAGGTGCCCAGGAAGACTCTGTCATGGCCCTTGTGTGAGCTGCCATGAGAGAACGCTGTGCTTGCAACACTGCGAGGCCCGCCCTCGTGCCTGAAGTCACTCTGCTCGAGGAGAAAGTCAGCACCTTAGCGTGCTGTGTGGCTCCCGGCACACCCCGCATGAAGCCATGCCTGTAAGTAAGGCCCTGGTTTGCCGTGCAGAAGCGGAGGCGTGCTGCACTTTCCAGGAGGCGGTGGCCTCTGCTCTGCATACCTTGAATGGCAGCACAGCCTTCTGGACACCTGGGAGGCTAGCCGGGGCGCCCTGTTCCCGGCAGGAACACTGAGTAACCCCAGGCGCACCTGGCTCTGCTAAGCACCATCCAGGCCCGTAGCCCCTTAGAGCCCCTCTGTGCACGCCGAGCGTAGGGGAACGCACTGCCCTCTCTTTTGGAGCAGCTTGGTTTCCTCAGCACTCGCACACGTTCACGAACGCCGTTCTGCCACATCCCACATGGCGCGGAGGTCTTACGCGTTGCCCTAATCGGAGCTGCGCTCAGAGTAACCCTCGTCTTCGCATTCCATCCAGGACCTCCTGACTGAAGGCACCGCGCCTCCTAGAGGACGGCGGCTTGGGTTCTTACTGCAATTCAAGTCCTGTTCCTTCTTTGGCACTGCAGGCAGCCCCAGGCCCAGAGGAGCGGCTACGGCGTTCCTTGGTTGAGACAGTTCGCTGGATGCGGGACTCCCTCCTGCGATAAGTTGACTCGGGGAAGGAAACGCAGGGTAACCGGTGTCTCCTGGGACTCGTCAGAAACCACAGGGATGTACGCCGAGTGTGCCCATGAACACGGGGGCCTGCTGGAACTAGCCCTGCTTTCCCATTTTGAGGGCGGCATTCATGCCTGCCTTGACGCTCCCTGACATTCCCGGCTCCCGACAGGCCAGTGAGCCCTGGAAGAGTGCTTCGGGGAAAATCATGAGTTTGCTCTCTCTAAACCAGGGGCTTCCGCGGCCGCGGTGGCGGTCCGCACGGCAGGCTCCAGAGCCAAAGGGAGCCTCAACGTGAGAACTGGCCTCCAGGTTAGGCCCTGAGTAGCCGTGCAGAAAGGGAGGCATGCAGCTCTTTCCGGGAGTTCTTAGTCGCTTTGCTTTCAAGGCAGTACACGCCCGGGGACTCCTAGGCCCCACGGGCGTGCAGCGTTTTCCCTCCAAGGTCCCTGAGTGCCTCCAGACACCTGTGGGCCGGCTGAGCAACGTCGAGGTCCATTGGTTGATTCCCTCGGAGGACCCCCGTGCGTGCCGAGTGCCGGGCAACCACACACTGCGCGTTCCTTGAGGAGCGCTACCTCTCCAGAGCCCTCGAACGCCCTTCGGGACAACATGGCTGGTGGGTGCGAGGTGCCCAGGAAGACTCTGTCATGGCCCTTGTGTGAGCTGCCATGAGAGAACGCTGTGCTTGCAACACTGCGAGGCCCGCCCTCGTGCCTGAAGTCACTCTGCTCGAGGAGAAAGTCAGCACCTTAGCGTGCTGTGTGGCTCCCGGCACACCCAGCATGAAGCCATGCCTGGAAGTAAGGCCCTGGTTTGCCGTGCAGAAGCGGAGGCGTGCTGCACTTTCCAGGAGGCGGTGGCCTCTGCTCTGCATACCTTGAACGGCAGCACAGCCTTCTGGACACCTGGGAGGCTAGCCGGGGCGCCCTGTTCCCGGCAGGAACACTGAGTAACCCCAGGCGCACCTGGCTCTGCTAAGCACCATCCAGGCCCGTAGCCCCTTAGAGCCCCTCTGTGCACGCCGAGCGTAGGGGAACGCACTGCCCTCTCTTTTGGAGCAGCTTGGTTTCCTCAGCACTCGCACACGTTCACGAACGCCGTTCTGCCACATCCCACATGGCGCGGAGGTCTTACGCGTTGCCCTAATCGGAGCTGCGCTCAGAGTAACCCTCGTCTTCGCATTCCATCCAGGACCTCCTGACTGAAGGCACCGCGCCTCCTAGAGGACGGCGGCTTGGGTTCTTACTGCAATTCAAGTCCTGTTCCTTCTTTGGCACTGCAGGCAGCCCCAGGCCCAGAGGAGCGGCTACGGCGTTCCTTGGTTGAGACAGTTCGCTGGATGCGGGACTCCCTCCTGCGATAAGTTGACTCGGGGAAGGAAACGCAGGGTAACCGGTGTCTCCTGGGACTCGTCAGAAACCACAGGGATGTACGCTGAGTGTGCCCATGAACACGGGGGCCTGCTGGAACTAGCCCTGCTTTCCCATTTTGAGGGCGGCATTCATGCCTGCCTTGACGCTCCCTGACATTCCCGGCTCCCGACAGGCCAGTGAGCCCTGGAAGAGTGCTTTGGGGAAAATCATGAGTTTGCTCTCTCTAAACCAGGGGCTGCCGCGGCCGCGGTGGCGGTCCGCACGGCAGGCTCCAGAGCCAAAGGGAGCCTCAACGTGAGAACTGGCCTCCAGGTTAGGCCCTGAGTAGCCGTGCAGAAAGGGAGGCATGCAGCTCTTTCCGGGAGTTCTTAGTCGCTTTGCTTTCAAGGCAGTACACGCCCGGGGACTCCTAGGCCCCAGGGGCGTGCAGCGTTTTCCCTCCAAGGTCCCTGAGTGCCTCCAGACACCTGTGGGCCGGCTGAGCAACGTCGAGGTCCATTGGTTGATTCCCTCGGAGGACCCCCGTGCGTGCCGAGTGCCGGGCAACCACACACTGCGCGTTCCTTGAGGAGCGCTACATCTCCAGAGCCCTCGAACGCCCTTCGGGACAACATGGCTGGTGGGTGCGAGGTGCCCAGGAAGACTCTGTCATGGCCCTTGTGTGAGCTGCCATGAGAGAACGCTGTGCTTGCAACACTGCGAGGCCCGCCCTCGTGCCTGAAGTCACTCTGCTCGAGGAGAAAGTCAGCACCTTAGCGTGCTGTGTGGCTCCCGGCACACCCCGCATGAAGCCATGCCTGTAAGTAAGGCCCTGGTTTGCCGTGCAGAAGCGGAGGCGTGCTGCACTTTCCAGGAGGCGGTGGCCTCTGCTCTGCATACCTTGAACGGCAGCACAGCCTTCTGGACACCTGGGAGGCTAGCCGGGGCGCCCTGTTCCCGGCAGGAACACTGAGTAACCCCAGGCGCACCTGGCTCTGCTAAGCACCATCCAGGCCCGTAGCCCCTTAGAGCCCCTCTGTGCACGCCGAGCGTAGGGGAACGCACTGCCCTCTCTTTTGGAGCAGCTTGGTTTCCTCAGCACTCGCACACGTTCACGAACGCCGTTCTGCCACATCCCACATGGCGCGGAGGTCTTACGCGTTGCCCTAATCGGAGCTGCGCTCAGAGTAACCCTCGTCTTCGCATTCCATCCAGGACCTCCTGACTGAAGGCACCGCGCCTCCTAGAGGACGGCGGCTTGGGTTCTTACTGCAATTCAAGTCCTGTTCCTTCTTTGGCACTGCAGGCAGCCCCAGGCCCAGAGGAGCGGCTACGGCGTTCCTTGGTTGAGACAGTTCGCCGGATGCGGGACTCCCTCCTGCGATAAGTTGACTCGGGGAAGGAAACGCAGGGTAACCGGTGTCTCCTGGGACTCGTCAGAAACCACAGGGATGTACGCCGAGTGTGCCCATGAACACGGGGGCCTGCTGGAACTAGCCCTGCTTTCCCATTTTGAGGGCGGCATTCATGCCTGCCTTGACGCTCCCTGACATTCCCGGCTCCCGACAGGCCAGTGAGCCCTGGAAGAGTGCTTCGGGGAAAATCATGAGTTTGCTCTCTCTAAACCAGGGGCTTCCGCGGCCGCGGTGGCGGTCCGCACGGCAGGCTCCAGAGCCAAAGGGAGCCTCAACGTGAGAACTGGCCTCCAGGTTAGGCCCTGAGTAGCCGTGCAGAAAGGGAGGCATGCAGCTCTTTCCGGGAGTTCTTAGTCGCTTTGCTTTCAAGGCAGTACACGCCCGGGGACTCCTAGGCCCCAGGGGCGTGCAGCGTTTTCCCTCCAAGGTCCCTGAGTGCCTCCAGACACCTGTGGGCCGGCTGAGCAACGTCGAGGTCCATTGGTTGATTCCCTCGGAGGACCCCCGTGCGTGCCGAGTGCCGGGCAACCACACACTGCGCGTTCCTTGAGGAGCGCTACCTCTCCAGAGCCCTCGAACGCCCTTCGGGACAACATGGCTGGTGGGTGCGAGGTGCCCAGGAAGACTCTGTCATGGCCCTTGTGTGAGCTGCCATGAGAGAACGCTGTGCTTGCAACACTGCGAGGCCCGCCCTCGTGCCTGAAGTCACTCTGCTCGAGGAGAAAGTCAGCACCTTAGCGTGCTGTGTGGCTCCCGGCACACCCAGCATGAAGCCATGCCTGGAAGTAAGGCCCTGGTTTGCCGTGCAGAAGCGGAGGCGTGCTGCACTTTCCAGGAGGCGGTGGCCTCTGCTCTGCATACCTTGAACGGCAGCACAGCCTTCTGGACACCTGGGAGGCTAGCCGGGGCGCCCTGTTCCCGGCAGGAACACTGAGTAACCCCAGGCGCACCTGGCTCTGCTAAGCACCATCCAGGCCCGTAGCCCCTTAGAGCCCCTCTGTGCACGCCGAGCGTAGGGAAACGCACTGCCCTCTCTTTTGGAGCAGCTTGGTTTCCTCAGCACTCGCACACGTTCACGAACGCCGTTCTGCCACATCCCACATGGCGCGGAGGTCTTACGCGTTGCCCTAATCGGAGCTGCGCTCAGAGTAACCCTCGTCTTCGCATTCCATCCAGGACCTCCTGACTGAAGGCACCGCGCCTCCTAGAGGACGGCGGCTTGGGTTCTTACTGCAATTCAAGTCCTGTTCCTTCTTTGGCACTGCAGGCAGCCCCAGGCCCAGAGGAGCGGCTACGGCGTTCCTTGGTTGAGACAGTTCGCCGGATGCGGGACTCCCTCCTGCGATAAGTTGACTCGGGGAAGGAAACGCAGGGTAACCGGTGTCTCCTGGGACTCGTCAGAAACCACAGGGATGTACGCCGAGTGTGCCCATGAACACGGGGGCCTGCTGGAACTAGCCCTGCTTTCCCATTTTGAGGGCGGCATTCATGCCTGCCTTGACGCTCCCTGACATTCCCGGCTCCCGACAGGCCAGTGAGCCCTGGAAGAGTGCTTCGGGGAAAATCATGAGTTTGCTCTCTCTAAACCAGGGGCTTCCGCGGCCGCGGTGGCGGTCCGCACGGCAGGCTCCAGAGCCAAAGGGAGCCTCAACGTGAGAACTGGCCTCCAGGTTAGGCCCTGAGTAGCCGTGCAGAAAGGGAGGCATGCAGCTCTTTCCGGGAGTTCTTAGTCGCTTTGCTTTCAAGGCAGTACACGCCCGGGGACTCCTAGGCCCCACGGGCGTGCAGCGTTTTCCCTCCAAGGTCCCTGAGTGCCTCCAGACACCTGTGGGCCGGCTGAGCAACGTCGAGGTCCATTGGTTGATTCCCTCGGAGGACCCCCGTGCGTGCCGAGTGCCGGGCAACCACACACTGCGCGTTCCTTGAGGAGCGCTACCTCTCCAGAGCCCTCGAACGCCCTTCGGGACAACATGGCTGGTGGGTGCGAGGTGCCCAGGAAGACTCTGTCATGGCCCTTGTGTGAGCTGCCATGAGAGAACGCTGTGCTTGCAACACTGCGAGGCCCGCCCTCGTGCCTGAAGTCACTCTGCTCGAGGAGAAAGTCAGCACCTTAGCGTGCTGTGTGGCTCCCGGCACACCCAGCATGAAGCCATGCCTGGAAGTAAGGCCCTGGTTTGCCGTGCAGAAGCGGAGGCGTGCTGCACTTTCCAGGAGGCGGTGGCCTCTGCTCTGCATACCTTGAACGGCAGCACAGCCTTCTGGACACCTGGGAGGCTAGCCGGGGCGCCCTGTTCCCGGCAGGAACACTGAGTAACCCCAGGCGCACCTGGCTCTGCTAAGCACCATCCAGGCCCGTAGCCCCTTAGAGCCCCTCTGTGCAAGCCGAGCGTAGGGAAACGCACTGCCCTCTCTTTTGGAGCAGCTTGGTTTCCTCAGCACTCGCACACGTTCACGAACGCCGTTCTGCCACATCCCACATGGCGCGGAGGTCTTACGCGTTGCCCTAATCGGAGCTGCGCTCAGAGTAACCCTCGTCTTCGCATTCCATCCAGGACCTCCTGACTGAAGGCACCGTGCCTCCTAGAGGACGGCGGCTTGGGTTCTTACTGCAATTCAAGTCCTGTTCCTTCTTTGGCACTGCAGGCAGCCCCAGGCCCAGAGGAGCGGCTACGGCGTTCCTTGGTTGAGACAGTTCGCCGGATGCGGGACTCCCTCCTGCGATAAGTTGACTCGGGGAAGGAAACGCAGGGTAACCGGTGTCTCCTGGGACTCGTCAGAAACCACAGGGATGTACGCTGAGTGTGCCCATGAACACGGGGGCCTGCTGGAACTAGCCCTGCTTTCCCATTTTGAGGGCGGCATTCATGCCTGCCTTGACGCTCCCTGACATTCCCGGCTCCCGACAGGCCAGTGAGCCCTGGAAGAGTGCTTCGGGGAAAATCATGAGTTTGCTCTCTCTAAACCAGGGGCTGCCGCGGCCGCGGTGGCGGTCCGCACGGCAGGCTCCAGAGCCAAAGGGAGCCTCAACGTGAGAACTGGCCTCCAGGTTAGGCCCTGAGTAGCCGTGCAGAAAGGGAGGCATGCAGCTCTTTCCGGGAGTTCTTAGTCGCTTTGCTTTCAAGGCAGTACACGCCCGGGGACTCCTAGGCCCCACGGGCGTGCAGCGTTTTCCCTCCAAGGTCCCTGAGTGCCTCCAGACACCTGTGGGCCGGCTGAGCAACGTCGAGGTCCATTGGTTGATTCCCTCGGAGGACCCCCGTGCGTGCCGAGTGCTGGGCAACCACACACTGCGCGTTCCTTGAGGAGCGCTACCTCTCCAGAGCCCTCGAACGCCCTTCGGGACAACATGGCTGGTGGGTGCGAGGTGCCCAGGAAGACTCTGTCATGGCCCTTGTGTGAGCTGCCATGAGAGAACGCTGTGCTTGCAACACTGCGAGGCCCGCCCTCGTGCCTGAAGTCACTCTGCTCGAGGAGAAAGTCAGCACCTTAGCGTGCTGTGTGGCTCCCGGCACACCCAGCATGAAGCCATGCCTGGAAGTAAGGCCCTGGTTTGCCGTGCAGAAGCGGAGGCGTGCTGCACTTTCCAGGAGGCGGTGGCCTCTGCTCTGCATACCTTGAACGGCAGCACAGCCTTCTGGACACCTGGGAGGCTAGCCGGGGCGCCCTGTTCCCGGCAGGAACACTGAGTAACCCCAGGCGCACCTGGCTCTGCTAAGCACCATCCAGGCCCGTAGCCCCTTAGAGCCCCTCTGTGCACGCCGAGCGTAGGGAAACGCACTGCCCTCTCTTTTGGAGCAGCTTGGTTTCCTCAGCACTCGCACACGTTCACGAACGCCGTTCTGCCACATCCCACATGGCGCGGAGGTCTTACGCGTTGCCCTAATCGGAGCTGCGCTCAGAGTAACCCTCGTCTTCGCATTCCATCCAGGACCTCCTGACTGAAGGCACCGTGCCTCCTAGAGGACGGCGGCTTGGGTTCTTACTGCAATTCAAGTCCTGTTCCTTCTTTGGCACTGCAGGCAGCCCCAGGCCCAGAGGAGCGGCTACGGCGTTCCTTGGTTGAGACAGTTCGCCGGATGCGGGACTCCCTCCTGCGATAAGTTGACTCGGGGAAGGAAACGCAGGGTAACCGGTGTCTCCTGGGACTCGTCAGAAACCACAGGGATGTACGCTGAGTGTGCCCATGAACACGGGGGCCTGCTGGAACTAGCCCTGCTTTCCCATTTTGAGGGCGGCATTCATGCCTGCCTTGACGCTCCCTGACATTCCCGGCTCCCGACAGGCCAGTGAGCCCTGGAAGAGTGCTTCGGGGAAAATCATGAGTTTGCTCTCTCTAAACCAGGGGCTGCCGCGGCCGCGGTGGCGGTCCGCACGGCAGGCTCCAGAGCCAAAGGGAGCCTCAACGTGAGAACTGGCCTCCAGGTTAGGCCCTGAGTAGCCGTGCAGAAAGGGAGGCATGCAGCTCTTTCCGGGAGTTCTTAGTCGCTTTGCTTTCAAGGCAGTACACGCCCGGGGACTCCTAGGCCCCACGGGCGTGCAGCGTTTTCCCTCCAAGGTCCCTGAGTGCCTCCAGACACCTGTGGGCCGGCTGAGCAACGTCGAGGTCCATTGGTTGATTCCCTCGGAGGACCCCCGTGCGTGCCGAGTGCTGGGCAACCACACACTGCGCGTTCCTTGAGGAGCGCTACCTCTCCAGAGCCCTCGAACGCCCTTCGGGACAACATGGCTGGTGGGTGCGAGGTGCCCAGGAAGACTCTGTCATGGCCCTTGTGTGAGCTGCCATGAGAGAACGCTGTGCTTGCAACACTGCGAGGCCCGCCCTCGTGCCTGAAGTCACTCTGCTCGAGGAGAAAGTCAGCACCTTAGCGTGCTGTGTGGCTCCCGGCACACCCAGCATGAAGCCATGCCTGG
Organism: Lagenorhynchus albirostris; assembly: GCF_949774975.1. Taxonomy (NCBI): domain Eukaryota; kingdom Metazoa; phylum Chordata; class Mammalia; order Artiodactyla; family Delphinidae; genus Lagenorhynchus; species Lagenorhynchus albirostris. Next base: position 105,867,051 of record NC_083102.1, on the reverse strand, counting down.
AAGTAAGGCCCTGGTTTGCCGTGCAGAAGCGGAGGCGTGCTGCACTTTCCAGGAGGCGGTGGCCTCTGCTCTGCATACCTTGAACGGCAGCACAGCCTTCTGGACACCTGGGAGGCTAGCCGGGGCGCCCTGTTCCCGGCAGGAACACTGAGTAACCCCAGGCGCACCTGGCTCTGCTAAGCACCATCCAGGCCCGTAGCCCCTTAGAGCCCCTCTGTGCACGCCGAGCGTAGGGAAACGCACTGCCCTCTCTTTTGGAGCAGCTTGGTTTCCTCAGCACTCGCACACGTTCACGAACGCCGTTCTGCCACATCCCACATGGCGCGGAGGTCTTACGCGTTGCCCTAATCGGAGCTGCGCTCAGAGTAACCCTCGTCTTCGCATTCCATCCAGGACCTCCTGACTGAAGGCACCGTGCCTCCTAGAGGACGGCGGCTTGGGTTCTTACTGCAATTCAAGTCCTGTTCCTTCTTTGGCACTGCAGGCAGCCCCAGGCCCAGAGGAGCGGCTACGGCGTTCCTTGGTTGAGACAGTTCGCTGGATGCGGGACTCCCTCCTGCGATAAGTTGACTCGGGGAAGGAAACGCAGGGTAACCGGTGTCTCCTGGGACTCGTCAGAAACCACAGGGATGTACGCTGAGTGTGCCCATGAACACGGGGGCCTGCTGGAACTAGCCCTGCTTTCCCATTTTGAGGGCGGCCTTCATGCCTGCCTTGACGCTCCCTGACATTCCCGGCTCCCGACAGGCCAGTGAGCCCTGGAAGAGTGCTTCGGGGAAAATCATGAGTTTGCTCTCTCTAAACCAGGGGCTGCCGCGGCCGCGGTGGCGGTCCGCACGGCAGGCTCCAGAGCCAAAGGGAGCCTCAACGTGAGAACTGGCCTCCAGGTTAGGCCCTGAGTAGCCGTGCAGAAAGGGAGGCATGCAGCTCTTTCCGGGAGTTCTTAGTCGCTTTGCTTTCAAGGCAGTACACGCCCGGGGACTCCTAGGCCCCACGGGCGTGCAGCGTTTTCCCTCCAAGGTCCCTGAGTGCCTCCAGACACCTGTGGGCCGGCTGAGCAACGTCGAGGTCCATTGGTTGATTCCCTCGGAGGACCCCCGTGCGTGCCGAGTGCTGGGCAACCACACACTGCGCGTTCCTTGAGGAGCGCTACCTCTCCAGAGCCCTCGAACGCCCTTCGGGACAACATGGCTGGTGGGTGCGAGGTGCCCAGGAAGACTCTGTCATGGCCCTTGTGTGAGCTGCCATGAGAGAACGCTGTGCTTGCAACACTGCGAGGCCCGCCCTCGTGCCTGAAGTCACTCTGCTCGAGGAGAAAGTCAGCACCTTAGCGTGCTGTGTGGCTCCCGGCACACCCAGCATGAAGCCATGCCTGGAAGTAAGGCCCTGGTTTGCCGTGCAGAAGCGGAGGCGTGCTGCACTTTCCAGGAGGCGGTGGCCTCTGCTCTGCATACCTTGAACGGCAGCACAGCCTTCTGGACACCTGGGAGGCTAGCCGGGGCGCCCTGTTCCCGGCAGGAACACTGAGTAACCCCAGGCGCACCTGGCTCTGCTAAGCACCATCCAGGCCCGTAGCCCCTTAGAGCCCCTCTGTGCACGCCGAGCGTAGGGAAACGCACTGCCCTCTCTTTTGGAGCAGCTTGGTTTCCTCAGCACTCGCACACGTTCACGAACGCCGTTCTGCCACATCCCACATGGCGCGGAGGTCTTACGCGTTGCCCTAATCGGAGCTGCGCTCAGAGTAACCCTCGTCTTCGCATTCCATCCAGGACCTCCTGACTGAAGGCACCGTGCCTCCTAGAGGACGGCGGCTTGGGTTCTTACTGCAATTCAAGTCCTGTTCCTTCTTTGGCACTGCAGGCAGCCCCAGGCCCAGAGGAGCGGCTACGGCGTTCCTTGGTTGAGACAGTTCGCCGGATGCGGGACTCCCTCCTGCGATAAGTTGACTCGGGGAAGGAAACGCAGGGTAACCGGTGTCTCCTGGGACTCGTCAGAAACCACAGGGATGTACGCCGAGTGTGCCCATGAACACGGGGGCCTGCTGGAACTAGCCCTGCTTTCCCATTTTGAGGGCGGCATTCATGCCTGCCTTGACGCTCCCTGACATTCCCGGCTCCCGACAGGCCAGTGAGCCCTGGAAGAGTGCTTCGGGGAAAATCATGAGTTTGCTCTCTCTAAACCAGGGGCTGCCGCGGCCGCGGTGGCGGTCCGCACGGCAGGCTCCAGAGCCAAAGGGAGCCTCAACGTGAGAACTGGCCTCCAGGTTAGGCCCTGAGTAGCCGTGCAGAAAGGGAGGCATGCAGCTCTTTCCGGGAGTTCTTAGTCGCTTTGCTTTCAAGGCAGTACACGCCCGGGGACTCCTAGGCCCCACGGGCGTGCAGCGTTTTCCCTCCAAGGTCCCTGAGTGCCTCCAGACACCTGTGGGCCGGCTGAGCAACGTCGAGGTCCATTGGTTGATTCCCTCGGAGGACCCCCGTGCGTGCCGAGTGCCGGGCAACCACACACTGCGCGTTCCTTGAGGAGCGCTACCTCTCCAGAGCCCTCGAACGCCCTTCGGGACAACATGGCTGGTGGGTGCGAGGTGCCCAGGAAGACTCTGTCACGGCCCTTGTGTGAGCTGCCATGAGAGAACGCTGTGCTTGCAACACTGCGAGGCCCGCCCTCGTGCCTGAAGTCACTCTGCTCGAGGAGAAAGTCAGCACCTTAGCGTGCTGTGTGGCTCCCGGCACACCCAGCATGAAGCCATGCCTGGAAGTAAGGCCCTGGTTTGCCGTGCAGAAGCGGAGGCGTGCTGCACTTTCCAGGAGGCGGTGGCCTCTGCTCTGCATACCTTGAACGGCAGCACAGCCTTCTGGACACCTGGGAGGCTAGCCGGGGCGCCCTGTTCCCGGCAGGAACACTGAGTAACCCCAGGCGCACCTGGCTCTGCTAAGCACCATCCAGGCCCGTAGCCCCTTAGAGCCCCTCTGTGCACGCCGAGCGTAGGGAAACGCACTGCCCTCTCTTTTGGAGCAGCTTGGTTTCCTCAGCACTCGCACACGTTCACGAACGCCGTTCTGCCACATCCCACATGGCGCGGAGGTCTTACGCGTTGCCCTAATCGGAGCTGCGCTCAGAGTAACCCTCGTCTTCGCATTCCATCCAGGACCTCCTGACTGAAGGCACCGTGCCTCCTAGAGGACGGCGGCTTGGGTTCTTACTGCAATTCAAGTCCTGTTCCTTCTTTGGCACTGCAGGCAGCCCCAGGCCCAGAGGAGCGGCTACGGCGTTCCTTGGTTGAGACAGTTCGCCGGATGCGGGACTCCCTCCTGCGATAAGTTGACTCGGGGAAGGAAACGCAGGGTAACCGGTGTCTCCTGGGACTCGTCAGAAACCACAGGGATGTACGCTGAGTGTGCCCATGAACACGGGGGCCTGCTGGAACTAGCCCTGCTTTCCCATTTTGAGGGCGGCATTCATGCCTGCCTTGACGCTCCCTGACATTCCCGGCTCCCGACAGGCCAGTGAGCCCTGGAAGAGTGCTTCGGGGAAAATCATGAGTTTGCTCTCTCTAAACCAGGGGCTGCCGCGGCCGCGGTGGCGGTCCGCACGGCAGGCTCCAGAGCCAAAGGGAGCCTCAACGTGAGAACTGGCCTCCAGGTTAGGCCCTGAGTAGCCGTGCAGAAAGGGAGGCATGCAGCTCTTTCCGGGAGTTCTTAGTCGCTTTGCTTTCAAGGCAGTACACGCCCGGGGACTCCTAGGCCCCACGGGCGTGCAGCGTTTTCCCTCCAAGGTCCCTGAGTGCCTCCAGACACCTGTGGGCCGGCTGAGCAACGTCGAGGTCCATTGGTTGATTCCCTCGGAGGACCCCCGTGCGTGCCGAGTGCTGGGCAACCACACACTGCGCGTTCCTTGAGGAGCGCTACCTCTCCAGAGCCCTCGAACGCCCTTCGGGACAACATGGCTGGTGGGTGCGAGGTGCCCAGGAAGACTCTGTCATGGCCCTTGTGTGAGCTGCCATGAGAGAACGCTGTGCTTGCAACACTGCGAGGCCCGCCCTCGTGCCTGAAGTCACTCTGCTCGAGGAGAAAGTCAGCACCTTAGCGTGCTGTGTGGCTCCCGGCACACCCAGCATGAAGCCATGCCTGGAAGTAAGGCCCTGGTTTGCCGTGCAGAAGCGGAGGCGTGCTGCACTTTCCAGGAGGCGGTGGCCTCTGCTCTGCATACCTTGAACGGCAGCACAGCCTTCTGGACACCTGGGAGGCTAGCCGGGGCGCCCTGTTCCCGGCAGGAACACTGAGTAACCCCAGGCGCACCTGGCTCTGCTAAGCACCATCCAGGCCCGTAGCCCCTTAGAGCCCCTCTGTGCACGCCGAGCGTAGGGAAACGCACTGCCCTCTCTTTTGGAGCAGCTTGGTTTCCTCAGCACTCGCACACGTTCACGAACGCCGTTCTGCCACATCCCACATGGCGCGGAGGTCTTACGCGTTGCCCTAATCGGAGCTGCGCTCAGAGTAACCCTCGTCTTCGCATTCCATCCAGGACCTCCTGACTGAAGGCACCGTGCCTCCTAGAGGACGGCGGCTTGGGTTCTTACTGCAATTCAAGTCCTGTTCCTTCTTTGGCACTGCAGGCAGCCCCAGGCCCAGAGGAGCGGCTACGGCGTTCCTTGGTTGAGACAGTTCGCCGGATGCGGGACTCCCTCCTGCGATAAGTTGACTCGGGGAAGGAAACGCAGGGTAACCGGTGTCTCCTGGGACTCGTCAGAAACCACAGGGATGTACGCTGAGTGTGCCCATGAACACGGGGGCCTGCTGGAACTAGCCCTGCTTTCCCATTTTGAGGGCGGCATTCATGCCTGCCTTGACGCTCCCTGACATTCCCGGCTCCCGACAGGCCAGTGAGCCCTGGAAGAGTGCTTCGGGGAAAATCATGAGTTTGCTCTCTCTAAACCAGGGGCTGCCGCGGCCGCGGTGGCGGTCCGCACGGCAGGCTCCAGAGCCAAAGGGAGCCTCAACGTGAGAACTGGCCTCCAGGTTAGGCCCTGAGTAGCCGTGCAGAAAGGGAGGCATGCAGCTCTTTCCGGGAGTTCTTAGTCGCTTTGCTTTCAAGGCAGTACACGCCCGGGGACTCCTAGGCCCCACGGGCGTGCAGCGTTTTCCCTCCAAGGTCCCTGAGTGCCTCCAGACACCTGTGGGCCGGCTGAGCAACGTCGAGGTCCATTGGTTGATTCCCTCGGAGGACCCCCGTGCGTGCCGAGTGCTGGGCAACCACACACTGCGCGTTCCTTGAGGAGCGCTACCTCTCCAGAGCCCTCGAACGCCCTTCGGGACAACATGGCTGGTGGGTGCGAGGTGCCCAGGAAGACTCTGTCATGGCCCTTGTGTGAGCTGCCATGAGAGAACGCTGTGCTTGCAACACTGCGAGGCCCGCCCTCGTGCCTGAAGTCACTCTGCTCGAGGAGAAAGTCAGCACCTTAGCGTGCTGTGTGGCTCCCGGCACACCCAGCATGAAGCCATGCCTGGAAGTAAGGCCCTGGTTTGCCGTGCAGAAGCGGAGGCGTGCTGCACTTTCCAGGAGGCGGTGGCCTCTGCTCTGCATACCTTGAACGGCAGCACAGCCTTCTGGACACCTGGGAGGCTAGCCGGGGCGCCCTGTTCCCGGCAGGAACACTGAGTAACCCCAGGCGCACCTGGCTCTGCTAAGCACCATCCAGGCCCGTAGCCCCTTAGAGCCCCTCTGTGCACGCCGAGCGTAGGGAAACGCACTGCCCTCTCTTTTGGAGCAGCTTGGTTTCCTCAGCACTCGCACACGTTCACGAACGCCGTTCTGCCACATCCCACATGGCGCGGAGGTCTTACGCGTTGCCCTAATCGGAGCTGCGCTCAGAGTAACCCTCGTCTTCGCATTCCATCCAGGACCTCCTGACTGAAGGCACCGTGCCTCCTAGAGGACGGCGGCTTGGGTTCTTACTGCAATTCAAGTCCTGTTCCTTCTTTGGCACTGCAGGCATCCCCAGGCCCAGAGGAGCGGCTACGGCGTTCCTTGGTTGAGACAGTTCGCTGGATGCGGGACTCCCTCCTGCGATAAGTTGACTCGGGGAAGGAAACGCAGGGTAACCGGTGTCTCCTGGGACTCGTCAGAAACCACAGGGATGTACGCTGAGTGTGCCCATGAACACGGGGGCCTGCTGGAACTAGCCCTGCTTTCCCATTTTGAGGGCGGCCTTCATGCCTGCCTTGACGCTCCCTGACATTCCCGGCTCCCGACAGGCCAGTGAGCCCTGGAAGAGTGCTTCGGGGAAAATCATGAGTTTGCTCTCTCTAAACCAGGGGCTGCCGCGGCCGCGGTGGCGGTCCGCACGGCAGGCTCCAGAGCCAAAGGGAGCCTCAACGTGAGAACTGGCCTCCAGGTTAGGCCCTGAGTAGCCGTGCAGAAAGGGAGGCATGCAGCTCTTTCCGGGAGTTCTTAGTCGCTTTGCTTTCAAGGCAGTACACGCCCGGGGACTCCTAGGCCCCAGGGGCGTGCAGCGTTTTCCCTCCAAGGTCCCTGAGTGCCTCCAGACACCTGTGGGCCGGCTGAGCAACGTCGAGGTCCATTGGTTGATTCCCTCGGAGGACCCCCGTGCGTGCCGAGTGCTGGGCAACCACACACTGCGCGTTCCTTGAGGAGCGCTACCTCTCCAGAGCCCTCGAACGCCCTTCGGGACAACATGGCTGGTGGGTGCGAGGTGCCCAGGAAGACTCTGTCATGGCCCTTGTGTGAGCTGCCATGAGAGAACGCTGTGCTTGCAACACTGCGAGGCCCGCCCTCGTGCCTGAAGTCACTCTGCTCGAGGAGAAAGTCAGCACCTTAGCGTGCTGTGTGGCTCCCGGCACACCCAGCATGAAGCCATGCCTGGAAGTAAGGCCCTGGTTTGCCGTGCAGAAGCGGAGGCGTGCTGCACTTTCCAGGAGGCGGTGGCCTCTGCTCTGCATACCTTGAACGGCAGCACAGCCTTCTGGACACCTGGGAGGCTAGCCGGGGCGCCCTGTTCCCGGCAGGAACACTGAGTAACCCCAGGCGCACCTGGCTCTGCTAAGCACCATCCAGGCCCGTAGCCCCTTAGAGCCCCTCTGTGCACGCCGAGCGTAGGGAAACGCACTGCCCTCTCTTTTGGAGCAGCTTGGTTTCCTCAGCACTCGCACACGTTCACGAACGCCGTTCTGCCACATCCCACATGGCGCGGAGGTCTTACGCGTTGCCCTAATCGGAGCTGCGCTCAGAGTAACCCTCGTCTTCGCATTCCATCCAGGACCTCCTGACTGAAGGCACCGTGCCTCCTAGAGGACGGCGGCTTGGGTTCTTACTGCAATTCAAGTCCTGTTCCTTCTTTGGCACTGCAGGCAGCCCCAGGCCCAGAGGAGCGGCTACGGCGTTCCTTGGTTGAGACAGTTCGCCGGATGCGGGACTCCCTCCTGCGATAAGTTGACTCGGGGAAGGAAACGCAGGGTAACCGGTGTCTCCTGGGACTCGTCAGAAACCACAGGGATGTACGCTGAGTGTGCCCATGAACACGGGGGCCTGCTGGAACTAGCCCTGCTTTCCCATTTTGAGGGCGGCATTCATGCCTGCCTTGACGCTCCCTGACATTCCCGGCTCCCGACAGGCCAGTGAGCCCTGGAAGAGTGCTTCGGGGAAAATCATGAGTTTGCTCTCTCTAAACCAGGGGCTTCCGCGGCCGCGGTGGCGGTCCGCACGGCAGGCTCCAGAGCCAAAGGGAGCCTCAACGTGAGAACTGGCCTCCAGGTTAGGCCCTGAGTAGCCGTGCAGAAAGGGAGGCATGCAGCTCTTTCCGGGAGTTCTTAGTCGCTTTGCTTTCAAGGCAGTACACGCCCGGGGACTCCTAGGCCCCACGGGCGTGCAGCGTTTTCCCTCCAAGGTCCCTGAGTGCCTCCAGACACCTGTGGGCCGGCTGAGCAACGTCGAGGTCCATTGGTTGATTCCCTCGGAGGACCCCCGTGCGTGCCGAGTGCCGGGCAACCACACACTGCGCGTTCCTTGAGGAGCGCTACCTCTCCAGAGCCCTCGAACGCCCTTCGGGACAACATGGCTGGTGGGTGCGAGGTGCCCAGGAAGACTCTGTCATGGCCCTTGTGTGAGCTGCCATGAGAGAACGCTGTGCTTGCAACACTGCGAGGCCCGCCCTCGTGCCTGAAGTCACTCTGCTCGAGGAGAAAGTCAGCACCTTAGCGTGCTGTGTGGCTCCCGGCACACCCAGCATGAAGCCATGCCTGGAAGTAAGGCCCTGGTTTGCCGTGCAGAAGCGGAGGCGTGCTGCACTTTCCAGGAGGCGGTGGCCTCTGCTCTGCATACCTTGAACGGCAGCACAGCCTTCTGGACACCTGGGAGGCTAGCCGGGGCGCCCTGTTCCCGGCAGGAACACTGAGTAACCCCAGGCGCACCTGGCTCTGCTAAGCACCATCCAGGCCCGTAGCCCCTTAGAGCCCCTCTGTGCACGCCGAGCGTAGGGAAACGCACTGCCCTCTCTTTTGGAGCAGCTTGGTTTCCTCAGCACTCGCACACGTTCACGAACGCCGTTCTGCCACATCCCACATGGCGCGGAGGTCTTACGCGTTGCCCTAATCGGAGCTGCGCTCAGAGTAACCCTCGTCTTCGCATTCCATCCAGGACCTCCTGACTGAAGGCACCGTGCCTCCTAGAGGACGGCGGCTTGGGTTCTTACTGCAATTCAAGTCCTGTTCCTTCTTTGGCACTGCAGGCAGCCCCAGGCCCAGAGGAGCGGCTACGGCGTTCCTTGGTTGAGACAGTTCGCTGGATGCGGGACTCCCTCCTGCGATAAGTTGACTCGGGGAAGGAAACGCAGGGTAACCGGTGTCTCCTGGGACTCGTCAGAAACCACAGGGATGTACGCCGAGTGTGCCCATGAACACGGGGGCCTGCTGGAACTAGCCCTGCTTTCCCATTTTGAGGGCGGCATTCATGCCTGCCTTGACGCTCCCTGACATTCCCGGCTCCCGACAGGCCAGTGAGCCCTGGAAGAGTGCTTCGGGGAAAATCATGAGTTTGCTCTCTCTAAACCAGGGGCTTCCGCGGCCGCGGTGGCGGTCCGCACGGCAGGCTCCAGAGCCAAAGGGAGCCTCAACGTGAGAACTGGCCTCCAGGTTAGGCCCTGAGTAGCCGTGCAGAAAGGGAGGCATGCAGCTCTTTCCGGGAGTTCTTAGTCGCTTTGCTTTCAAGGCAGTACACGCCCGGGGACTCCTAGGCCCCACGGGCGTGCAGCGTTTTCCCTCCAAGGTCCCTGAGTGCCTCCAGACACCTGTGGGCCGGCTGAGCAACGTCGAGGTCCATTGGTTGATTCCCTCGGAGGACCCCCGTGCGTGCCGAGTGCCGGGCAACCACACACTGCGCGTTCCTTGAGGAGCGCTACCTCTCCAGAGCCCTCGAACGCCCTTCGGGACAACATGGCTGGTGGGTGCGAGGTGCCCAGGAAGACTCTGTCATGGCCCTTGTGTGAGCTGCCATGAGAGAACGCTGTGCTTGCAACACTGCGAGGCCCACCCTCGTGCCTGAAGTCACTCTGCTCGAGGAGAAAGTCAGCACCTTAGCGTGCTGTGTGGCTCCCGGCACACCCCGCATGAAGCCATGCCTGGAAGTAAGGCCCTGGTTTGCCGTGCAGAAGCGGAGGCGTGCTGCACTTTCCAGGAGGCGGTGGCCTCTGCTCTGCATACCTTGAACGGCAGCACAGCCTTCTGGACACCTGGGAGGCTAGCCGGGGCGCCCTGTTCCCGGCAGGAACACTGAGTAACCCCAGGCGCACCTGGCTCTGCTAAGCACCATCCAGGCCCGTAGCCCCTTAGAGCCCCTCTGTGCACGCCGAGCGTAGGGGAACGCACTGCCCTCTCTTTTGGAGCAGCTTGGTTTCCTCAGCACTCGCACACGTTCACGAACGCCGTTCTGCCACATCCCACATGGCGCGGAGGTCTTACGCGTTGCCCTAATCGGAGCTGCGCTCAGAGTAACCCTCGTCTTCGCATTCCATCCAGGACCTCCTGACTGAAGGCACCGTGCCTCCTAGAGGACGGCGGCTTGGGTTCTTACTGCAATTCAAGTCCTGTTCCTTCTTTGGCACTGCAGGCAGCCCCAGGCCCAGAGGAGCGGCTACGGCGTTCCTTGGTTGAGACAGTTCGCTGGATGCGGGACTCCCTCCTGCGATAAGTTGACTCGGGGAAGGAAACGCAGGGTAACCGGTGTCTCCTGGGACTCGTCAGAAACCACAGGGATGTACGCCGAGTGTGCCCATGAACACGGGGGCCTGCTGGAACTAGCCCTGCTTTCCCATTTTGAGGGCGGCATTCATGCCTGCCTTGACGCTCCCTGACATTCCCGGCTCCCGACAGGCCAGTGAGCCCTGGAAGAGTGCTTCGGGGAAAATCATGAGTTTGCTCTCTCTAAACCAGGGGCTTCCGCGGCCGCGGTGGCGGTCCGCACGGCAGGCTCCAGAGCCAAAGGGAGCCTCAACGTGAGAACTGGCCTCCAGGTTAGGCCCTGAGTAGCCGTGCAGAAAGGGAGGCATGCAGCTCTTTCCGGGAGTTCTTAGTCGCTTTGCTTTCAAGGCAGTACACGCCCGGGGACTCCTAGGCCCCAGGGGCGTGCAGCGTTTTCCCTCCAAGGTCCCTGAGTGCCTCCAGACACCTGTGGGCCGGCTGAGCAACGTCGAGGTCCATTGGTTGATTCCCTCGGAGGACCCCCGTGCGTGCCGAGTGCCGGGCAACCACACACTGTGCGTTCCTTGAGGAGCGCTACCTCTCCAGAGCCCTCGAACGCCCTTCGGGACAACATGGCTGGTGGGTGCGAGGTGCCCAGGAAGACTCTGTCATGGCCCTTGTGTGAGCTGCCATGAGAGAACGCTGTGCTTGCAACACTGCGAGGCCCGCCCTCGTGCCTGAAGTCACTCTGCTCGAGGAGAAAGTCAGCACCTTAGCGTGCTGTGTGGCTCCCGGCACACCCCGCATGAAGCCATGCCTGGAAGTAAGGCCCTGGTTTGCCGTGCAGAAGCGGAGGCGTGCTGCACTTTCCAGGAGGCGGTGGCCTCTGCTCTGCATACCTTGAACGGCAGCACAGCCTTCTGGACACCTGGGAGGCTAGCCGGGGCGCCCTGTTCCCGGCAGGAACACTGAGTAACCCCAGGCGCACCTGGCTCTGCTAAGCACCATCCAGGCCCGTAGCCCCTTAGAGCCCCTCTGTGCACGCCGAGCGTAGGGGAACGCACTGCCCTCTCTTTTGGAGCAGCTTGGTTTCCTCAGCACTCGCACACGTTCACGAACGCCGTTCTGCCACATCCCACATGGCGCGGAGGTCTTACGCGTTGCCCTAATCGGAGCTGCGCTCAGAGTAACCCTCGTCTTCGCATTCCATCCAGGACCTCCTGACTGAAGGCACCGTGCCTCCTAGAGGACGGCGGCTTGGGTTCTTACTGCAATTCAAGTCCTGTTCCTTCTTTGGCACTGCAGGCAGCCCCAGGCCCAGAGGAGCGGCTACGGCGTTCCTTGGTTGAGACAGTTCGCTGGATGCGGGACTCCCTCCTGTGATAAGTTGACTCGGGGAAGGAAACGCAGGGTAACCGGTGTCTCCTGGGACTCGTCAGAAACCACAGGGATGTACGCTGAGTGTGCCCATGAACACGGGGGCCTGCTGGAACTAGCCCTGCTTTCCCATTTTGAGGGCGGCATTCATGCCTGCCTTGACGCTCCCTGACATTCCCGGCTCCCGACAGGCCAGTGAGCCCTGGAAGAGTGCTTCGGGGAAAATCATGAGTTTGCTCTCTCTAAACCAGGGGCTGCCGCGGCCGCGGTGGCGGTCCGCACGGCAGGCTCCAGAGCCAAAGGGAGCCTCAACGTGAGAACTGGCCTCCAGGTTAGGCCCTGAGTAGCCGTGCAGAAAGGGAGGCATGCAGCTCTTTCCGGGAGTTCTTAGTCGCTTTGCTTTCAAGGCAGTACACGCCCGGGGACTCCTAGGCCCCACGGGCGTGCAGCGTTTTCCCTCCAAGGTCCCTGAGTGCCTCCAGACACCTGTGGGCCGGCTGAGCAACGTCGAGGTCCATTGGTTGATTCCCTCGGAGGACCCCCGTGCGTGCCGAGTGCTGGGCAACCACACACTGCGCGTTCCTTGAGGAGCGCTACCTCTCCAGAGCCCTCGAACGCCCTTCGGGACAACATGGCTGGTGGGTGCGAGGTGCCCAGGAAGACTCTGTCATGGCCCTTGTGTGAGCTGCCATGAGAGAACGCTGTGCTTGCAACACTGCGAGGCCCGCCCTCGTGCCTGAAGTCACTCTGCTCGAGGAGAAAGTCAGCACCTTAGCGTGCTGTGTGGCTCCCGGCACACCCAGCATGAAGCCATGCCTGGAAGTAAGGCCCTGGTTTGCCGTGCAGAAGCGGAGGCGTGCTGCACTTTCCAGGAGGCGGTGGCCTCTGCTCTGCATACCTTGAACGGCAGCACAGCCTTCTGGACACCTGGGAGGCTAGCCGGGGCGCCCTGTTCCCGGCAGGAACACTGAGTAACCCCAGGCGCACCTGGCTCTGCTAAGCACCATCCAGGCCCGTAGCCCCTTAGAGCCCCTCTGTGCACGCCGAGCGTAGGGAAACGCACTGCCCTCTCTTTTGGAGCAGCTTGGTTTCCTCAGCACTCGCACACGTTCACGAACGCCGTTCTGCCACATCCCACATGGCGCGGAGGTCTTACGCGTTGCCCTAATCGGAGCTGCGCTCAGAGTAACCCTCGTCTTCGCATTCCATCCAGGACCTCCTGACTGAAGGCACCGTGCCTCCTAGAGGACGGCGGCTTGGGTTCTTACTGCAATTCAAGTCCTGTTCCTTCTTTGGCACTGCAGGCAGCCCCAGGCCCAGAGGAGCGGCTACGGCGTTCCTTGGTTGAGACAGTTCGCCGGATGCGGGACTCCCTCCTGCGATAAGTTGACTCGGGGAAGGAAACGCAGGGTGACCGGTGTCTCCTGGGACTCGTCAGAAACCACAGGGATGTACGCTGAGTGTGCCCATGAACACGGGGGCCTGCTGGAACTAGCCCTGCTTTCCCATTTTGAGGGCGGCATTCATGCCTGCCTTGACGCTCCCTGACATTCCCGGCTCCCGACAGGCCAGTGAGCCCTGGAAGAGTGCTTCGGGGAAAATCATGAGTTTGCTCTCTCTAAACCAGGGGCTGCCGCGGCCGCGGTGGCGGTCCGCACGGCAGGCTCCAGAGCCAAAGGGAGCCTCAACGTGAGAACTGGCCTCCAGGTTAGGCCCTGAGTAGCCGTGCAGAAAGGGAGGCATGCAGCTCTTTCCGGGAGTTCTTAGTCGCTTTGCTTTCAAGGCAGTACACGCCCGGGGACTCCTAGGCCACACGGGCGTGCAGCGTTTTCCCTCCAAGGTCCCTGAGTGCCTCCAGACACCTGTGGGCCGGCTGAGCAACGTCGAGGTCCATTGGTTGATTCCCTCGGAGGACCCCCGTGCGTGCCGAGTGCCGGGCAACCACACACTGCGCGTTCCTTGAGGAGCGCTACCTCTCCAGAGCCCTCGAACGCCCTTCGGGACAACATGGCTGGTGGGTGCGAGGTGCCCAGGAAGACTCTGTCATGGCCCTTGTGTGAGCTGCCATGAGAGAACGCTGTGCTTGCAACACTGCGAGGCCCGCCCTCGTGCCTGAAGTCACTCTGCTCGAGGAGAAAGTCAGCACCTTAGCGTGCTGTGTGGCTCCCGGCACACCCAGCATGAAGCCATGCCTGGAAGTAAGGCCCTGGTTTGCCGTGCAGAAGCGGAGGCGTGCTGCACTTTCCAGGAGGCGGTGGCCTCTGCTCTGCATACCTTGAACGGCAGCACAGCCTTCTGGACACCTGGGAGGCTAGCCGGGGCGCCCTGTTCCCGGCAGGAACACTGAGTAACCCCAGGCGCACCTGGCTCTGCTAAGCACCATCCAGGCCCGTAGCCCCTTAGAGCCCCTCTGTGCACGCCGAGCGTAGGGAAACGCACTGCCCTCTCTTTTGGAGCAGCTTGGTTTCCTCAGCACTCGCACACGTTCACGAACGCCGTTCTGCCACATCCCACATGGCGCGGAGGTCTTACGCGTTGCCCTAATCGGAGCTGCGCTCAGAGTAACCCTCGTCTTCGCATTCCATCCAGGACCTCCTGACTGAAGGCACCGCGCCTCCTAGAGGACGGCGGCTTGGGTTCTTACTGCAATTCAAGTCCTGTTCCTTCTTTGGCACTGCAGGCAGCCCCAGGCCCAGAGGAGCGGCTACGGCGTTCCTTGGTTGAGACAGTTCGCTGGATGCGGGACTCCCTCCTGCGATAAGTTGACTCGGGGAAGGAAACGCAGGGTAACCGGTGTCTCCTGGGACTCGTCAGAAACCACAGGGATGTACGCCGAGTGTGCCCATGAACACGGGGGCCTGCTGGAACTAGCCCTGCTTTCCCATTTTGAGGGCGGCATTCATGCCTGCCTTGACGCTCCCTGACATTCCCGGCTCCCGACAGGCCAGTGAGCCCTGGAAGAGTGCTTCGGGGAAAATCATGAGTTTGCTCTCTCTAAACCAGGGGCTTCCGCGGCCGCGGTGGCGGTCCGCACGGCAGGCTCCAGAGCCAAAGGGAGCCTCAACGTGAGAACTGGCCTCCAGGTTAGGCCCTGAGTAGCCGTGCAGAAAGGGAGGCATGCAGCTCTTTCCGGGAGTTCTTAGTCGCTTTGCTTTCAAGGCAGTACACGCCCGGGGACTCCTAGGCCCCAGGGGCGTGCAGCGTTTTCCCTCCAAGGTCCCTGAGTGCCTCCAGACACCTGTGGGCCGGCTGAGCAACGTCGAGGTCCATTGGTTGATTCCCTCGGAGGACCCCCGTGCGTGCCGAGTGCCGGGCAACCACACACTGCGCGTTCCTTGAGGAGCGCTACCTCTCCAGAGCCCTCGAACGCCCTTCGGGACAACATGGCTGGTGGGTGCGAGGTGCCCAGGAAGACTCTGTCATGGCCCTTGTGTGAGCTGCCATGAGAGAACGCTGTGCTTGCAACACTGCGAGGCCCGCCCTCGTGCCTGAAGTCACTCTGCTCGAGGAGAAAGTCAGCACCTTAGCGTGCTGTGTGGCTCCCGGCACACCCCGCATGAAGCCATGCCTGGAAGTAAGGCCCTGGTTTGCCGTGCAGAAGCGGAGGCGTGCTGCACTTTCCAGGAGGTGGTGGCCTCTGCTCTGCATACCTTGAACGGCAACACAGCCTTCTGGACACCTGGGAGGCTAGCCGGGGCGCCCTGTTCCCGGCAGGAACACTGAGTAACCCCAGGCGCACCTGGCTCTGCTAAGCACCATCCAGGCCCGTAGCCCCTTAGAGCCCCTCTGTGCACGCCGAGCGTAGGGGAACGCACTGCCCTCTCTTTTGGAGCAGCTTGGTTTCCTCAGCACTCGCACACGTTCACGAACGCCGTTCTGCCACATCCCACATGGCGCGGAGGTCTTACGCGTTGCCCTAATCGGAGCTGCGCTCAGAGTAACCCTCGTCTTCGCATTCCATCCAGGACCTCCTGACTGAAGGCACCGCGCCTCCTAGAGGACGGCGGCTTGGGTTCTTACTGCAATTCAAGTCCTGTTCCTTCTTTGGCACTGCAGGCAGCCCCAGGCCCAGAGGAGCGGCTACGGCGTTCCTTGGTTGAGACAGTTCGCTGGATGCGGGACTCCCTCCTGCGATAAGTTGACTCGGGGAAGGAAACGCAGGGTAACCGGTGTCTCCTGGGACTCGTCAGAAACCACAGGGATGTACGCCGAGTGTGCCCATGAACACGGGGGCCTGCTGGAACTAGCCCTGCTTTCCCATTTTGAGGGCGGCATTCATGCCTGCCTTGACGCTCCCTGACATTCCCGGCTCCCGACAGGCCAGTGAGCCCTGGAAGAGTGCTTCGGGGAAAATCATGAGTTTGCTCTCTCTAAACCAGGGGCTTCCGCGGCCGCGGTGGCGGTCCGCACGGCAGGCTCCAGAGCCAAAGGGAGCCTCAACGTGAGAACTGGCCTCCAGGTTAGGCCCTGAGTAGCCGTGCAGAAAGGGAGGCATGCAGCTCTTTCCGGGAGTTCTTAGTCGCTTTGCTTTCAAGGCAGTACACGCCCGGGGACTCCTAGGCCCCAGGGGCGTGCAGCGTTTTCCCTCCAAGGTCCCTGAGTGCCTCCAGACACCTGTGGGCCGGCTGAGCAACGTCGAGGTCCATTGGTTGATTCCCTCGGAGGACCCCCGTGCGTGCCGAGTGCCGGGCAACCACACACTGCGCGTTCCTTGAGGAGCGCTACCTCTCCAGAGCCCTCGAACGCCCTTCGGGACAACATGGCTGGTGGGTGCGAGGTGCCCAGGAAGACTCTGTCACGGCCCTTGTGTGAGCTGCCATGAGAGAACGCTGTGCTTGCAACACTGCGAGGCCCGCCCTCGTGCCTGAAGTCACTCTGCTCGAGGAGAAAGTCAGCACCTTAGCGTGCTGTGTGGCTCCCGGCACACCCAGCATGAAGCCATGCCTGGAAGTAAGGCCCTGGTTTGCCGTGCAGAAGCGGAGGCGTGCTGCACTTTCCAGGAGGCGGTGGCCTCTGCTCTGCATACCTTGAACGGCAGCACAGCCTTCTGGACACCTGGGAGGCTAGCCGGGGCGCCCTGTTCCCGGCAGGAACACTGAGTAACCCCAGGCGCACCTGGCTCTGCTAAGCACCATCCAGGCCCGTAGCCCCTTAGAGCCCCTCTGTGCACGCCGAGCGTAGGGGAACGCACTGCCCTCTCTTTTGGAGCAGCTTGGTTTCCTCAGCACTCGCACACGTTCACGAACGCCGTTCTGCCACATCCCACATGGCGCGGAGGTCTTACGCGTTGCCCTAATCGGAGCTGCGCTCAGAGTAACCCTCGTCTTCGCATTCCATCCAGGACCTCCTGACTGAAGGCACCGTGCCTCCTAGAGGACGGCGGCTTGGGTTCTTACTGCAATTCAAGTCCTGTTCCTTCTTTGGCACTGCAGGCAGCCCCAGGCCCAGAGGAGCGGCTACGGCGTTCCTTGGTTGAGACAGTTCGCTGGATGCGGGACTCCCTCCTGCGATAAGTTGACTCGGGGAAGGAAACGCAGGGTAACCGGTGTCTCCTGGGACTCGTCAGAAACCACAGGGATGTACGCTGAGTGTGCCCATGAACACGGGGGCCTGCTGGAACTAGCCCTGCTTTCCCATTTTGAGGGCGGCATTCATGCCTGCCTTGACGCTCCCTGACATTCCCGGCTCCCGACAGGCCAGTGAGCCCTGGAAGAGTGCTTCGGGGAAAATCATGAGTTTGCTCTCTCTAAACCAGGGGCTGCCGCGGCCGCGGTGGCGGTCCGCACGGCAGGCTCCAGAGCCAAAGGGAGCCTCAACGTGAGAACTGGCCTCCAGGTTAGGCCCTGAGTAGCCGTGCAGAAAGGGAGGCATGCAGCTCTTTCCGGGAGTTCTTAGTCGCTTTGCTTTCAAGGCAGTACACGCCCGGGGACTCCTAGGCCCCACGGGCGTGCAGCGTTTTCCCTCCAAGGTCCCTGAGTGCCTCCAGACACCTGTGGGCCGGCTGAGCAACGTCGAGGTCCATTGGTTGATTCCCTCGGAGGACCCCCGTGCGTGCCGAGTGCTGGGCAACCACACACTGCGCGTTCCTTGAGGAGCGCTACCTCTCCAGAGCCCTCGAACGCCCTTCGGGACAACATGGCTGGTGGGTGCGAGGTGCCCAGGAAGACTCTGTCATGGCCCTTGTGTGAGCTGCCATGAGAGAACGCTGTGCTTGCAACACTGCGAGGCCCGCCCTCGTGCCTGAAGTCACTCTGCTCGAGGAGAAAGTCAGCACCTTAGCGTGCTGTGTGGCTCCCGGCACACCCAGCATGAAGCCATGCCTGGAAGTAAGGCCCTGGTTTGCCGTGCAGAAGCGGAGGCGTGCTGCACTTTCCAGGAGGCGGTGGCCTCTGCTCTGCATACCTTGAACGGCAGCACAGCCTTCTGGACACCTGGGAGGCTAGCCGGGGCGCCCTGTTCCCGGCAGGAACACTGAGTAACCCCAGGCGCACCTGGCTCTGCTAAGCACCATCCAGGCCCGTAGCCCCTTAGAGCCCCTCTGTGCACGCCGAGCGTAGGGAAACGCACTGCCCTCTCTTTTGGAGCAGCTTGGTTTCCTCAGCACTCGCACACGTTCACGAACGCCGTTCTGCCACATCCCACATGGCGCGGAGGTCTTACGCGTTGCCCTAATCGGAGCTGCGCTCAGAGTAACCCTCGTCTTCGCATTCCATCCAGGACCTCCTGACTGAAGGCACCGTGCCTCCTAGAGGACGGCGGCTTGGGTTCTTACTGCAATTCAAGTCCTGTTCCTTCTTTGGCACTGCAGGCAGCCCCAGGCCCAGAGGAGCGGCTACGGCGTTCCTTGGTTGAGACAGTTCGCTGGATGCGGGACTCCCTCCTGCGATAAGTTGACTCGGGGAAGGAAACGCAGGGTAACCGGTGTCTCCTGGGACTCGTCAGAAACCACAGGGATGTACGCCGAGTGTGCCCATGAACACGGGGGCCTGCTGGAACTAGCCCTGCTTTCCCATTTTGAGGGCGGCATTCATGCCTGCCTTGACGCTCCCTGACATTCCCGGCTCCCGACAGGCCAGTGAGCCCTGGAAGAGTGCTTCGGGGAAAATCATGAGTTTGCTCTCTCTAAACCAGGGGCTTCCGCGGCCGCGGTGGCGGTCCGCACGGCAGGCTCCAGAGCCAAAGGGAGCCTCAACGTGAGAACTGGCCTCCAGGTTAGGCCCTGAGTAGCCGTGCAGAAAGGGAGGCATGCAGCTCTTTCCGGGAGTTCTTAGTCGCTTTGCTTTCAAGGCAGTACACGCCCGGGGACTCCTAGGCCCCAGGGGCGTGCAGCGTTTTCCCTCCAAGGTCCCTGAGTGCCTCCAGACACCTGTGGGCCGGCTGAGCAACGTCGAGGTCCATTGGTTGATTCCCTCGGAGGACCCCCGTGCGTGCCGAGTGCCGGGCAACCACACACTGCGCGTTCCTTGAGGAGCGCTACCTCTCCAGAGCCCTCGAACGCCCTTCGGGACAACATGGCTGGTGGGTGCGAGGTGCCCAGGAAGACTCTGTCATGGCCCTTGTGTGAGCTGCCATGAGAGAACGCTGTGCTTGCAACACTGCGAGGCCCGCCCTCGTGCCTGAAGTCACTCTGCTCGAGGAGAAAGTCAGCACCTTAGCGTGCTGTGTGGCTCCCGGCACACCCCGCATGAAGCCATGCCTGGAAGTAAGGCCCTGGTTTGCCGTGCAGAAGCGGAGGCGTGCTGCACTTTCCAGGAGGTGGTGGCCTCTGCTCTGCATACCTTGAACGGCAACACAGCCTTCTGGACACCTGGGAGGCTAGCCGGGGCTCCCTGTTCCCGGCAGGAACACTGAGTAACCCCAGGCGCACCTGGCTCTGCTAAGCACCATCCAGGCCCGTAGCCCCTTAGAGCCCCTCTGTGCACGCCGAGCGTAGGGGAACGCACTGCCCTCTCTTTTGGAGCAGCTTGGTTTCCTCAGCACTCGCACACGTTCACGAACGCCGTTCTGCCACATCCCACATGGCGCGGAGGTCTTACGCGTTGCCCTAATCGGAGCTGCGCTCAGAGTAACCCTCGTCTTCGCATTCCATCCAGGACCTCCTGACTGAAGGCACCGCGCCTCCTAGAGGACGGCGGCTTGGGTTCTTACTGCAATTCAAGTCCTGTTCCTTCTTTGGCACTGCAGGCAGCCCCAGGCCCAGAGGAGCGGCTACGGCGTTCCTTGGTTGAGACAGTTCGCTGGATGCGGGACTCCCTCCTGCGATAAGTTGACTCGGGGAAGGAAACGCAGGGTAACCGGTGTCTCCTGGGACTCGTCAGAAACCACAGGGATGTACGCCGAGTGTGCCCATGAACACGGGGGCCTGCTGGAACTAGCCCTGCTTTCCCATTTTGAGGGCGGCATTCATGCCTGCCTTGACGCTCCCTGACATTCCCGGCTCCCGACAGGCCAGTGAGCCCTGGAAGAGTGCTTCGGGGAAAATCATGAGTTTGCTCTCTCTAAACCAGGGGCTTCCGCGGCCGCGGTGGCGGTCCGCACGGCAGGCTCCAGAGCCAAAGGGAGCCTCAACGTGAGAACTGGCCTCCAGGTTAGGCCCTGAGTAGCCGTGCAGAAAGGGAGGCATGCAGCTCTTTCCGGGAGTTCTTAGTCGCTTTGCTTTCAAGGCAGTACACGCCCGGGGACTCCTAGGCCCCAGGGGCGTGCAGCGTTTTCCCTCCAAGGTCCCTGAGTGCCTCCAGACACCTGTGGGCCGGCTGAGCAACGTCGAGGTCCATTGGTTGATTCCCTCGGAGGACCCCCGTGCGTGCCGAGTGCCGGGCAACCACACACTGCGCGTTCCTTGAGGAGCGCTACCTCTCCAGAGCCCTCGAACGCCCTTCGGGACAACATGGCTGGTGGGTGCGAGGTGCCCAGGAAGACTCTGTCATGGCCCTTGTGTGAGCTGCCATGAGAGATCGCTGTGCTTGCAACACTGCGAGGCCCGCCCTCGTGCCTGAAGTCACTCTGCTCGAGGAGAAAGTCAGCACCTTAGCGTGCTGTGTGGCTCCCGGCACACCCCGCATGAAGCCATGCCTGGAAGTAAGGCCCTGGTTTGCCGTGCAGAAGCGGAGGCGTGCTGCACTTTCCAGGAGGCGGTGGCCTCTGCTCTGCATACCTTGAACGGCAGCACAGCCTTCTGGACACCTGGGAGGCTAGCCGGGGCGCCCTGTTCCCGGCAGGAACACTGAGTAACCCCAGGCGCACCTGGCTCTGCTAAGCACCATCCAGGCCCGTAGCCCCTTAGAGCCCCTCTGTGCACGCCGAGCGTAGGGGAACGCACTGCCCTCCCTTTTGGAGCAGCTTGGTTTCCTCAGCACTCGCACACGTTCACGAACGCCGTTCTGCCACATCCCACATGGCGCGGAGGTCTTACGCGTTGCCCTAATCGGAGCTGCGCTCAGAGTAACCCTCGTCTTCGCATTCCATCCAGGACCTCCTGACTGAAGGCACCGTGCCTCCTAGAGGACGGCGGCTTGGGTTCTTACTGCAATTCAAGTCCTGTTCCTTCTTTGGCACTGCAGGCAGCCCCAGGCCCAGAGGAGCGGCTACGGCGTTCCTTGGTTGAGACAGTTCGCTGGATGCGGGACTCCCTCCTGCGATAAGTTGACTCGGGGAAGGAAACGCAGGGTAACCGGTGTCTCCTGGGACTCGTCAGAAACCACAGGGATGTACGCCGAGTGTGCCCATGAACACGGGGGCCTGCTGGAACTAGCCCTGCTTTCCCATTTTGAGGGCGGCATTCATGCCTGCCTTGACGCTCCCTGACATTCCCGGCTCCCGACAGGCCAGTGAGCCCTGGAAGAGTGCTTCGGGGAAAATCATGAGTTTGCTCTCTCTAAACCAGGGGCTTCCGCGGCCGCGGTGGCGGTCCGCACGGCAGGCTCCAGAGCCAAAGGGAGCCTCAACGTGAGAACTGGCCTCCAGGTTAGGCCCTGAGTAGCCGTGCAGAAAGGGAGGCATGCAGCTCTTTCCGGGAGTTCTTAGTCGCTTTGCTTTCAAGGCAGTACACGCCCGGGGACTCCTAGGCCCCAGGGGCGTGCAGCGTTTTCCCTCCAAGGTCCCTGAGTGCCTCCAGACACCTGTGGGCCGGCTGAGCAACGTCGAGGTCCATTGGTTGATTCCCTCGGAGGACCACCCGTGCGTGCCGAGTGCCGGGCAACCACACACTGCGCGTTCCTTGAGGAGCGCTACCTCTCCAGAGCCCTCGAACGCCCTTCGGGACAACATGGCTGGTGGGTGCGAGGTGCCCAGGAAGACTCTGTCATGGCCCTTGTGTGAGCTGCCATGAGAGAACGCTGTGCTTGCAACACTGCGAGGCCCGCCCTCGTGCCTGAAGTCACTCTGCTCGAGGAGAAAGTCAGCACCTTAGCGTGCTGTGTGGCTCCCGGCACACCCCGCATGAAGCCATGCCTGGAAGTAAGGCCCTGGTTTGCCGTGCAGAAGCGGAGGCGTGCTGCACTTTCCAGGAGGCGGTGGCCTCTGCTCTGCATACCTTGAACGGCAGCACAGCCTTCTGGACACCTGGGAGGCTAGCCGGGGCGCCCTGTTCCCGGCAGGAACACTGAGTAACCCCAGGCGCACCTGGCTCTGCTAAGCACCATCCAGGCCCGTAGCCCCTTAGAGCCCCTCTGTGCACGCCGAGCGTAGGGGAACGCACTGCCCTCTCTTTTGGAGCAGCTTGGTTTCCTCAGCACTCGCACACGTTCACGAACGCCGTTCTGCCACATCCCACATGGCACGGAGGTCTTACGCGTTGCCCTAATCGGAGCTGCGCTCAGAGTAACCCTCGTCTTCGCATTCCATCCAGGACCTCCTGACTGAAGGCACCGCGCCTCCTAGAGGACGGCGGCTTGGGTTCTTACTGCAATTCAAGTCCTGTTCCTTCTTTGGCACTGCAGGCAGCCCCAGGCCCAGAGGAGCGGCTACGGCGTTCCTTGGTTGAGACAGTTCGCTGGATGCGGGACTCCCTCCTGCGATAAGTTGACTCGGGGAAGGAAACGCAGGGTAACCGGTGTCTCCTGGGACTCGTCAGAAACCACAGGGATGTACGCTGAGTGTGCCCATGAACACGGGGGCCTGCTGGAACTAGCCCTGCTTTCCCATTTTGAGGGCGGCCTTCATGCCTGCCTTGACGCTCCCTGACATTCCCGGCTCCCGACAGGCCAGTGAGCCCTGGAAGAGTGCTTCGGGGAAAATCATGAGTTTGCTCTCTCTAAACCAGGGGCTTCCGCGGCCGCGGTGGCGGTCCGCACGGCAGGCTCCAGAGCCAAAGGGAGCCTCAACGTGAGAACTGGCCTCCAGGTTAGGCCCTGAGTAGCCGTGCAGAAAGGGAGGCATGCAGCTCTTTCCGGGAGTTCTTAGTCGCTTTGCTTTCAAGGCAGTACACGCCCGGGGACTCCTAGGCCCCAGGGGCGTGCAGCGTTTTCCCTCCAAGGTCCCTGAGTGCCTCCAGACACCTGTGGGCCGGCTGAGCAACGTCGAGGTCCATTGGTTGATTCCCTCGGAGGACCCCCGTGCGTGCCGAGTGCCGGGCAACCACACACTGCGCGTTCCTTGAGGAGCGCTACCTCTCCAGAGCCCTCGAACGCCCTTCGGGACAACATGGCTGGTGGGTGCGAGGTGCCCAGGAAGACTCTGTCATGGCCCTTGTGTGAGCTGCCATGAGAGAACGCTGTGCTTGCAACACTGCGAGGCCCGCCCTCGTGCCTGAAGTCACTCTGCTCGAGGAGAAAGTCAGCACCTTAGCGTGCTGTGTGGCTCCCGGCACACCCCGCATGAAGCCATGCCTGGAAGTAAGGCCCTGGTTTGCCGTGCAGAAGCGGAGGCGTGCTGCACTTTCCAGGAGGCGGTGGCCTCTGCTCTGCATACCTTGAACGGCAGCACAGCCTTCTGGACACCTGGGAGGCTAGCCGGGGCGCCCTGTTCCCGGCAGGAACACTGAGTAACCCCAGGCGCACCTGGCTCTGCTAAGCACCATCCAGGCCCGTAGCCCCTTAGAGCCCCTCTGTGCACGCCGAGCGTAGGGGAACGCACTGCCCTCTCTTTTGGAGCAGCTTGGTTTCCTCAGCACTCGCACACGTTCACGAACGCCGTTCTGCCACATCCCACATGGCGCGGAGGTCTTACGCGTTGCCCTAATCGGAGCTGCGCTCAGAGTAACCCTCGTCTTCGCATTCCATCCAGGACCTCCTGACTGAAGGCACCGCGCCTCCTAGAGGACGGCGGCTTGGGTTCTTACTGCAATTCAAGTCCTGTTCCTTCTTTGGCACTGCAGGCAGCCCCAGGCCCAGAGGAGCGGCTACGGCGTTCCTTGGTTGAGACAGTTCGCTGGATGCGGGACTCCCTCCTGCGATAAGTTGACTCGGGGAAGGAAACGCAGGGTAACCGGTGTCTCCTGGGACTCGTCAGAAACCACAGGGATGTACGCTGAGTGTGCCCATGAACACGGGGGCCTGCTGGAACTAGCCCTGCTTTCCCATTTTGAGGGCGGCATTCATGCCTGCCTTGACGCTCCCTGACATTCCCGGCTCCCGACAGGCCAGTGAGCCCTGGAAGAGTGCTTCGGGGAAAATCATGAGTTTGCTCTCTCTAAACCAGGGGCTTCCGCGGCCGCGGTGGCGGTCCGCACGGCAGGCTCCAGAGCCAAAGGGAGCCTCAACGTGAGAACTGGCCTCCAGGTTAGGCCCTGAGTAGCCGTGCAGAAAGGGAGGCATGCAGCTCTTTCCGGGAGTTCTTAGTCGCTTTGCTTTCAAGGCAGTACACGCCCGGGGACTCCTAGGCCCCAGGGGCGTGCAGCGTTTTCCCTCCAAGGTCCCTGAGTGCCTCCAGACACCTGTGGGCCGGCTGAGCAACGTCGAGGTCCATTGGTTGATTCCCTCGGAGGACCCCCGTGCGTGCCGAGTGCCGGGCAACCACACACTGCGCGTTCCTTGAGGAGCGCTACATCTCCAGAGCCCTCGAACGCCCTTCGGGACAACATGGCTGGTGGGTGCGAGGTGCCCAGGAAGACTCTGTCATGGCCCTTGTGTGAGCTGCCATGAGAGAACGCTGTGCTTGCAACACTGCGAGGCCCGCCCTCGTGCCTGAAGTCACTCTGCTCGAGGAGAAAGTCAGCACCTTAGCGTGCTGTGTGGCTCCCGGCACACCCCGCATGAAGCCATGCCTGTAAGTAAGGCCCTGGTTTGCCGTGCAGAAGCGGAGGCGTGCTGCACTTTCCAGGAGGCGGTGGCCTCTGCTCTGCATAACTTGAATGGCAGCACAGCCTTCTGGACACCTGGGAGGCTAGCCGGGGCGCCCTGTTCCCGGCAGGAACACTGAGTAACCCCAGGCGCACCTGGCTCTGCTAAGCACCATCCAGGCCCGTAGCCCCTTAGAGCCCCTCTGTGCACGCCGAGCGTAGGGGAACGCACTGCCCTCTCTTTTGGAGCAGCTTGGTTTCCTCAGCACTCGCACACGTTCACGAACGCCGTTCTGCCACATCCCACATGGCGCGGAGGTCTTACGCGTTGCCCTAATCGGAGCTGCGCTCAGAGTAACCCTCGTCTTCGCATTCCATCCAGGACCTCCTGACTGAAGGCACCGCGCCTCCTAGAGGACGGCGGCTTGGGTTCTTACTGCAATTCAAGTCCTGTTCCTTCTTTGGCACTGCAGGCAGCCCCAGGCCCAGAGGAGCGGCTACGGCGTTCCTTGGTTGAGACAGTTCGCTGGATGCGGGACTCCCTCCTGCGATAAGTTGACTCGGGGAAGGAAACGCAGGGTAACCGGTGTCTCCTGGGACTCGTCAGAAACCACAGGGATGTACGCCGAGTGTGCCCATGAACACGGGGGCCTGCTGGAACTAGCCCTGCTTTCCCATTTTGAGGGCGGCATTCATGCCTGCCTTGACGCTCCCTGACATTCCCGGCTCCCGACAGGCCAGTGAGCCCTGGAAGAGTGCTTCGGGGAAAATCATGAGTTTGCTCTCTCTAAACCAGGGGCTTCCGCGGCCGCGGTGGCGGTCCGCACGGCAGGCTCCAGAGCCAAAGGGAGCCTCAACGTGAGAACTGGCCTCCAGGTTAGGCCCTGAGTAGCCGTGCAGAAAGGGAGGCATGCAGCTCTTTCCGGGAGTTCTTAGTCGCTTTGCTTTCAAGGCAGTACACGCCCGGGGACTCCTAGGCCCCACGGGCGTGCAGCGTTTTCCCTCCAAGGTCCCTGAGTGCCTCCAGACACCTGTGGGCCGGCTGAGCAACGTCGAGGTCCATTGGTTGATTCCCTCGGAGGACCCCCGTGCGTGCCGAGTGCCGGGCAACCACACACTGCGCGTTCCTTGAGGAGCGCTACATCTCCAGAGCCCTCGAACGCCCTTCGGGACAACATGGCTGGTGGGTGCGAGGTGCCCAGGAAGACTCTGTCATGGCCCTTGTGTGAGCTGCCATGAGAGAACGCTGTGCTTGCAACACTGCGAGGCCCGCCCTCGTGCCTGAAGTCACTCTGCTCGAGGAGAAAGTCAGCACCTTAGCGTGCTGTGTGGCTCCCGGCACACCCCGCATGAAGCCATGCCTGTAAGTAAGGCCCTGGTTTGCCGTGCAGAAGCGGAGGCGTGCTGCACTTTCCAGGAGGCGGTGGCCTCTGCTCTGCATACCTTGAACGGCAGCACAGCCTTCTGGACACCTGGGAGGCTAGCCGGGGCGCCCTGTTCCCGGCAGGAACACTGAGTAACCCCAGGCGCACCTGGCTCTGCTAAGCACCATCCAGGCCCGTAGCCCCTTAGAGCCCCTCTGTGCACGCCGAGCGTAGGGGAACGCACTGCCCTCTCTTTTGGAGCAGCTTGGTTTCCTCAGCACTCGCACACGTTCACGAACGCCGTTCTGCCACATCCCACATGGCGCGGAGGTCTTACGCGTTGCCCTAATCGGAGCTGCGCTCAGAGTAACCCTCGTCTTCGCATTCCATCCAGGACCTCCTGACTGAAGGCACCGCGCCTCCTAGAGGACGGCGGCTTGGGTTCTTACTGCAATTCAAGTCCTGTTCCTTCTTTGGCACTGCAGGCAGCCCCAGGCCCAGAGGAGCGGCTACGGCGTTCCTTGGTTGAGACAGTTCGCTGGATGCGGGACTCCCTCCTGCGATAAGTTGACTCGGGGAAGGAAACGCAGGGTAACCGGTGTCTCCTGGGACTCGTCAGAAACCACAGGGATGTACGCCGAGTGTGCCCATGAACACGGGGGCCTGCTGGAACTAGCCCTGCTTTCCCATTTTGAGGGCGGCATTCATGCCTGCCTTGACGCTCCCTGACATTCCCGGCTCCCGACAGGCCAGTGAGCCCTGGAAGAGTGCTTCGGGGAAAATCATGAGTTTGCTCTCTCTAAACCAGGGGCTTCCGCGGCCGCGGTGGCGGTCCGCACGGCAGGCTCCAGAGCCAAAGGGAGCCTCAACGTGAGAACTGGCCTCCAGGTTAGGCCCTGAGTAGCCGTGCAGAAAGGGAGGCATGCAGCTCTTTCCGGGAGTTCTTAGTCGCTTTGCTTTCAAGGCAGTACACGCCCGGGGACTCCTAGGCCCCACGGGCGTGCAGCGTTTTCCCTCCAAGGTCCCTGAGTGCCTCCAGACACCTGTGGGCCGGCTGAGCAACGTCGAGGTCCATTGGTTGATTCCCTCGGAGGACCCCCGTGCGTGCCGAGTGCCGGGCAACCACACACTGCGCGTTCCTTGAGGAGCGCTACCTCTCCAGAGCCCTCGAACGCCCTTCGGGACAACATGGCTGGTGGGTGCGAGGTGCCCAGGAAGACTCTGTCATGGCCCTTGTGTGAGCTGCCATGAGAGAACGCTGTGCTTGCAACACTGCGAGGCCCGCCCTCGTGCCTGAAGTCACTCTGCTCGAGGAGAAAGTCAGCACCTTAGCGTGCTGTGTGGCTCCCGGCACACCCAGCATGAAGCCATGCCTGGAAGTAAGGCCCTGGTTTGCCGTGCAGAAGCGGAGGCGTGCTGCACTTTCCAGGAGGCGGTGGCCTCTGCTCTGCATACCTTGAACGGCAGCACAGCCTTCTGGACACCTGGGAGGCTAGCCGGGGCGCCCTGTTCCCGGCAGGAACACTGAGTAACCCCAGGCGCACCTGGCTCTGCTAAGCACCATCCAGGCCCGTAGCCCCTTAGAGCCCCTCTGTGCACGCCGAGCGTAGGGGAACGCACTGCCCTCTCTTTTGGAGCAGCTTGGTTTCCTCAGCACTCGCACACGTTCACGAACGCCGTTCTGCCACATCCCACATGGCGCGGAGGTCTTACGCGTTGCCCTAATCGGAGCTGCGCTCAGAGTAACCCTCGTCTTCGCATTCCATCCAGGACCTCCTGACTGAAGGCACCGCGCCTCCTAGAGGACGGCGGCTTGGGTTCTTACTGCAATTCAAGTCCTGTTCCTTCTTTGGCACTGCAGGCAGCCCCAGGCCCAGAGGAGCGGCTACGGCGTTCCTTGGTTGAGACAGTTCGCTGGATGCGGGACTCCCTCCTGCGATAAGTTGACTCGGGGAAGGAAACGCAGGGTAACCGGTGTCTCCTGGGACTCGTCAGAAACCACAGGGATGTACGCCGAGTGTGCCCATGAACACGGGGGCCTGCTGGAACTAGCCCTGCTTTCCCATTTTGAGGGCGGCATTCATGCCTGCCTTGACGCTCCCTGACATTCCCGGCTCCCGACAGGCCAGTGAGCCCTGGAAGAGTGCTTCGGGGAAAATCATGAGTTTGCTCTCTCTAAACCAGGGGCTTCCGCGGCCGCGGTGGCGGTCCGCACGGCAGGCTCCAGAGCCAAAGGGAGCCTCAACGTGAGAACTGGCCTCCAGGTTAGGCCCTGAGTAGCCGTGCAGAAAGGGAGGCATGCAGCTCTTTCCGGGAGTTCTTAGTCGCTTTGCTTTCAAGGCAGTACACGCCCGGGGACTCCTAGGCCCCAGGGGCGTGCAGCGTTTTCCCTCCAAGGTCCCTGAGTGCCTCCAGACACCTGTGGGCCGGCTGAGCAACGTCGAGGTCCATTGGTTGATTCCCTCGGAGGACCCCCGTGCGTGCCGAGTGCCGGGCAACCACACACTGCGCGTTCCTTGAGGAGCGCTACCTCTCCAGAGCCCTCGAACGCCCTTCGGGACAACATGGCTGGTGGGTGCGAGGTGCCCAGGAAGACTCTGTCATGGCCCTTGTGTGAGCTGCCATGAGAGAACGCTGTGCTTGCAACACTGCGAGGCCCGCCCTCGTGCCTGAAGTCACTCTGCTCGAGGAGAAAGTCAGCACCTTAGCGTGCTGTGTGGCTCCCGGCACACCCCGCATGAAGCCATGCCTGGAAGTAAGGCCCTGGTTTGCCGTGCAGAAGCGGAGGCGTGCTGCACTTTCCAGGAGGCGGTGGCCTCTGCTCTGCATACCTTGAACGGCAGCACAGCCTTCTGGACACCTGGGAGGCTAGCCGGGGCGCCCTGTTCCCGGCAGGAACACTGAGTAACCCCAGGCGCACCTGGCTCTGCTAAGCACCATCCAGGCCCGTAGCCCCTTAGAGCCCCTCTGTGCACGCCGAGCGTAGGGGAACGCACTGCCCTCTCTTTTGGAGCAGCTTGGTTTCCTCAGCACTCGCACACGTTCACGAACGCCGTTCTGCCACATCCCACATGGCGCGGAGGTCTTACGCGTTGCCCTAATCGGAGCTGCGCTCAGAGTAACCCTCGTCTTCGCATTCCATCCAGGACCTCCTGACTGAAGGCACCGCGCCTCCTAGAGGACGGCGGCTTGGGTTCTTACTGCAATTCAAGTCCTGTTCCTTCTTTGGCACTGCAGGCAGCCCCAGGCCCAGAGGAGCGGCTACGGCGTTCCTTGGTTGAGACAGTTCGCTGGATGCGGGACTCCCTCCTGCGATAAGTTGACTCGGGGAAGGAAACGCAGGGTAACCGGTGTCTCCTGGGACTCGTCAGAAACCACAGGGATGTACGCCGAGTGTGCCCATGAACACGGGGGCCTGCTGGAACTAGCCCTGCTTTCCCATTTTGAGGGCGGCATTCATGCCTGCCTTGACGCTCCCTGACATTCCCGGCTCCCGACAGGCCAGTGAGCCCTGGAAGAGTGCTTCGGGGAAAATCATGAGTTTGCTCTCTCTAAACCAGGGGCTTCCGCGGCCGCGGTGGCGGTCCGCACGGCAGGCTCCAGAGCCAAAGGGAGCCTCAACGTGAGAACTGGCCTCCAGGTTAGGCCCTGAGTAGCCGTGCAGAAAGGGAGGCATGCAGCTCTTTCCGGGAGTTCTTAGTCGCTTTGCTTTCAAGGCAGTACACGCCCGGGGACTCCTAGGCCCCAGGGGCGTGCAGCGTTTTCCCTCCAAGGTCCCTGAGTGCCTCCAGACACCTGTGGGCCGGCTGAGCAACGTCGAGGTCCATTGGTTGATTCCCTCGGAGGACCCCCGTGCGTGCCGAGTGCCGGGCAACCACACACTGCGCGTTCCTTGAGGAGCGCTACCTCTCCAGAGCCCTCGAACGCCCTTCGGGACAACATGGCTGGTGGGTGCGAGGTGCCCAGGAAGACTCTGTCATGGCCCTTGTGTGAGCTGCCATGAGAGAACGCTGTGCTTGCAACACTGCGAGGCCCGCCCTCGTGCCTGAAGTCACTCTGCTCGAGGAGAAAGTCAGCACCTTAGCGTGCTGTGTGGCTCCCGGCACACCCCGCATGAAGCCATGCCTGGAAGTAAGGCCCTGGTTTGCCGTGCAGAAGCGGAGGCGTGCTGCACTTTCCAGGAGGTGGTGGCCTCTGCTCTGCATACCTTGAACGGCAACACAGCCTTCTGGACACCTGGGAGGCTAGCCGGGGCGCCCTGTTCCCGGCAGGAACACTGAGTAACCCCAGGCGCACCTGGCTCTGCTAAGCACCATCCAGGCCCGTAGCCCCTTAGAGCCCCTCTGTGCACGCCGAGCGTAGGGGAACGCACTGCCCTCTCTTTTGGAGCAGCTTGGTTTCCTCAGCACTCGCACACGTTCACGAACGCCGTTCTGCCACATCCCACATGGCGCGGAGGTCTTACGCGTTGCCCTAATCGGAGCTGCGCTCAGAGTAACCCTCGTCTTCGCATTCCATCCAGGACCTCCTGACTGAAGGCACCGCGCCTCCTAGAGGACGGCGGCTTGGGTTCTTACTGCAATTCAAGTCCTGTTCCTTCTTTGGCACTGCAGGCAGCCCCAGGCCCAGAGGAGCGGCTACGGCGTTCCTTGGTTGAGACAGTTCGCTGGATGCGGGACTCCCTCCTGCGATAAGTTGACTCGGGGAAGGAAACGCAGGGTAACCGGTGTCTCCTGGGACTCGTCAGAAACCACAGGGATGTACGCCGAGTGTGCCCATGAACACGGGGGCCTGCTGGAACTAGCCCTGCTTTCCCATTTTGAGGGCGGCATTCATGCCTGCCTTGACGCTCCCTGACATTCCCGGCTCCCGACAGGCCAGTGAGCCCTGGAAGAGTGCTTCGGGGAAAATCATGAGTTTGCTCTCTCTAAACCAGGGGCTTCCGCGGCCGCGGTGGCGGTCCGCACGGCAGGCTCCAGAGCCAAAGGGAGCCTCAACGTGAGAACTGGCCTCCAGGTTAGGCCCTGAGTAGCCGTGCAGAAAGGGAGGCATGCAGCTCTTTCCGGGAGTTCTTAGTCGCTTTGCTTTCAAGGCAGTACACGCCCGGGGACTCCTAGGCCCCAGGGGCGTGCAGCATTTTCCCTCCAAGGTCCCTGAGTGCCTCCAGACACCTGTGGGCCGGCTGAGCAACGTCGAGGTCCATTGGTTGATTCCCTCGGAGGACCCCCGTGCGTGCCGAGTGCCGGGCAACCACACACTGCGCGTTCCTTGAGGAGCGCTACCTCTCCAGAGCCCTCGAACGCCCTTCGGGACAACATGGCTGGTGGGTGCGAGGTGCCCAGGAAGACTCTGTCATGGCCCTTGTGTGAGCTGCCATGAGAGATCGCTGTGCTTGCAACACTGCGAGGCCCGCCCTCGTGCCTGAAGTCACTCTGCTCGAGGAGAAAGTCAGCACCTTAGCGTGCTGTGTGGCTCCCGGCACACCCCGCATGAAGCCATGCCTGGAAGTAAGGCCCTGGTTTGCCGTGCAGAAGCGGAGGCGTGCTGCACTTTCCAGGAGGCGGTGGCCTCTGCTCTGCATACCTTGAACGGCAGCACAGCCTTCTGGACACCTGGGAGGCTAGCCGGGGCGCCCTGTTCCCGGCAGGAACACTGAGTAACCCCAGGCGCACCTGGCTCTGCTAAGCACCATCCAGGCCCGTAGCCCCTTAGAGCCCCTCTGTGCACGCCGAGCGTAGGGGAACGCACTGCCCTCCCTTTTGGAGCAGCTTGGTTTCCTCAGCACTCGCACACGTTCACGAACGCCGTTCTGCCACATCCCACATGGCGCGGAGGTCTTACGCGTTGCCCTAATCGGAGCTGCGCTCAGAGTAACCCTCGTCTTCGCATTCCATCCAGGACCTCCTGACTGAAGGCACCGTGCCTCCTAGAGGACGGCGGCTTGGGTTCTTACTGCAATTCAAGTCCTGTTCCTTCTTTGGCACTGCAGGCAGCCCCAGGCCCAGAGGAGCGGCTACGGCGTTCCTTGGTTGAGACAGTTCGCTGGATGCGGGACTCCCTCCTGCGATAAGTTGACTCGGGGAAGGAAACGCAGGGTAACCGGTGTCTCCTGGGACTCGTCAGAAACCACAGGGATGTACGCCGAGTGTGCCCATGAACACGGGGGCCTGCTGGAACTAGCCCTGCTTTCCCATTTTGAGGGCGGCATTCATGCCTGCCTTGACGCTCCCTGACATTCCCGGCTCCCGACAGGCCAGTGAGCCCTGGAAGAGTGCTTCGGGGAAAATCATGAGTTTGCTCTCTCTAAACCAGGGGCTTCCGCGGCCGCGGTGGCGGTCCGCACGGCAGGCTCCAGAGCCAAAGGGAGCCTCAACGTGAGAACTGGCCTCCAGGTTAAGCCCTGAGTAGCCGTGCAGAAAGGGAGGCATGCAGCTCTTTCCGGGAGTTCTTAGTCGCTTTGCTTTCAAGGCAGTACACGCCCGGGGACTCCTAGGCCCCACGGGCGTGCAGCGTTTTCCCTCCAAGGTCCCTGAGTGCCTCCAGACACCTGTGGGCCGGCTGAGCAACGTCGAGGTCCATTGGTTGATTCCCTCGGAGGACCCCCGTGCGTGCCGAGTGCTGGGCAACCACACACTGCGCGTTCCTTGAGGAGCGCTACCTCTCCAGAGCCCTCGAACGCCCTTCGGGACAACATGGCTGGTGGGTGCGAGGTGCCCAGGAAGACTCTGTCATGGCCCTTGTGTGAGCTGCCATGAGAGAACGCTGTGCTTGCAACACTGCGAGGCCCGCCCTCGTGCCTGAAGTCACTCTGCTCGAGGAGAAAGTCAGCACCTTAGCGTGCTGTGTGGCTCCCGGCACACCCCGCATGAAGCCATGCCTGGAAGTAAGGCCCTGGTTTGCCGTGCAGAAGCGGAGGCGTGCTGCACTTTCCAGGAGGCGGTGGCCTCTGCTCTGCATACCTTGAACGGCAGCACAGCCTTCTGGACACCTGGGAGGCTAGCCGGGGCGCCCTGTTCCCGGCAGGAACACTGAGTAACCCCAGGCGCACCTGGCTCTGCTAAGCACCATCCAGGCCCGTAGCCCCTTAGAGCCCCTCTGTGCACGCCGAGCGTAGGGGAACGCACTGCCCTCTCTTTTGGAGCAGCTTGGTTTCCTCAGCACTCGCACACGTTCACGAACGCCGTTCTGCCACATCCCACATGGCACGGAGGTCTTACGCGTTGCCCTAATCGGAGCTGCGCTCAGAGTAACCCTCGTCTTCGCATTCCATCCAGGACCTCCTGACTGAAGGCACCGCGCCTCCTAGAGGACGGCGGCTTGGGTTCTTACTGCAATTCAAGTCCTGTTCCTTCTTTGGCACTGCAGGCAGCCCCAGGCCCAGAGGAGCGGCTACGGCGTTCCTTGGTTGAGACAGTTCGCTGGATGCGGGACTCCCTCCTGCGATAAGTTGACTCGGGGAAGGAAACGCAGGGTAACCGGTGTCTCCTGGGACTCGTCAGAAACCACAGGGATGTACGCTGAGTGTGCCCATGAACACGGGGGCCTGCTGGAACTAGCCCTGCTTTCCCATTTTGAGGGCGGCCTTCATGCCTGCCTTGACGCTCCCTGACATTCCCGGCTCCCGACAGGCCAGTGAGCCCTGGAAGAGTGCTTCGGGGAAAATCATGAGTTTGCTCTCTCTAAACCAGGGGCTTCCGCGGCCGCGGTGGCGGTCCGCACGGCAGGCTCCAGAGCCAAAGGGAGCCTCAACGTGAGAACTGGCCTCCAGGTTAGGCCCTGAGTAGCCGTGCAGAAAGGGAGGCATGCAGCTCTTTCCGGGAGTTCTTAGTCGCTTTGCTTTCAAGGCAGTACACGCCCGGGGACTCCTAGGCCCCAGGGGCGTGCAGCGTTTTCCCTCCAAGGTCCCTGAGTGCCTCCAGACACCTGTGGGCCGGCTGAGCAACGTCGAGGTCCATTGGTTGATTCCCTCGGAGGACCCCCGTGCGTGCCGAGTGCCGGGCAACCACACACTGCGCGTTCCTTGAGGAGCGCTACCTCTCCAGAGCCCTCGAACGCCCTTCGGGACAACATGGCTGGTGGGTGCGAGGTGCCCAGGAAGACTCTGTCATGGCCCTTGTGTGAGCTGCCATGAGAGAACGCTGTGCTTGCAACACTGCGAGGCCCGCCCTCGTGCCTGAAGTCACTCTGCTCGAGGAGAAAGTCAGCACCTTAGCGTGCTGTGTGGCTCCCGGCACACCCCGCATGAAGCCATGCCTGGAAGTAAGGCCCTGGTTTGCCGTGCAGAAGCGGAGGCGTGCTGCACTTTCCAGGAGGCGGTGGCCTCTGCTCTGCATACCTTGAACGGCAGCACAGCCTTCTGGACACCTGGGAGGCTAGCCGGGGCGCCCTGTTCCCGGCAGGAACACTGAGTAACCCCAGGCGCACCTGGCTCTGCTAAGCACCATCCAGGCCCGTAGCCCCTTAGAGCCCCTCTGTGCACGCCGAGCGTAGGGGAACGCACTGCCCTCTCTTTTGGAGCAGCTTGGTTTCCTCAGCACTCGCACACGTTCACGAACGCCGTTCTGCCACATCCCACATGGCGCGGAGGTCTTACGCGTTGCCCTAATCGGAGCTGCGCTCAGAGTAACCCTCGTCTTCGCATTCCATCCAGGACCTCCTGACTGAAGGCACCGCGCCTCCTAGAGGACGGCGGCTTGGGTTCTTACTGCAATTCAAGTCCTGTTCCTTCTTTGGCACTGCAGGCAGCCCCAGGCCCAGAGGAGCGGCTACGGCGTTCCTTGGTTGAGACAGTTCGCTGGATGCGGGACTCCCTCCTGCGATAAGTTGACTCGGGGAAGGAAACGCAGGGTAACCGGTGTCTCCTGGGACTCGTCAGAAACCACAGGGATGTACGCTGAGTGTGCCCATGAACACGGGGGCCTGCTGGAACTAGCCCTGCTTTCCCATTTTGAGGGCGGCATTCATGCCTGCCTTGACGCTCCCTGACATTCCCGGCTCCCGACAGGCCAGTGAGCCCTGGAAGAGTGCTTCGGGGAAAATCATGAGTTTGCTCTCTCTAAACCAGGGGCTTCCGCGGCCGCGGTGGCGGTCCGCACGGCAGGCTCCAGAGCCAAAGGGAGCCTCAACGTGAGAACTGGCCTCCAGGTTAGGCCCTGAGTAGCCGTGCAGAAAGGGAGGCATGCAGCTCTTTCCGGGAGTTCTTAGTCGCTTTGCTTTCAAGGCAGTACACGCCCGGGGACTCCTAGGCCCCAGGGGCGTGCAGCGTTTTCCCTCCAAGGTCCCTGAGTGCCTCCAGACACCTGTGGGCCGGCTGAGCAACGTCGAGGTCCATTGGTTGATTCCCTCGGAGGACCCCCGTGCGTGCCGAGTGCCGGGCAACCACACACTGCGCGTTCCTTGAGGAGCGCTACATCTCCAGAGCCCTCGAACGCCCTTCGGGACAACATGGCTGGTGGGTGCGAGGTGCCCAGGAAGACTCTGTCATGGCCCTTGTGTGAGCTGCCATGAGAGAACGCTGTGCTTGCAACACTGCGAGGCCCGCCCTCGTGCCTGAAGTCACTCTGCTCGAGGAGAAAGTCAGCACCTTAGCGTGCTGTGTGGCTCCCGGCACACCCCGCATGAAGCCATGCCTGTAAGTAAGGCCCTGGTTTGCCGTGCAGAAGCGGAGGCGTGCTGCACTTTCCAGGAGGCGGTGGCCTCTGCTCTGCATAACTTGAATGGCAGCACAGCCTTCTGGACACCTGGGAGGCTAGCCGGGGCGCCCTGTTCCCGGCAGGAACACTGAGTAACCCCAGGCGCACCTGGCTCTGCTAAGCACCATCCAGGCCCGTAGCCCCTTAGAGCCCCTCTGTGCACGCCGAGCGTAGGGGAACGCACTGCCCTCTCTTTTGGAGCAGCTTGGTTTCCTCAGCACTCGCACACGTTCACGAACGCCGTTCTGCCACATCCCACATGGCGCGGAGGTCTTACGCGTTGCCCTAATCGGAGCTGCGCTCAGAGTAACCCTCGTCTTCGCATTCCATCCAGGACCTCCTGACTGAAGGCACCGCGCCTCCTAGAGGACGGCGGCTTGGGTTCTTACTGCAATTCAAGTCCTGTTCCTTCTTTGGCACTGCAGGCAGCCCCAGGCCCAGAGGAGCGGCTACGGCGTTCCTTGGTTGAGACAGTTCGCTGGATGCGGGACTCCCTCCTGCGATAAGTTGACTCGGGGAAGGAAACGCAGGGTAACCGGTGTCTCCTGGGACTCGTCAGAAACCACAGGGATGTACGCCGAGTGTGCCCATGAACACGGGGGCCTGCTGGAACTAGCCCTGCTTTCCCATTTTGAGGGCGGCATTCATGCCTGCCTTGACGCTCCCTGACATTCCCGGCTCCCGACAGGCCAGTGAGCCCTGGAAGAGTGCTTCGGGGAAAATCATGAGTTTGCTCTCTCTAAACCAGGGGCTTCCGCGGCCGCGGTGGCGGTCCGCACGGCAGGCTCCAGAGCCAAAGGGAGCCTCAACGTGAGAACTGGCCTCCAGGTTAGGCCCTGAGTAGCCGTGCAGAAAGGGAGGCATGCAGCTCTTTCCGGGAGTTCTTAGTCGCTTTGCTTTCAAGGCAGTACACGCCCGGGGACTCCTAGGCCCCACGGGCGTGCAGCGTTTTCCCTCCAAGGTCCCTGAGTGCCTCCAGACACCTGTGGGCCGGCTGAGCAACGTCGAGGTCCATTGGTTGATTCCCTCGGAGGACCCCCGTGCGTGCCGAGTGCCGGGCAACCACACACTGCGCGTTCCTTGAGGAGCGCTACATCTCCAGAGCCCTCGAACGCCCTTCGGGACAACATGGCTGGTGGGTGCGAGGTGCCCAGGAAGACTCTGTCATGGCCCTTGTGTGAGCTGCCATGAGAGAACGCTGTGCTTGCAACACTGCGAGGCCCGCCCTCGTGCCTGAAGTCACTCTGCTCGAGGAGAAAGTCAGCACCTTAGCGTGCTGTGTGGCTCCCGGCACACCCCGCATGAAGCCATGCCTGGAAGTAAGGCCCTGGTTTGCCGTGCAGAAGCGGAGGCGTGCTGCACTTTCCAGGAGGCGGTGGCCTCTGCTCTGCATACCTTGAATGGCAGCACAGCCTTCTGGACACCTGGGAGGCTAGCCGGGGCGCCCTGTTCCCGGCAGGAACACTGAGTAACCCCAGGCGCACCTGGCTCTGCTAAGCACCATCCAGGCCCGTAGCCCCTTAGAGCCCCTCTGTGCACGCCGAGCGTAGGGGAACGCACTGCCCTCTCTTTTGGAGCAGCTTGGTTTCCTCAGCACTCGCACACGTTCACGAACGCCGTTCTGCCACATCCCACATGGCGCGGAGGTCTTACGCGTTGCCCTAATCGGAGCTGCGCTCAGAGTAACCCTCGTCTTCGCATTCCATCCAGGACCTCCTGACTGAAGGCACCGCGCCTCCTAGAGGACGGCGGCTTGGGTTCTTACTGCAATTCAAGTCCTGTTCCTTCTTTGGCACTGCAGGCAGCCCCAGGCCCAGAGGAGCGGCTACGGCGTTCCTTGGTTGAGACAGTTCGCTGGATGCGGGACTCCCTCCTGCGATAAGTTGACTCGGGGAAGGAAACGCAGGGTAACCGGTGTCTCCTGGGACTCGTCAGAAACCACAGGGATGTACGCCGAGTGTGCCCATGAACACGGGGGCCTGCTGGAACTAGCCCTGCTTTCCCATTTTGAGGGCGGCCTTCATGCCTGCCTTGACGCTCCCTGACATTCCCGGCTCCCGACAGGCCAGTGAGCCCTGGAAGAGTGCTTCGGGGAAAATCATGAGTTTGCTCTCTCTAAACCAGGGGCTTCCGCGGCCGCGGTGGCGGTCCGCACGGCAGGCTCCAGAGCCAAAGGGAGCCTCAACGTGAGAACTGGCCTCCAGGTTAGGCCCTGAGTAGCCGTGCAGAAAGGGAGGCATGCAGCTCTTTCCGGGAGTTCTTAGTCGCTTTGCTTTCAAGGCAGTACACGCCCGGGGACTCCTAGGCCCCACGGGCGTGCAGCGTTTTCCCTCCAAGGTCCCTGAGTGCCTCCAGACACCTGTGGGCCGGCTGAGCAACGTCGAGGTCCATTGGTTGATTCCCTCGGAGGACCCCCGTGCGTGCCGAGTGCCGGGCAACCACACACTGCGCGTTCCTTGAGGAGCGCTACCTCTCCAGAGCCCTCGAACGCCCTTCGGGACAACATGGCTGGTGGGTGCGAGGTGCCCAGGAAGACTCTGTCATGGCCCTTGTGTGAGCTGCCATGAGAGAACGCTGTGCTTGCAACACTGCGAGGCCCGCCCTCGTGCCTGAAGTCACTCTGCTCGAGGAGAAAGTCAGCACCTTAGCGTGCTGTGTGGCTCCCGGCACACCCAGCATGAAGCCATGCCTGGAAGTAAGGCCCTGGTTTGCCGTGCAGAAGCGGAGGCGTGCTGCACTTTCCAGGAGGCGGTGGCCTCTGCTCTGCATACCTTGAACGGCAGCACAGCCTTCTGGACACCTGGGAGGCTAGCCGGGGCGCCCTGTTCCCGGCAGGAACACTGAGTAACCCCAGGCGCACCTGGCTCTGCTAAGCACCATCCAGGCCCGTAGCCCCTTAGAGCCCCTCTGTGCACGCCGAGCGTAGGGGAACGCACTGCCCTCTCTTTTGGAGCAGCTTGGTTTCCTCAGCACTCGCACACGTTCACGAACGCCGTTCTGCCACATCCCACATGGCGCGGAGGTCTTACGCGTTGCCCTAATCGGAGCTGCGCTCAGAGTAACCCTCGTCTTCGCATTCCATCCAGGACCTCCTGACTGAAGGCACCGCGCCTCCTAGAGGACGGCGGCTTGGGTTCTTACTGCAATTCAAGTCCTGTTCCTTCTTTGGCACTGCAGGCAGCCCCAGGCCCAGAGGAGCGGCTACGGCGTTCCTTGGTTGAGACAGTTCGCTGGATGCGGGACTCCCTCCTGCGATAAGTTGACTCGGGGAAGGAAACGCAGGGTAACCGGTGTCTCCTGGGACTCGTCAGAAACCACAGGGATGTACGCTGAGTGTGCCCATGAACACGGGGGCCTGCTGGAACTAGCCCTGCTTTCCCATTTTGAGGGCGGCATTCATGCCTGCCTTGACGCTCCCTGACATTCCCGGCTCCCGACAGGCCAGTGAGCCCTGGAAGAGTGCTTTGGGGAAAATCATGAGTTTGCTCTCTCTAAACCAGGGGCTGCCGCGGCCGCGGTGGCGGTCCGCACGGCAGGCTCCAGAGCCAAAGGGAGCCTCAACGTGAGAACTGGCCTCCAGGTTAGGCCCTGAGTAGCCGTGCAGAAAGGGAGGCATGCAGCTCTTTCCGGGAGTTCTTAGTCGCTTTGCTTTCAAGGCAGTACACGCCCGGGGACTCCTAGGCCCCAGGGGCGTGCAGCGTTTTCCCTCCAAGGTCCCTGAGTGCCTCCAGACACCTGTGGGCCGGCTGAGCAACGTCGAGGTCCATTGGTTGATTCCCTCGGAGGACCCCCGTGCGTGCCGAGTGCCGGGCAACCACACACTGCGCGTTCCTTGAGGAGCGCTACATCTCCAGAGCCCTCGAACGCCCTTCGGGACAACATGGCTGGTGGGTGCGAGGTGCCCAGGAAGACTCTGTCATGGCCCTTGTGTGAGCTGCCATGAGAGAACGCTGTGCTTGCAACACTGCGAGGCCCGCCCTCGTGCCTGAAGTCACTCTGCTCGAGGAGAAAGTCAGCACCTTAGCGTGCTGTGTGGCTCCCGGCACACCCCGCATGAAGCCATGCCTGTAAGTAAGGCCCTGGTTTGCCGTGCAGAAGCGGAGGCGTGCTGCACTTTCCAGGAGGCGGTGGCCTCTGCTCTGCATACCTTGAATGGCAGCACAGCCTTCTGGACACCTGGGAGGCTAGCCGGGGCGCCCTGTTCCCGGCAGGAACACTGAGTAACCCCAGGCGCACCTGGCTCTGCTAAGCACCATCCAGGCCCGTAGCCCCTTAGAGCCCCTCTGTGCACGCCGAGCGTAGGGGAACGCACTGCCCTCTCTTTTGGAGCAGCTTGGTTTCCTCAGCACTCGCACACGTTCACGAACGCCGTTCTGCCACATCCCACATGGCGCGGAGGTCTTACGCGTTGCCCTAATCGGAGCTGCGCTCAGAGTAACCCTCGTCTTCGCATTCCATCCAGGACCTCCTGACTGAAGGCACCGCGCCTCCTAGAGGACGGCGGCTTGGGTTCTTACTGCAATTCAAGTCCTGTTCCTTCTTTGGCACTGCAGGCAGCCCCAGGCCCAGAGGAGCGGCTACGGCGTTCCTTGGTTGAGACAGTTCGCCGGATGCGGGACTCCCTCCTGCGATAAGTTGACTCGGGGAAGGAAACGCAGGGTAACCGGTGTCTCCTGGGACTCGTCAGAAACCACAGGGATGTACGCCGAGTGTGCCCATGAACACGGGGGCCTGCTGGAACTAGCCCTGCTTTCCCATTTTGAGGGCGGCATTCATGCCTGCCTTGACGCTCCCTGACATTCCCGGCTCCCGACAGGCCAGTGAGCCCTGGAAGAGTGCTTCGGGGAAAATCATGAGTTTGCTCTCTCTAAACCAGGGGCTTCCGCGGCCGCGGTGGCGGTCCGCACGGCAGGCTCCAGAGCCAAAGGGAGCCTCAACGTGAGAACTGGCCTCCAGGTTAGGCCCTGAGTAGCCGTGCAGAAAGGGAGGCATGCAGCTCTTTCCGGGAGTTCTTAGTCGCTTTGCTTTCAAGGCAGTACACGCCCGGGGACTCCTAGGCCCCACGGGCGTGCAGCGTTTTCCCTCCAAGGTCCCTGAGTGCCTCCAGACACCTGTGGGCCGGCTGAGCAACGTCGAGGTCCATTGGTTGATTCCCTCGGAGGACCCCCGTGCGTGCCGAGTGCCGGGCAACCACACACTGCGCGTTCCTTGAGGAGCGCTACCTCTCCAGAGCCCTCGAACGCCCTTCGGGACAACATGGCTGGTGGGTGCGAGGTGCCCAGGAAGACTCTGTCATGGCCCTTGTGTGAGCTGCCATGAGAGAACGCTGTGCTTGCAACACTGCGAGGCCCGCCCTCGTGCCTGAAGTCACTCTGCTCGAGGAGAAAGTCAGCACCTTAGCGTGCTGTGTGGCTCCCGGCACACCCAGCATGAA
The DNA here is from genome assembly GCF_949774975.1 of Lagenorhynchus albirostris. Classification (NCBI taxonomy): domain Eukaryota; kingdom Metazoa; phylum Chordata; class Mammalia; order Artiodactyla; family Delphinidae; genus Lagenorhynchus; species Lagenorhynchus albirostris. The sequence goes on along the minus strand of NC_083102.1, from coordinate 105,825,781 downwards.
GCCATGCCTGGAAGTAAGGCCCTGGTTTGCCGTGCAGAAGCGGAGGCGTGCTGCACTTTCCAGGAGGCGGTGGCCTCTGCTCTGCATACCTTGAACGGCAGCACAGCCTTCTGGACACCTGGGAGGCTAGCCGGGGCGCCCTGTTCCCGGCAGGAACACTGAGTAACCCCAGGCGCACCTGGCTCTGCTAAGCACCATCCAGGCCCGTAGCCCCTTAGAGCCCCTCTGTGCACGCCGAGCGTAGGGAAACGCACTGCCCTCTCTTTTGGAGCAGCTTGGTTTCCTCAGCACTCGCACACGTTCACGAACGCCGTTCTGCCACATCCCACATGGCGCGGAGGTCTTACGCGTTGCCCTAATCGGAGCTGCGCTCAGAGTAACCCTCGTCTTCGCATTCCATCCAGGACCTCCTGACTGAAGGCACCGTGCCTCCTAGAGGACGGCGGCTTGGGTTCTTACTGCAATTCAAGTCCTGTTCCTTCTTTGGCACTGCAGGCAGCCCCAGGCCCAGAGGAGCGGCTACGGCGTTCCTTGGTTGAGACAGTTCGCCGGATGCGGGACTCCCTCCTGCGATAAGTTGACTCGGGGAAGGAAACGCAGGGTAACCGGTGTCTCCTGGGACTCGTCAGAAACCACAGGGATGTACGCCGAGTGTGCCCATGAACACGGGGGCCTGCTGGAACTAGCCCTGCTTTCCCATTTTGAGGGCGGCATTCATGCCTGCCTTGACGCTCCCTGACATTCCCGGCTCCCGACAGGCCAGTGAGCCCTGGAAGAGTGCTTCGGGGAAAATCATGAGTTTGCTCTCTCTAAACCAGGGGCTTCCGCGGCCGCGGTGGCGGTCCGCACGGCAGGCTCCAGAGCCAAAGGGAGCCTCAACGTGAGAACTGGCCTCCAGGTTAGGCCCTGAGTAGCCGTGCAGAAAGGGAGGCATGCAGCTCTTTCCGGGAGTTCTTAGTCGCTTTGCTTTCAAGGCAGTACACGCCCGGGGACTCCTAGGCCCCACGGGCGTGCAGCGTTTTCCCTCCAAGGTCCCTGAGTGCCTCCAGACACCTGTGGGCCGGCTGAGCAACGTCGAGGTCCATTGGTTGATTCCCTCGGAGGACCCCCGTGCGTGCCGAGTGCCGGGCAACCACACACTGCGCGTTCCTTGAGGAGCGCTACCTCTCCAGAGCCCTCGAACGCCCTTCGGGACAACATGGCTGGTGGGTGCGAGGTGCCCAGGAAGACTCTGTCATGGCCCTTGTGTGAGCTGCCATGAGAGAACGCTGTGCTTGCAACACTGCGAGGCCCGCCCTCGTGCCTGAAGTCACTCTGCTCGAGGAGAAAGTCAGCACCTTAGCGTGCTGTGTGGCTCCCGGCACACCCAGCATGAAGCCATGCCTGGAAGTAAGGCCCTGGTTTGCCGTGCAGAAGCGGAGGCGTGCTGCACTTTCCAGGAGGCGGTGGCCTCTGCTCTGCATACCTTGAACGGCAGCACAGCCTTCTGGACACCTGGGAGGCTAGCCGGGGCGCCCTGTTCCCGGCAGGAACACTGAGTAACCCCAGGCGCACCTGGCTCTGCTAAGCACCATCCAGGCCCGTAGCCCCTTAGAGCCCCTCTGTGCACGCCGAGCGTAGGGAAACGCACTGCCCTCTCTTTTGGAGCAGCTTGGTTTCCTCAGCACTCGCACACGTTCACGAACGCCGTTCTGCCACATCCCACATGGCGTGGAGGTCTTACGCGTTGCCCTAATCGGAGCTGCGCTCAGAGTAACCCTCGTCTTCGCATTCCATCCAGGACCTCCTGACTGAAGGCACCGTGCCTCCTAGAGGACGGCGGCTTGGGTTCTTACTGCAATTCAAGTCCTGTTCCTTCTTTGGCACTGCAGGCAGCCCCAGGCCCAGAGGAGCGGCTACGGCGTTCCTTGGTTGAGACAGTTCGCCGGATGCGGGACTCCCTCCTGCGATAAGTTGACTCGGGGAAGGAAACGCAGGGTAACCGGTGTCTCCTGGGACTCGTCAGAAACCACAGGGATGTACGCCGAGTGTGCCCATGAACACGGGGGCCTGCTGGAACTAGCCCTGCTTTCCCATTTTGAGGGCGGCATTCATGCCTGCCTTGACGCTCCCTGACATTCCCGGCTCCCGACAGGCCAGTGAGCCCTGGAAGAGTGCTTCGGGGAAAATCATGAGTTTGCTCTCTCTAAACCAGGGGCTGCCGCGGCCGCGGTGGCGGTCCGCACGGCAGGCTCCAGAGCCAAAGGGAGCCTCAACGTGAGAACTGGCCTCCAGGTTAGGCCCTGAGTAGCCGTGCAGAAAGGGAGGCATGCAGCTCTTTCCGGGAGTTCTTAGTCGCTTTGCTTTCAAGGCAGTACACGCCCGGGGACTCCTAGGCCCCACGGGCGTGCAGCGTTTTCCCTCCAAGGTCCCTGAGTGCCTCCAGACACCTGTGGGCCGGCTGAGCAACGTCGAGGTCCATTGGTTGATTCCCTCGGAGGACCCCCGTGCGTGCCGAGTGCCGGGCAACCACACACTGCGCGTTCCTTGAGGAGCGCTACCTCTCCAGAGCCCTCGAACGCCCTTCGGGACAACATGGCTGGTGGGTGCGAGATGCCCAGGAAGACTCTGTCATGGCCCTTGTGTGAGCTGCCATGAGAGAACGCTGTGCTTGCAACACTGCGAGGCCCGCCCTCGTGCCTGAAGTCACTCTGCTCGAGGAGAAAGTCAGCACCTTAGCGTGCTGTGTGGCTCCCGGCACACCCAGCATGAAGCCATGCCTGGAAGTAAGGCCCTGGTTTGCCGTGCAGAAGCGGAGGCGTGCTGCACTTTCCAGGAGGCGGTGGCCTCTGCTCTGCATACCTTGAACGGCAGCACAGCCTTCTGGACACCTGGGAGGCTAGCCGGGGCGCCCTGTTCCCGGCAGGAACACTGAGTAACCCCAGGCGCACCTGGCTCTGCTAAGCACCATCCAGGCCCGTAGCCCCTTAGAGCCCCTCTGTGCACGCCGAGCGTAGGGAAACGCACTGCCCTCTCTTTTGGAGCAGCTTGGTTTCCTCAGCACTCGCACACGTTCACGAACGCCGTTCTGCCACATCCCACATGGCGCGGAGGTCTTACGCGTTGCCCTAATCGGAGCTGCGCTCAGAGTAACCCTCGTCTTCGCATTCCATCCAGGACCTCCTGACTGAAGGCACCGTGCCTCCTAGAGGACGGCGGCTTGGGTTCTTACTGCAATTCAAGTCCTGTTCCTTCTTTGGCACTGCAGGCAGCCCCAGGCCCAGAGGAGCGGCTACGGCGTTCCTTGGTTGAGACAGTTCGCCGGATGCGGGACTCCCTCCTGCGATAAGTTGACTCGGGGAAGGAAACGCAGGGTAACCGGTGTCTCCTGGGACTCGTCAGAAACCACAGGGATGTACGCCGAGTGTGCCCATGAACACGGGGGCCTGCTGGAACTAGCCCTGCTTTCCCATTTTGAGGGCGGCATTCATGCCTGCCTTGACGCTCCCTGACATTCCCGGCTCCCGACAGGCCAGTGAGCCCTGGAAGAGTGCTTCGGGGAAAATCATGAGTTTGCTCTCTCTAAACCAGGGGCTGCCGCGGCCGCGGTGGCGGTCCGCACGGCAGGCTCCAGAGCCAAAGGGAGCCTCAACGTGAGAACTGGCCTCCAGGTTAGGCCCTGAGTAGCCGTGCAGAAAGGGAGGCATGCAGCTCTTTCCGGGAGTTCTTAGTCGCTTTGCTTTCAAGGCAGTACACGCCCGGGGACTCCTAGGCCCCACGGGCGTGCAGCGTTTTCCCTCCAAGGTCCCTGAGTGCCTCCAGACACCTGTGGGCCGGCTGAGCAACGTCGAGGTCCATTGGTTGATTCCCTCGGAGGACCCCCGTGCGTGCCGAGTGCTGGGCAACCACACACTGCGCGTTCCTTGAGGAGCGCTACCTCTCCAGAGCCCTCGAACGCCCTTCGGGACAACATGGCTGGTGGGTGCGAGGTGCCCAGGAAGACTCTGTCATGGCCCTTGTGTGAGCTGCCATGAGAGAACGCTGTGCTTGCAACACTGCGAGGCCCGCCCTCGTGCCTGAAGTCACTCTGCTCGAGGAGAAAGTCAGCACCTTAGCGTGCTGTGTGGCTCCCGGCACACCCAGCATGAAGCCATGCCTGGAAGTAAGGCCCTGGTTTGCCGTGCAGAAGCGGAGGCGTGCTGCACTTTCCAGGAGGCGGTGGCCTCTGCTCTGCATACCTTGAACGGCAGCACAGCCTTCTGGACACCTGGGAGGCTAGCCGGGGCGCCCTGTTCCCGGCAGGAACACTGAGTAACCCCAGGCGCACCTGGCTCTGCTAAGCACCATCCAGGCCCGTAGCCCCTTAGAGCCCCTCTGTGCACGCCGAGCGTAGGGAAACGCACTGCCCTCTCTTTTGGAGCAGCTTGGTTTCCTCAGCACTCGCACACGTTCACGAACGCCGTTCTGCCACATCCCACATGGCGCGGAGGTCTTACGCGTTGCCCTAATCGGAGCTGCGCTCAGAGTAACCCTCGTCTTCGCATTCCATCCAGGACCTCCTGACTGAAGGCACCGTGCCTCCTAGAGGACGGCGGCTTGGGTTCTTACTGCAATTCAAGTCCTGTTCCTTCTTTGGCACTGCAGGCAGCCCCAGGCCCAGAGGAGCGGCTACGGCGTTCCTTGGTTGAGACAGTTCGCCGGATGCGGGACTCCCTCCTGCGATAAGTTGACTCGGGGAAGGAAACGCAGGGTAACCGGTGTCTCCTGGGACTCGTCAGAAACCACAGGGATGTACGCTGAGTGTGCCCATGAACACGGGGGCCTGCTGGAACTAGCCCTGCTTTCCCATTTTGAGGGCGGCATTCATGCCTGCCTTGACGCTCCCTGACATTCCCGGCTCCCGACAGGCCAGTGAGCCCTGGAAGAGTGCTTCGGGGAAAATCATGAGTTTGCTCTCTCTAAACCAGGGGCTGCCGCGGCCGCGGTGGCGGTCCGCACGGCAGGCTCCAGAGCCAAAGGGAGCCTCAACGTGAGAACTGGCCTCCAGGTTAGGCCCTGAGTAGCCGTGCAGAAAGGGAGGCATGCAGCTCTTTCCGGGAGTTCTTAGTCGCTTTGCTTTCAAGGCAGTACACGCCCGGGGACTCCTAGGCCCCACGGGCGTGCAGCGTTTTCCCTCCAAGGTCCCTGAGTGCCTCCAGACACCTGTGGGCCGGCTGAGCAACGTCGAGGTCCATTGGTTGATTCCCTCGGAGGACCCCCGTGCGTGCCGAGTGCTGGGCAACCACACACTGCGCGTTCCTTGAGGAGCGCTACCTCTCCAGAGCCCTCGAACGCCCTTCGGGACAACATGGCTGGTGGGTGCGAGGTGCCCAGGAAGACTCTGTCATGGCCCTTGTGTGAGCTGCCATGAGAGAACGCTGTGCTTGCAACACTGCGAGGCCCGCCCTCGTGCCTGAAGTCACTCTGCTCGAGGAGAAAGTCAGCACCTTAGCGTGCTGTGTGGCTCCCGGCACACCCAGCATGAAGCCATGCCTGGAAGTAAGGCCCTGGTTTGCCGTGCAGAAGCGGAGGCGTGCTGCACTTTCCAGGAGGCGGTGGCCTCTGCTCTGCATACCTTGAACGGCAGCACAGCCTTCTGGACACCTGGGAGGCTAGCCGGGGCGCCCTGTTCCCGGCAGGAACACTGAGTAACCCCAGGCGCACCTGGCTCTGCTAAGCACCATCCAGGCCCGTAGCCCCTTAGAGCCCCTCTGTGCACGCCGAGCGTAGGGAAACGCACTGCCCTCTCTTTTGGAGCAGCTTGGTTTCCTCAGCACTCGCACACGTTCACGAACGCCGTTCTGCCACATCCCACATGGCGCGGAGGTCTTACGCGTTGCCCTAATCGGAGCTGCGCTCAGAGTAACCCTCGTCTTCGCATTCCATCCAGGACCTCCTGACTGAAGGCACCGTGCCTCCTAGAGGACGGCGGCTTGGGTTCTTACTGCAATTCAAGTCCTGTTCCTTCTTTGGCACTGCAGGCAGCCCCAGGCCCAGAGGAGCGGCTACGGCGTTCCTTGGTTGAGACAGTTCGCTGGATGCGGGACTCCCTCCTGCGATAAGTTGACTCGGGGAAGGAAACGCAGGGTAACCGGTGTCTCCTGGGACTCGTCAGAAACCACAGGGATGTACGCTGAGTGTGCCCATGAACACGGGGGCCTGCTGGAACTAGCCCTGCTTTCCCATTTTGAGGGCGGCCTTCATGCCTGCCTTGACGCTCCCTGACATTCCCGGCTCCCGACAGGCCAGTGAGCCCTGGAAGAGTGCTTCGGGGAAAATCATGAGTTTGCTCTCTCTAAACCAGGGGCTGCCGCGGCCGCGGTGGCGGTCCGCACGGCAGGCTCCAGAGCCAAAGGGAGCCTCAACGTGAGAACTGGCCTCCAGGTTAGGCCCTGAGTAGCCGTGCAGAAAGGGAGGCATGCAGCTCTTTCCGGGAGTTCTTAGTCGCTTTGCTTTCAAGGCAGTACACGCCCGGGGACTCCTAGGCCCCACGGGCGTGCAGCGTTTTCCCTCCAAGGTCCCTGAGTGCCTCCAGACACCTGTGGGCCGGCTGAGCAACGTCGAGGTCCATTGGTTGATTCCCTCGGAGGACCCCCGTGCGTGCCGAGTGCTGGGCAACCACACACTGCGCGTTCCTTGAGGAGCGCTACCTCTCCAGAGCCCTCGAACGCCCTTCGGGACAACATGGCTGGTGGGTGCGAGGTGCCCAGGAAGACTCTGTCATGGCCCTTGTGTGAGCTGCCATGAGAGAACGCTGTGCTTGCAACACTGCGAGGCCCGCCCTCGTGCCTGAAGTCACTCTGCTCGAGGAGAAAGTCAGCACCTTAGCGTGCTGTGTGGCTCCCGGCACACCCAGCATGAAGCCATGCCTGGAAGTAAGGCCCTGGTTTGCCGTGCAGAAGCGGAGGCGTGCTGCACTTTCCAGGAGGCGGTGGCCTCTGCTCTGCATACCTTGAACGGCAGCACAGCCTTCTGGACACCTGGGAGGCTAGCCGGGGCGCCCTGTTCCCGGCAGGAACACTGAGTAACCCCAGGCGCACCTGGCTCTGCTAAGCACCATCCAGGCCCGTAGCCCCTTAGAGCCCCTCTGTGCACGCCGAGCGTAGGGAAACGCACTGCCCTCTCTTTTGGAGCAGCTTGGTTTCCTCAGCACTCGCACACGTTCACGAACGCCGTTCTGCCACATCCCACATGGCGCGGAGGTCTTACGCGTTGCCCTAATCGGAGCTGCGCTCAGAGTAACCCTCGTCTTCGCATTCCATCCAGGACCTCCTGACTGAAGGCACCGTGCCTCCTAGAGGACGGCGGCTTGGGTTCTTACTGCAATTCAAGTCCTGTTCCTTCTTTGGCACTGCAGGCAGCCCCAGGCCCAGAGGAGCGGCTACGGCGTTCCTTGGTTGAGACAGTTCGCCGGATGCGGGACTCCCTCCTGCGATAAGTTGACTCGGGGAAGGAAACGCAGGGTAACCGGTGTCTCCTGGGACTCGTCAGAAACCACAGGGATGTACGCCGAGTGTGCCCATGAACACGGGGGCCTGCTGGAACTAGCCCTGCTTTCCCATTTTGAGGGCGGCATTCATGCCTGCCTTGACGCTCCCTGACATTCCCGGCTCCCGACAGGCCAGTGAGCCCTGGAAGAGTGCTTCGGGGAAAATCATGAGTTTGCTCTCTCTAAACCAGGGGCTGCCGCGGCCGCGGTGGCGGTCCGCACGGCAGGCTCCAGAGCCAAAGGGAGCCTCAACGTGAGAACTGGCCTCCAGGTTAGGCCCTGAGTAGCCGTGCAGAAAGGGAGGCATGCAGCTCTTTCCGGGAGTTCTTAGTCGCTTTGCTTTCAAGGCAGTACACGCCCGGGGACTCCTAGGCCCCACGGGCGTGCAGCGTTTTCCCTCCAAGGTCCCTGAGTGCCTCCAGACACCTGTGGGCCGGCTGAGCAACGTCGAGGTCCATTGGTTGATTCCCTCGGAGGACCCCCGTGCGTGCCGAGTGCCGGGCAACCACACACTGCGCGTTCCTTGAGGAGCGCTACCTCTCCAGAGCCCTCGAACGCCCTTCGGGACAACATGGCTGGTGGGTGCGAGGTGCCCAGGAAGACTCTGTCACGGCCCTTGTGTGAGCTGCCATGAGAGAACGCTGTGCTTGCAACACTGCGAGGCCCGCCCTCGTGCCTGAAGTCACTCTGCTCGAGGAGAAAGTCAGCACCTTAGCGTGCTGTGTGGCTCCCGGCACACCCAGCATGAAGCCATGCCTGGAAGTAAGGCCCTGGTTTGCCGTGCAGAAGCGGAGGCGTGCTGCACTTTCCAGGAGGCGGTGGCCTCTGCTCTGCATACCTTGAACGGCAGCACAGCCTTCTGGACACCTGGGAGGCTAGCCGGGGCGCCCTGTTCCCGGCAGGAACACTGAGTAACCCCAGGCGCACCTGGCTCTGCTAAGCACCATCCAGGCCCGTAGCCCCTTAGAGCCCCTCTGTGCACGCCGAGCGTAGGGAAACGCACTGCCCTCTCTTTTGGAGCAGCTTGGTTTCCTCAGCACTCGCACACGTTCACGAACGCCGTTCTGCCACATCCCACATGGCGCGGAGGTCTTACGCGTTGCCCTAATCGGAGCTGCGCTCAGAGTAACCCTCGTCTTCGCATTCCATCCAGGACCTCCTGACTGAAGGCACCGTGCCTCCTAGAGGACGGCGGCTTGGGTTCTTACTGCAATTCAAGTCCTGTTCCTTCTTTGGCACTGCAGGCAGCCCCAGGCCCAGAGGAGCGGCTACGGCGTTCCTTGGTTGAGACAGTTCGCCGGATGCGGGACTCCCTCCTGCGATAAGTTGACTCGGGGAAGGAAACGCAGGGTAACCGGTGTCTCCTGGGACTCGTCAGAAACCACAGGGATGTACGCTGAGTGTGCCCATGAACACGGGGGCCTGCTGGAACTAGCCCTGCTTTCCCATTTTGAGGGCGGCCTTCATGCCTGCCTTGACGCTCCCTGACATTCCTGGCTCCCGACAGGCCAGTGAGCCCTGGAAGAGTGCTTCGGGGAAAATCATGAGTTTGCTCTCTCTAAACCAGGGGCTGCCGCGGCCGCGGTGGCGGTCCGCACGGCAGGCTCCAGAGCCAAAGGGAGCCTCAACGTGAGAACTGGCCTCCAGGTTAGGCCCTGAGTAGCCGTGCAGAAAGGGAGGCATGCAGCTCTTTCCGGGAGTTCTTAGTCGCTTTGCTTTCAAGGCAGTACACGCCCGGGGACTCCTAGGCCCCACGGGCGTGCAGCGTTTTCCCTCCAAGGTCCCTGAGTGCCTCCAGACACCTGTGGGCCGGCTGAGCAACGTCGAGGTCCATTGGTTGATTCCCTCGGAGGACCCCCGTGCGTGCCGAGTGCTGGGCAACCACACACTGCGCGTTCCTTGAGGAGCGCTACCTCTCCAGAGCCCTCGAACGCCCTTCGGGACAACATGGCTGGTGGGTGCGAGGTGCCCAGGAAGACTCTGTCATGGCCCTTGTGTGAGCTGCCATGAGAGAACGCTGTGCTTGCAACACTGCGAGGCCCGCCCTCGTGCCTGAAGTCACTCTGCTCGAGGAGAAAGTCAGCACCTTAGCGTGCTGTGTGGCTCCCGGCACACCCAGCATGAAGCCATGCCTGGAAGTAAGGCCCTGGTTTGCCGTGCAGAAGCGGAGGCGTGCTGCACTTTCCAGGAGGCGGTGGCCTCTGCTCTGCATACCTTGAACGGCAGCACAGCCTTCTGGACACCTGGGAGGCTAGCCGGGGCGCCCTGTTCCCGGCAGGAACACTGAGTAACCCCAGGCGCACCTGGCTCTGCTAAGCACCATCCAGGCCCGTAGCCCCTTAGAGCCCCTCTGTGCACGCCGAGCGTAGGGAAACGCACTGCCCTCTCTTTTGGAGCAGCTTGGTTTCCTCAGCACTCGCACACGTTCACGAACGCCGTTCTGCCACATCCCACATGGCGCGGAGGTCTTACGCGTTGCCCTAATCGGAGCTGCGCTCAGAGTAACCCTCGTCTTCGCATTCCATCCAGGACCTCCTGACTGAAGGCACCGTGCCTCCTAGAGGACGGCGGCTTGGGTTCTTACTGCAATTCAAGTCCTGTTCCTTCTTTGGCACTGCAGGCATCCCCAGGCCCAGAGGAGCGGCTACGGCGTTCCTTGGTTGAGACAGTTCGCTGGATGCGGGACTCCCTCCTGCGATAAGTTGACTCGGGGAAGGAAACGCAGGGTAACCGGTGTCTCCTGGGACTCGTCAGAAACCACAGGGATGTACGCTGAGTGTGCCCATGAACACGGGGGCCTGCTGGAACTAGCCCTGCTTTCCCATTTTGAGGGCGGCCTTCATGCCTGCCTTGACGCTCCCTGACATTCCCGGCTCCCGACAGGCCAGTGAGCCCTGGAAGAGTGCTTCGGGGAAAATCATGAGTTTGCTCTCTCTAAACCAGGGGCTGCCGCGGCCGCGGTGGCGGTCCGCACGGCAGGCTCCAGAGCCAAAGGGAGCCTCAACGTGAGAACTGGCCTCCAGGTTAGGCCCTGAGTAGCCGTGCAGAAAGGGAGGCATGCAGCTCTTTCCGGGAGTTCTTAGTCGCTTTGCTTTCAAGGCAGTACACGCCCGGGGACTCCTAGGCCCCAGGGGCGTGCAGCGTTTTCCCTCCAAGGTCCCTGAGTGCCTCCAGACACCTGTGGGCCGGCTGAGCAACGTCGAGGTCCATTGGTTGATTCCCTCGGAGGACCCCCGTGCGTGCCGAGTGCTGGGCAACCACACACTGCGCGTTCCTTGAGGAGCGCTACCTCTCCAGAGCCCTCGAACGCCCTTCGGGACAACATGGCTGGTGGGTGCGAGGTGCCCAGGAAGACTCTGTCATGGCCCTTGTGTGAGCTGCCATGAGAGAACGCTGTGCTTGCAACACTGCGAGGCCCGCCCTCGTGCCTGAAGTCACTCTGCTCGAGGAGAAAGTCAGCACCTTAGCGTGCTGTGTGGCTCCCGGCACACCCAGCATGAAGCCATGCCTGGAAGTAAGGCCCTGGTTTGCCGTGCAGAAGCGGAGGCGTGCTGCACTTTCCAGGAGGCGGTGGCCTCTGCTCTGCATACCTTGAACGGCAGCACAGCCTTCTGGACACCTGGGAGGCTAGCCGGGGCGCCCTGTTCCCGGCAGGAACACTGAGTAACCCCAGGCGCACCTGGCTCTGCTAAGCACCATCCAGGCCCGTAGCCCCTTAGAGCCCCTCTGTGCACGCCGAGCGTAGGGAAACGCACTGCCCTCTCTTTTGGAGCAGCTTGGTTTCCTCAGCACTCGCACACGTTCACGAACGCCGTTCTGCCACATCCCACATGGCGCGGAGGTCTTACGCGTTGCCCTAATCGGAGCTGCGCTCAGAGTAACCCTCGTCTTCGCATTCCATCCAGGACCTCCTGACTGAAGGCACCGTGCCTCCTAGAGGACGGCGGCTTGGGTTCTTACTGCAATTCAAGTCCTGTTCCTTCTTTGGCACTGCAGGCAGCCCCAGGCCCAGAGGAGCGGCTACGGCGTTCCTTGGTTGAGACAGTTCGCCGGATGCGGGACTCCCTCCTGCGATAAGTTGACTCGGGGAAGGAAACGCAGGGTAACCGGTGTCTCCTGGGACTCGTCAGAAACCACAGGGATGTACGCTGAGTGTGCCCATGAACACGGGGGCCTGCTGGAACTAGCCCTGCTTTCCCATTTTGAGGGCGGCATTCATGCCTGCCTTGACGCTCCCTGACATTCCCGGCTCCCGACAGGCCAGTGAGCCCTGGAAGAGTGCTTCGGGGAAAATCATGAGTTTGCTCTCTCTAAACCAGGGGCTTCCGCGGCCGCGGTGGCGGTCCGCACGGCAGGCTCCAGAGCCAAAGGGAGCCTCAACGTGAGAACTGGCCTCCAGGTTAGGCCCTGAGTAGCCGTGCAGAAAGGGAGGCATGCAGCTCTTTCCGGGAGTTCTTAGTCGCTTTGCTTTCAAGGCAGTACACGCCCGGGGACTCCTAGGCCCCACGGGCGTGCAGCGTTTTCCCTCCAAGGTCCCTGAGTGCCTCCAGACACCTGTGGGCCGGCTGAGCAACGTCGAGGTCCATTGGTTGATTCCCTCGGAGGACCCCCGTGCGTGCCGAGTGCCGGGCAACCACACACTGCGCGTTCCTTGAGGAGCGCTACCTCTCCAGAGCCCTCGAACGCCCTTCGGGACAACATGGCTGGTGGGTGCGAGGTGCCCAGGAAGACTCTGTCATGGCCCTTGTGTGAGCTGCCATGAGAGAACGCTGTGCTTGCAACACTGCGAGGCCCGCCCTCGTGCCTGAAGTCACTCTGCTCGAGGAGAAAGTCAGCACCTTAGCGTGCTGTGTGGCTCCCGGCACACCCCGCATGAAGCCATGCCTGGAAGTAAGGCCCTGGTTTGCCGTGCAGAAGCGGAGGCGTGCTGCACTTTCCAGGAGGCGGTGGCCTCTGCTCTGCATACCTTGAACGGCAGCACAGCCTTCTGGACACCTGGGAGGCTAGCCGGGGCGCCCTGTTCCCGGCAGGAACACTGAGTAACCCCAGGCGCACCTGGCTCTGCTAAGCACCATCCAGGCCCGTAGCCCCTTAGAGCCCCTCTGTGCACGCCGAGCGTAGGGAAACGCACTGCCCTCTCTTTTGGAGCAGCTTGGTTTCCTCAGCACTCGCACACGTTCACGAACGCCGTTCTGCCACATCCCACATGGCGCGGAGGTCTTACGCGTTGCCCTAATCGGAGCTGCGCTCAGAGTAACCCTCGTCTTCGCATTCCATCCAGGACCTCCTGACTGAAGGCACCGTGCCTCCTAGAGGACGGCGGCTTGGGTTCTTACTGCAATTCAAGTCCTGTTCCTTCTTTGGCACTGCAGGCAGCCCCAGGCCCAGAGGAGCGGCTACGGCGTTCCTTGGTTGAGACAGTTCGCTGGATGCGGGACTCCCTCCTGCGATAAGTTGACTCGGGGAAGGAAACGCAGGGTAACCGGTGTCTCCTGGGACTCGTCAGAAACCACAGGGATGTACGCCGAGTGTGCCCATGAACACGGGGGCCTGCTGGAACTAGCCCTGCTTTCCCATTTTGAGGGCGGCATTCATGCCTGCCTTGACGCTCCCTGACATTCCCGGCTCCCGACAGGCCAGTGAGCCCTGGAAGAGTGCTTCGGGGAAAATCATGAGTTTGCTCTCTCTAAACCAGGGGCTTCCGCGGCCGCGGTGGCGGTCCGCACGGCAGGCTCCAGAGCCAAAGGGAGCCTCAACGTGAGAACTGGCCTCCAGGTTAGGCCCTGAGTAGCCGTGCAGAAAGGGAGGCATGCAGCTCTTTCCGGGAGTTCTTAGTCGCTTTGCTTTCAAGGCAGTACACGCCCGGGGACTCCTAGGCCCCACGGGCGTGCAGCGTTTTCCCTCCAAGGTCCCTGAGTGCCTCCAGACACCTGTGGGCCGGCTGAGCAACGTCGAGGTCCATTGGTTGATTCCCTCGGAGGACCCCCGTGCGTGCCGTGTGCCGGGCAACCACACACTGCGCGTTCCTTGAGGAGCGCTACCTCTCCAGAGCCCTCGAACGCCCTTCGGGACAACATGGCTGGTGGGTGCGAGGTGCCCAGGAAGACTCTGTCACGGCCCTTGTGTGAGCTGCCATGAGAGAACGCTGTGCTTGCAACACTGCGAGGCCCGCCCTCGTGCCTGAAGTCACTCTGCTCGAGGAGAAAGTCAGCACCTTAGCGTGCTGTGTGGCTCCCGGCACACCCAGCATGAAGCCATGCCTGGAAGTAAGGCCCTGGTTTGCCGTGCAGAAGCGGAGGCGTGCTGCACTTTCCAGGAGGCGGTGGCCTCTGCTCTGCATACCTTGAACGGCAGCACAGCCTTCTGGACACCTGGGAGGCTAGCCGGGGCGCCCTGTTCCCGGCAGGAACACTGAGTAACCCCAGGCGCACCTGGCTCTGCTAAGCACCATCCAGGCCCGTAGCCCCTTAGAGCCCCTCTGTGCACGCCGAGCGTAGGGAAACGCACTGCCCTCTCTTTTGGAGCAGCTTGGTTTCCTCAGCACTCGCACACGTTCACGAACGCCGTTCTGCCACATCCCACATGGCGCGGAGGTCTTACGCGTTGCCCTAATCGGAGCTGCGCTCAGAGTAACCCTCGTCTTCGCATTCCATCCAGGACCTCCTGACTGAAGGCACCGTGCCTCCTAGAGGACGGCGGCTTGGGTTCTTACTGCAATTCAAGTCCTGTTCCTTCTTTGGCACTGCAGGCAGCCCCAGGCCCAGAGGAGCGGCTACGGCGTTCCTTGGTTGAGACAGTTCGCTGGATGCGGGACTCCCTCCTGCGATAAGTTGACTCGGGGAAGGAAACGCAGGGTAACCGGTGTCTCCTGGGACTCGTCAGAAACCACAGGGATGTACGCTGAGTGTGCCCATGAACACGGGGGCCTGCTGGAACTAGCCCTGCTTTCCCATTTTGAGGGCGGCCTTCATGCCTGCCTTGACGCTCCCTGACATTCCCGGCTCCCGACAGGCCAGTGAGCCCTGGAAGAGTGCTTCGGGGAAAATCATGAGTTTGCTCTCTCTAAACCAGGGGCTGCCGCGGCCGCGGTGGCGGTCCGCACGGCAGGCTCCAGAGCCAAAGGGAGCCTCAACGTGAGAACTGGCCTCCAGGTTAGGCCCTGAGTAGCCGTGCAGAAAGGGAGGCATGCAGCTCTTTCCGGGAGTTCTTAGTCGCTTTGCTTTCAAGGCAGTACACGCCCGGGGACTCCTAGGCCCCACGGGCGTGCAGCGTTTTCCCTCCAAGGTCCCTGAGTGCCTCCAGACACCTGTGGGCCGGCTGAGCAACGTCGAGGTCCATTGGTTGATTCCCTCGGAGGACCCCCGTGCGTGCCGAGTGCTGGGCAACCACACACTGCGCGTTCCTTGAGGAGCGCTACCTCTCCAGAGCCCTCGAACGCCCTTCGGGACAACATGGCTGGTGGGTGCGAGGTGCCCAGGAAGACTCTGTCATGGCCCTTGTGTGAGCTGCCATGAGAGAACGCTGTGCTTGCAACACTGCGAGGCCCGCCCTCGTGCCTGAAGTCACTCTGCTCGAGGAGAAAGTCAGCACCTTAGCGTGCTGTGTGGCTCCCGGCACACCCAGCATGAAGCCATGCCTGGAAGTAAGGCCCTGGTTTGCCGTGCAGAAGCGGAGGCGTGCTGCACTTTCCAGGAGGCGGTGGCCTCTGCTCTGCATACCTTGAACGGCAGCACAGCCTTCTGGACACCTGGGAGGCTAGCCGGGGCGCCCTGTTCCCGGCAGGAACACTGAGTAACCCCAGGCGCACCTGGCTCTGCTAAGCACCATCCAGGCCCGTAGCCCCTTAGAGCCCCTCTGTGCACGCCGAGCGTAGGGAAACGCACTGCCCTCTCTTTTGGAGCAGCTTGGTTTCCTCAGCACTCGCACACGTTCACGAACGCCGTTCTGCCACATCCCACATGGCGCGGAGGTCTTACGCGTTGCCCTAATCGGAGCTGCGCTCAGAGTAACCCTCGTCTTCGCATTCCATCCAGGACCTCCTGACTGAAGGCACCGTGCCTCCTAGAGGACGGCGGCTTGGGTTCTTACTGCAATTCAAGTCCTGTTCCTTCTTTGGCACTGCAGGCAGCCCCAGGCCCAGAGGAGCGGCTACGGCGTTCCTTGGTTGAGACAGTTCGCTGGATGCGGGACTCCCTCCTGCGATAAGTTGACTCGGGGAAGGAAACGCAGGGTAACCGGTGTCTCCTGGGACTCGTCAGAAACCACAGGGATGTACGCCGAGTGTGCCCATGAACACGGGGGCCTGCTGGAACTAGCCCTGCTTTCCCATTTTGAGGGCGGCATTCATGCCTGCCTTGACGCTCCCTGACATTCCCGGCTCCCGACAGGCCAGTGAGCCCTGGAAGAGTGCTTCGGGGAAAATCATGAGTTTGCTCTCTCTAAACCAGGGGCTTCCGCGGCCGCGGTGGCGGTCCGCACGGCAGGCTCCAGAGCCAAAGGGAGCCTCAACGTGAGAACTGGCCTCCAGGTTAGGCCCTGAGTAGCCGTGCAGAAAGGGAGGCATGCAGCTCTTTCCGGGAGTTCTTAGTCGCTTTGCTTTCAAGGCAGTACACGCCCGGGGACTCCTAGGCCCCAGGGGCGTGCAGCGTTTTCCCTCCAAGGTCCCTGAGTGCCTCCAGACACCTGTGGGCCGGCTGAGCAACGTCGAGGTCCATTGGTTGATTCCCTCGGAGGACCCCCGTGCGTGCCGAGTGCCGGGCAACCACACACTGCGCGTTCCTTGAGGAGCGCTACCTCTCCAGAGCCCTCGAACGCCCTTCGGGACAACATGGCTGGTGGGTGCGAGGTGCCCAGGAAGACTCTGTCACGGCCCTTGTGTGAGCTGCCATGAGAGAACGCTGTGCTTGCAACACTGCGAGGCCCGCCCTCGTGCCTGAAGTCACTCTGCTCGAGGAGAAAGTCAGCACCTTAGCGTGCTGTGTGGCTCCCGGCACACCCAGCATGAAGCCATGCCTGGAAGTAAGGCCCTGGTTTGCCGTGCAGAAGCGGAGGCGTGCTGCACTTTCCAGGAGGCGGTGGCCTCTGCTCTGCATACCTTGAACGGCAGCACAGCCTTCTGGACACCTGGGAGGCTAGCCGGGGCGCCCTGTTCCCGGCAGGAACACTGAGTAACCCCAGGCGCACCTGGCTCTGCTAAGCACCATCCAGGCCCGTAGCCCCTTAGAGCCCCTCTGTGCACGCCGAGCGTAGGGAAACGCACTGCCCTCTCTTTTGGAGCAGCTTGGTTTCCTCAGCACTCGCACACGTTCACGAACGCCGTTCTGCCACATCCCACATGGCGCGGAGGTCTTACGCGTTGCCCTAATCGGAGCTGCGCTCAGAGTAACCCTCGTCTTCGCATTCCATCCAGGACCTCCTGACTGAAGGCACCGTGCCTCCTAGAGGACGGCGGCTTGGGTTCTTACTGCAATTCAAGTCCTGTTCCTTCTTTGGCACTGCAGGCAGCCCCAGGCCCAGAGGAGCGGCTACGGCGTTCCTTGGTTGAGACAGTTCGCTGGATGCGGGACTCCCTCCTGCGATAAGTTGACTCGGGGAAGGAAACGCAGGGTAACCGGTGTCTCCTGGGACTCGTCAGAAACCACAGGGATGTACGCTGAGTGTGCCCATGAACACGGGGGCCTGCTGGAACTAGCCCTGCTTTCCCATTTTGAGGGCGGCATTCATGCCTGCCTTGACGCTCCCTGACATTCCCGGCTCCCGACAGGCCAGTGAGCCCTGGAAGAGTGCTTCGGGGAAAATCATGAGTTTGCTCTCTCTAAACCAGGGGCTGCCGCGGCCGCGGTGGCGGTCCGCACGGCAGGCTCCAGAGCCAAAGGGAGCCTCAACGTGAGAACTGGCCTCCAGGTTAGGCCCTGAGTAGCCGTGCAGAAAGGGAGGCATGCAGCTCTTTCCGGGAGTTCTTAGTCGCTTTGCTTTCAAGGCAGTACACGCCCGGGGACTCCTAGGCCCCACGGGCGTGCAGCGTTTTCCCTCCAAGGTCCCTGAGTGCCTCCAGACACCTGTGGGCCGGCTGAGCAACGTCGAGGTCCATTGGTTGATTCCCTCGGAGGACCCCCGTGCGTGCCGAGTGCTGGGCAACCACACACTGCGCGTTCCTTGAGGAGCGCTACCTCTCCAGAGCCCTCGAACGCCCTTCGGGACAACATGGCTGGTGGGTGCGAGGTGCCCAGGAAGACTCTGTCATGGCCCTTGTGTGAGCTGCCATGAGAGAACGCTGTGCTTGCAACACTGCGAGGCCCGCCCTCGTGCCTGAAGTCACTCTGCTCGAGGAGAAAGTCAGCACCTTAGCGTGCTGTGTGGCTCCCGGCACACCCAGCATGAAGCCATGCCTGGAAGTAAGGCCCTGGTTTGCCGTGCAGAAGCGGAGGCGTGCTGCACTTTCCAGGAGGCGGTGGCCTCTGCTCTGCATACCTTGAACGGCAGCACAGCCTTCTGGACACCTGGGAGGCTAGCCGGGGCGCCCTGTTCCCGGCAGGAACACTGAGTAACCCCAGGCGCACCTGGCTCTGCTAAGCACCATCCAGGCCCGTAGCCCCTTAGAGCCCCTCTGTGCACGCCGAGCGTAGGGAAACGCACTGCCCTCTCTTTTGGAGCAGCTTGGTTTCCTCAGCACTCGCACACGTTCACGAACGCCGTTCTGCCACATCCCACATGGCGCGGAGGTCTTACGCGTTGCCCTAATCGGAGCTGCGCTCAGAGTAACCCTCGTCTTCGCATTCCATCCAGGACCTCCTGACTGAAGGCACCGTGCCTCCTAGAGGACGGCGGCTTGGGTTCTTACTGCAATTCAAGTCCTGTTCCTTCTTTGGCACTGCAGGCAGCCCCAGGCCCAGAGGAGCGGCTACGGCGTTCCTTGGTTGAGACAGTTCGCCGGATGCGGGACTCCCTCCTGCGATAAGTTGACTCGGGGAAGGAAACGCAGGGTGACCGGTGTCTCCTGGGACTCGTCAGAAACCACAGGGATGTACGCTGAGTGTGCCCATGAACACGGGGGCCTGCTGGAACTAGCCCTGCTTTCCCATTTTGAGGGCGGCATTCATGCCTGCCTTGACGCTCCCTGACATTCCCGGCTCCCGACAGGCCAGTGAGCCCTGGAAGAGTGCTTCGGGGAAAATCATGAGTTTGCTCTCTCTAAACCAGGGGCTGCCGCGGCCGCGGTGGCGGTCCGCACGGCAGGCTCCAGAGCCAAAGGGAGCCTCAACGTGAGAACTGGCCTCCAGGTTAGGCCCTGAGTAGCTGTGCAGAAAGGGAGGCATGCAGCTCTTTCCGGGAGTTCTTAGTCGCTTTGCTTTCAAGGCAGTACACGCCCGGGGACTCCTAGGCCCCACGGGCGTGCAGCGTTTTCCCTCCAAGGTCCCTGAGTGCCTCCAGACACCTGTGGGCCGGCTGAGCAACGTCGAGGTCCATTGGTTGATTCCCTCGGAGGACCCCCGTGCGTGCCGAGTGCTGGGCAACCACACACTGCGCGTTCCTTGAGGAGCGCTACCTCTCCAGAGCCCTCGAACGCCCTTCGGGACAACATGGCTGGTGGGTGCGAGGTGCCCAGGAAGACTCTGTCATGGCCCTTGTGTGAGCTGCCATGAGAGAACGCTGTGCTTGCAACACTGCGAGGCCCGCCCTCGTGCCTGAAGTCACTCTGCTCGAGGAGAAAGTCAGCACCTTAGCGTGCTGTGTGGCTCCCGGCACACCCAGCATGAAGCCATGCCTGGAAGTAAGGCCCTGGTTTGCCGTGCAGAAGCGGAGGCGTGCTGCACTTTCCAGGAGGCGGTGGCCTCTGCTCTGCATACCTTGAACGGCAGCACAGCCTTCTGGACACCTGGGAGGCTAGCCGGGGCGCCCTGTTCCCGGCAGGAACACTGAGTAACCCCAGGCGCACCTGGCTCTGCTAAGCACCATCCAGGCCCGTAGCCCCTTAGAGCCCCTCTGTGCACGCCGAGCGTAGGGAAACGCACTGCCCTCTCTTTTGGAGCAGCTTGGTTTCCTCAGCACTCGCACACGTTCACGAACGCCGTTCTGCCACATCCCACATGGCGCGGAGGTCTTACGCGTTGCCCTAATCGGAGCTGCGCTCAGAGTAACCCTCGTCTTCGCATTCCATCCAGGACCTCCTGACTGAAGGCACCGTGCCTCCTAGAGGACGGCGGCTTGGGTTCTTACTGCAATTCAAGTCCTGTTCCTTCTTTGGCACTGCAGGCAGCCCCAGGCCCAGAGGAGCGGCTACGGCGTTCCTTGGTTGAGACAGTTCGCCGGATGCGGGACTCCCTCCTGCGATAAGTTGACTCGGGGAAGGAAACGCAGGGTAACCGGTGTCTCCTGGGACTCGTCAGAAACCACAGGGATGTACGCCGAGTGTGCCCATGAACACGGGGGCCTGCTGGAACTAGCCCTGCTTTCCCATTTTGAGGGCGGCATTCATGCCTGCCTTGACGCTCCCTGACATTCCCGGCTCCCGACAGGCCAGTGAGCCCTGGAAGAGTGCTTCGGGGAAAATCATGAGTTTGCTCTCTCTAAACCAGGGGCTTCCGCGGCCGCGGTGGCGGTCCGCACGGCAGGCTCCAGAGCCAAAGGGAGCCTCAACGTGAGAACTGGCCTCCAGGTTAGGCCCTGAGTAGCCGTGCAGAAAGGGAGGCATGCAGCTCTTTCCGGGAGTTCTTAGTCGCTTTGCTTTCAAGGCAGTACACGCCCGGGGACTCCTAGGCCCCAGGGGCGTGCAGCGTTTTCCCTCCAAGGTCCCTGAGTGCCTCCAGACACCTGTGGGCCGGCTGAGCAACGTCGAGGTCCATTGGTTGATTCCCTCGGAGGACCCCCGTGCGTGCCGAGTGCCGGGCAACCACACACTGCGCGTTCCTTGAGGAGCGCTACCTCTCCAGAGCCCTCGAACGCCCTTCGGGACAACATGGCTGGTGGGTGCGAGGTGCCCAGGAAGACTCTGTCACGGCCCTTGTGTGAGCTGCCATGAGAGAACGCTGTGCTTGCAACACTGCGAGGCCCGCCCTCGTGCCTGAAGTCACTCTGCTCGAGGAGAAAGTCAGCACCTTAGCGTGCTGTGTGGCTCCCGGCACACCCAGCATGAAGCCATGCCTGGAAGTAAGGCCCTGGTTTGCCGTGCAGAAGCGGAGGCGTGCTGCACTTTCCAGGAGGCGGTGGCCTCTGCTCTGCATACCTTGAACGGCAGCACAGCCTTCTGGACACCTGGGAGGCTAGCCGGGGCGCCCTGTTCCCGGCAGGAACACTGAGTAACCCCAGGCGCACCTGGCTCTGCTAAGCACCATCCAGGCCCGTAGCCCCTTAGAGCCCCTCTGTGCACGCCGAGCGTAGGGAAACGCACTGCCCTCTCTTTTGGAGCAGCTTGGTTTCCTCAGCACTCGCACACGTTCACGAACGCCGTTCTGCCACATCCCACATGGCGCGGAGGTCTTACGCGTTGCCCTAATCGGAGCTGCGCTCAGAGTAACCCTCGTCTTCGCATTCCATCCAGGACCTCCTGACTGAAGGCACCGTGCCTCCTAGAGGACGGCGGCTTGGGTTCTTACTGCAATTCAAGTCCTGTTCCTTCTTTGGCACTGCAGGCAGCCCCAGGCCCAGAGGAGCGGCTACGGCGTTCCTTGGTTGAGACAGTTCGCCGGATGCGGGACTCCCTCCTGCGATAAGTTGACTCGGGGAAGGAAACGCAGGGTAACCGGTGTCTCCTGGGACTCGTCAGAAACCACAGGGATGTACGCTGAGTGTGCCCATGAACACGGGGGCCTGCTGGAACTAGCCCTGCTTTCCCATTTTGAGGGCGGCATTCATGCCTGCCTTGACGCTCCCTGACATTCCCGGCTCCCGACAGGCCAGTGAGCCCTGGAAGAGTGCTTCGGGGAAAATCATGAGTTTGCTCTCTCTAAACCAGGGGCTGCCGCGGCCGCGGTGGCGGTCCGCACGGCAGGCTCCAGAGCCAAAGGGAGCCTCAACGTGAGAACTGGCCTCCAGGTTAGGCCCTGAGTAGCCGTGCAGAAAGGGAGGCATGCAGCTCTTTCCGGGAGTTCTTAGTCGCTTTGCTTTCAAGGCAGTACACGCCCGGGGACTCCTAGGCCCCACGGGCGTGCAGCGTTTTCCCTCCAAGGTCCCTGAGTGCCTCCAGACACCTGTGGGCCGGCTGAGCAACGTCGAGGTCCATTGGTTGATTCCCTCGGAGGACCCCCGTGCGTGCCGAGTGCTGGGCAACCACACACTGCGCGTTCCTTGAGGAGCGCTACCTCTCCAGAGCCCTCGAACGCCCTTCGGGACAACATGGCTGGTGGGTGCGAGGTGCCCAGGAAGACTCTGTCATGGCCCTTGTGTGAGCTGCCATGAGAGAACGCTGTGCTTGCAACACTGCGAGGCCCGCCCTCGTGCCTGAAGTCACTCTGCTCGAGGAGAAAGTCAGCACCTTAGCGTGCTGTGTGGCTCCCGGCACACCCAGCATGAAGCCATGCCTGGAAGTAAGGCCCTGGTTTGCCGTGCAGAAGCGGAGGCGTGCTGCACTTTCCAGGAGGCGGTGGCCTCTGCTCTGCATACCTTGAACGGCAGCACAGCCTTCTGGACACCTGGGAGGCTAGCCGGGGCGCCCTGTTCCCGGCAGGAACACTGAGTAACCCCAGGCGCACCTGGCTCTGCTAAGCACCATCCAGGCCCGTAGCCCCTTAGAGCCCCTCTGTGCACGCCGAGCGTAGGGAAACGCACTGCCCTCTCTTTTGGAGCAGCTTGGTTTCCTCAGCACTCGCACACGTTCACGAACGCCGTTCTGCCACATCCCACATGGCGCGGAGGTCTTACGCGTTGCCCTAATCGGAGCTGCGCTCAGAGTAACCCTCGTCTTCGCATTCCATCCAGGACCTCCTGACTGAAGGCACCGTGCCTCCTAGAGGACGGCGGCTTGGGTTCTTACTGCAATTCAAGTCCTGTTCCTTCTTTGGCACTGCAGGCAGCCCCAGGCCCAGAGGAGCGGCTACGGCGTTCCTTGGTTGAGACAGTTCGCCGGATGCGGGACTCCCTCCTGCGATAAGTTGACTCGGGGAAGGAAACGCAGGGTAACCGGTGTCTCCTGGGACTCGTCAGAAACCACAGGGATGTACGCTGAGTGTGCCCATGAACACGGGGGCCTGCTGGAACTAGCCCTGCTTTCCCATTTTGAGGGCGGCATTCATGCCTGCCTTGACGCTCCCTGACATTCCCGGCTCCCGACAGGCCAGTGAGCCCTGGAAGAGTGCTTCGGGGAAAATCATGAGTTTGCTCTCTCTAAACCAGGGGCTGCCGCGGCCGCGGTGGCGGTCCGCACGGCAGGCTCCAGAGCCAAAGGGAGCCTCAACGTGAGAACTGGCCTCCAGGTTAGGCCCTGAGTAGCCGTGCAGAAAGGGAGGCATGCAGCTCTTTCCGGGAGTTCTTAGTCGCTTTGCTTTCAAGGCAGTACACGCCCGGGGACTCCTAGGCCCCACGGGCGTGCAGCGTTTTCCCTCCAAGGTCCCTGAGTGCCTCCAGACACCTGTGGGCCGGCTGAGCAACGTCGAGGTCCATTGGTTGATTCCCTCGGAGGACCCCCGTGCGTGCCGAGTGCTGGGCAACCACACACTGCGCGTTCCTTGAGGAGCGCTACCTCTCCAGAGCCCTCGAACGCCCTTCGGGACAACATGGCTGGTGGGTGCGAGGTGCCCAGGAAGACTCTGTCATGGCCCTTGTGTGAGCTGCCATGAGAGAACGCTGTGCTTGCAACACTGCGAGGCCCGCCCTCGTGCCTGAAGTCACTCTGCTCGAGGAGAAAGTCAGCACCTTAGCGTGCTGTGTGGCTCCCGGCACACCCAGCATGAAGCCATGCCTGGAAGTAAGGCCCTGGTTTGCCGTGCAGAAGCGGAGGCGTGCTGCACTTTCCAGGAGGCGGTGGCCTCTGCTCTGCATACCTTGAACGGCAGCACAGCCTTCTGGACACCTGGGAGGCTAGCCGGGGCGCCCTGTTCCCGGCAGGAACACTGAGTAACCCCAGGCGCACCTGGCTCTGCTAAGCACCATCCAGGCCCGTAGCCCCTTAGAGCCCCTCTGTGCACGCCGAGCGTAGGGAAACGCACTGCCCTCTCTTTTGGAGCAGCTTGGTTTCCTCAGCACTCGCACACGTTCACGAACGCCGTTCTGCCACATCCCACATGGCGCGGAGGTCTTACGCGTTGCCCTAATCGGAGCTGCGCTCAGAGTAACCCTCGTCTTCGCATTCCATCCAGGACCTCCTGACTGAAGGCACCGTGCCTCCTAGAGGACGGCGGCTTGGGTTCTTACTGCAATTCAAGTCCTGTTCCTTCTTTGGCACTGCAGGCAGCCCCAGGCCCAGAGGAGCGGCTACGGCGTTCCTTGGTTGAGACAGTTCGCCGGATGCGGGACTCCCTCCTGCGATAAGTTGACTCGGGGAAGGAAACGCAGGGTAACCGGTGTCTCCTGGGACTCGTCAGAAACCACAGGGATGTACGCTGAGTGTGCCCATGAACACGGGGGCCTGCTGGAACTAGCCCTGCTTTCCCATTTTGAGGGCGGCATTCATGCCTGCCTTGACGCTCCCTGACATTCCCGGCTCCCGACAGGCCAGTGAGCCCTGGAAGAGTGCTTCGGGGAAAATCATGAGTTTGCTCTCTCTAAACCAGGGGCTGCCGCGGCCGCGGTGGCGGTCCGCACGGCAGGCTCCAGAGCCAAAGGGAGCCTCAACGTGAGAACTGGCCTCCAGGTTAGGCCCTGAGTAGCCGTGCAGAAAGGGAGGCATGCAGCTCTTTCCGGGAGTTCTTAGTCGCTTTGCTTTCAAGGCAGTACACGCCCGGGGACTCCTAGGCCCCAGGGGCGTGCAGCGTTTTCCCTCCAAGGTCCCTGAGTGCCTCCAGACACCTGTGGGCCGGCTGAGCAACGTCGAGGTCCATTGGTTGATTCCCTCGGAGGACCCCCGTGCGTGCCGAGTGCTGGGCAACCACACACTGCGCGTTCCTTGAGGAGCGCTACCTCTCCAGAGCCCTCGAACGCCCTTCGGGACAACATGGCTGGTGGGTGCGAGGTGCCCAGGAAGACTCTGTCACGGCCCTTGTGTGAGCTGCCATGAGAGAACGCTGTGCTTGCAACACTGCGAGGCCCGCCCTCGTGCCTGAAGTCACTCTGCTCGAGGAGAAAGTCAGCACCTTAGCGTGCTGTGTGGCTCCCGGCACACCCCGCATGAAGCCATGCCTGGAAGTAAGGCCCTGGTTTGCCGTGCAGAAGCGGAGGCGTGCTGCACTTTCCAGGAGGCGGTGGCCTCTGCTCTGCATACCTTGAACGGCAGCACAGCCTTCTGGACACCTGGGAGGCTAGCCGGGGCGCCCTGTTCCCGGCAGGAACACTGAGTAACCCCAGGCGCACCTGGCTCTGCTAAGCACCATCCAGGCCCGTAGCCCCTTAGAGCCCCTCTGTGCACGCCGAGCGTAGGGAAACGCACTGCCCTCTCTTTTGGAGCAGCTTGGTTTCCTCAGCACTCGCACACGTTCACGAACGCCGTTCTGCCACATCCCACATGGCGCGGAGGTCTTACGCGTTGCCCTAATCGGAGCTGCGCTCAGAGTAACCCTCGTCTTCGCATTCCATCCAGGACCTCCTGACTGAAGGCACCGTGCCTCCTAGAGGACGGCGGCTTGGGTTCTTACTGCAATTCAAGTCCTGTTCCTTCTTTGGCACTGCAGGCAGCCCCAGGCCCAGAGGAGCGGCTACGGCGTTCCTTGGTTGAGACAGTTCGCTGGATGCGGGACTCCCTCCTGCGATAAGTTGACTCGGGGAAGGAAACGCAGGGTAACCGGTGTCTCCTGGGACTCGTCAGAAACCACAGGGATGTACGCTGAGTGTGCCCATGAACACGGGGGCCTGCTGGAACTAGCCCTGCTTTCCCATTTTGAGGGCGGCCTTCATGCCTGCCTTGACGCTCCCTGACATTCCCGGCTCCCGACAGGCCAGTGAGCCCTGGAAGAGTGCTTCGGGGAAAATCATGAGTTTGCTCTCTCTAAACCAGGGGCTGCCGCGGCCGCGGTGGCGGTCCGCACGGCAGGCTCCAGAGCCAAAGGGAGCCTCAACGTGAGAACTGGCCTCCAGGTTAGGCCCTGAGTAGCCGTGCAGAAAGGGAGGCATGCAGCTCTTTCCGGGAGTTCTTAGTCGCTTTGCTTTCAAGGCAGTACACGCCCGGGGACTCCTAGGCCCCACGGGCGTGCAGCGTTTTCCCTCCAAGGTCCCTGAGTGCCTCCAGACACCTGTGGGCCGGCTGAGCAACGTCGAGGTCCATTGGTTGATTCCCTCGGAGGACCCCCGTGCGTGCCGAGTGCTGGGCAACCACACACTGCGCGTTCCTTGAGGAGCGCTACCTCTCCAGAGCCCTCGAACGCCCTTCGGGACAACATGGCTGGTGGGTGCGAGGTGCCCAGGAAGACTCTGTCATGGCCCTTGTGTGAGCTGCCATGAGAGAACGCTGTGCTTGCAACACTGCGAGGCCCGCCCTCGTGCCTGAAGTCACTCTGCTCGAGGAGAAAGTCAGCACCTTAGCGTGCTGTGTGGCTCCCGGCACACCCAGCATGAAGCCATGCCTGGAAGTAAGGCCCTGGTTTGCCGTGCAGAAGCGGAGGCGTGCTGCACTTTCCAGGAGGCGGTGGCCTCTGCTCTGCATACCTTGAACGGCAGCACAGCCTTCTGGACACCTGGGAGGCTAGCCGGGGCGCCCTGTTCCCGGCAGGAACACTGAGTAACCCCAGGCGCACCTGGCTCTGCTAAGCACCATCCAGGCCCGTAGCCCCTTAGAGCCCCTCTGTGCACGCCGAGCGTAGGGAAACGCACTGCCCTCTCTTTTGGAGCAGCTTGGTTTCCTCAGCACTCGCACACGTTCACGAACGCCGTTCTGCCACATCCCACATGGCGCGGAGGTCTTACGCGTTGCCCTAATCGGAGCTGCGCTCAGAGTAACCCTCGTCTTCGCATTCCATCCAGGACCTCCTGACTGAAGGCACCGTGCCTCCTAGAGGACGGCGGCTTGGGTTCTTACTGCAATTCAAGTCCTGTTCCTTCTTTGGCACTGCAGGCAGCCCCAGGCCCAGAGGAGCGGCTACGGCGTTCCTTGGTTGAGACAGTTCGCCGGATGCGGGACTCCCTCCTGCGATAAGTTGACTCGGGGAAGGAAACGCAGGGTAACCGGTGTCTCCTGGGACTCGTCAGAAACCACAGGGATGTACGCTGAGTGTGCCCATGAACACGGGGGCCTGCTGGAACTAGCCCTGCTTTCCCATTTTGAGGGCGGCATTCATGCCTGCCTTGACGCTCCCTGACATTCCCGGCTCCCGACAGGCCAGTGAGCCCTGGAAGAGTGCTTCGGGGAAAATCATGAGTTTGCTCTCTCTAAACCAGGGGCTGCCGCGGCCGCGGTGGCGGTCCGCACGGCAGGCTCCAGAGCCAAAGGGAGCCTCAACGTGAGAACTGGCCTCCAGGTTAGGCCCTGAGTAGCCGTGCAGAAAGGGAGGCATGCAGCTCTTTCCGGGAGTTCTTAGTCGCTTTGCTTTCAAGGCAGTACACGCCCGGGGACTCCTAGGCCCCACGGGCGTGCAGCGTTTTCCCTCCAAGGTCCCTGAGTGCCTCCAGACACCTGTGGGCCGGCTGAGCAACGTCGAGGTCCATTGGTTGATTCCCTCGGAGGACCCCCGTGCGTGCCGAGTGCTGGGCAACCACACACTGCGCGTTCCTTGAGGAGCGCTACCTCTCCAGAGCCCTCGAACGCCCTTCGGGACAACATGGCTGGTGGGTGCGAGGTGCCCAGGAAGACTCTGTCATGGCCCTTGTGTGAGCTGCCATGAGAGAACGCTGTGCTTGCAACACTGCGAGGCCCGCCCTCGTGCCTGAAGTCACTCTGCTCGAGGAGAAAGTCAGCACCTTAGCGTGCTGTGTGGCTCCCGGCACACCCAGCATGAAGCCATGCCTGGAAGTAAGGCCCTGGTTTGCCGTGCAGAAGCGGAGGCGTGCTGCACTTTCCAGGAGGCGGTGGCCTCTGCTCTGCATACCTTGAACGGCAGCACAGCCTTCTGGACACCTGGGAGGCTAGCCGGGGCGCCCTGTTCCCGGCAGGAACACTGAGTAACCCCAGGCGCACCTGGCTCTGCTAAGCACCATCCAGGCCCGTAGCCCCTTAGAGCCCCTCTGTGCACGCCGAGCGTAGGGAAACGCACTGCCCTCTCTTTTGGAGCAGCTTGGTTTCCTCAGCACTCGCACACGTTCACGAACGCCGTTCTGCCACATCCCACATGGCGCGGAGGTCTTACGCGTTGCCCTAATCGGAGCTGCGCTCAGAGTAACCCTCGTCTTCGCATTCCATCCAGGACCTCCTGACTGAAGGCACCGTGCCTCCTAGAGGACGGCGGCTTGGGTTCTTACTGCAATTCAAGTCCTGTTCCTTCTTTGGCACTGCAGGCAGCCCCAGGCCCAGAGGAGCGGCTACGGCGTTCCTTGGTTGAGACAGTTCGCCGGATGCGGGACTCCCTCCTGCGATAAGTTGACTCGGGGAAGGAAACGCAGGGTAACCGGTGTCTCCTGGGACTCGTCAGAAACCACAGGGATGTACGCCGAGTGTGCCCATGAACACGGGGGCCTGCTGGAACTAGCCCTGCTTTCCCATTTTGAGGGCGGCATTCATGCCTGCCTTGACGCTCCCTGACATTCCCGGCTCCCGACAGGCCAGTGAGCCCTGGAAGAGTGCTTCGGGGAAAATCATGAGTTTGCTCTCTCTAAACCAGGGGCTTCCGCGGCCGCGGTGGCGGTCCGCACGGCAGGCTCCAGAGCCAAAGGGAGCCTCAACGTGAGAACTGGCCTCCAGGTTAGGCCCTGAGTAGCCGTGCAGAAAGGGAGGCATGCAGCTCTTTCCGGGAGTTCTTAGTCGCTTTGCTTTCAAGGCAGTACACGCCCGGGGACTCCTAGGCCCCAGGGGCGTGCAGCGTTTTCCCTCCAAGGTCCCTGAGTGCCTCCAGACACCTGTGGGCCGGCTGAGCAACGTCGAGGTCCATTGGTTGATTCCCTCGGAGGACCCCCGTGCGTGCCGAGTGCCGGGCAACCACACACTGCGCGTTCCTTGAGGAGCGCTACCTCTCCAGAGCCCTCGAACGCCCTTCGGGACAACATGGCTGGTGGGTGCGAGGTGCCCAGGAAGACTCTGTCACGGCCCTTGTGTGAGCTGCCATGAGAGAACGCTGTGCTTGCAACACTGCGAGGCCCGCCCTCGTGCCTGAAGTCACTCTGCTCGAGGAGAAAGTCAGCACCTTAGCGTGCTGTGTGGCTCCCGGCACACCCAGCATGAAGCCATGCCTGGAAGTAAGGCCCTGGTTTGCCGTGCAGAAGCGGAGGCGTGCTGCACTTTCCAGGAGGCGGTGGCCTCTGCTCTGCATACCTTGAACGGCAGCACAGCCTTCTGGACACCTGGGAGGCTAGCCGGGGCGCCCTGTTCCCGGCAGGAACACTGAGTAACCCCAGGCGCACCTGGCTCTGCTAAGCACCATCCAGGCCCGTAGCCCCTTAGAGCCCCTCTGTGCACGCCGAGCGTAGGGAAACGCACTGCCCTCTCTTTTGGAGCAGCTTGGTTTCCTCAGCACTCGCACACGTTCACGAACGCCGTTCTGCCACATCCCACATGGCGCGGAGGTCTTACGCGTTGCCCTAATCGGAGCTGCGCTCAGAGTAACCCTCGTCTTCGCATTCCATCCAGGACCTCCTGACTGAAGGCACCGTGCCTCCTAGAGGACGGCGGCTTGGGTTCTTACTGCAATTCAAGTCCTGTTCCTTCTTTGGCACTGCAGGCAGCCCCAGGCCCAGAGGAGCGGCTACGGCGTTCCTTGGTTGAGACAGTTCGCCGGATGCGGGACTCCCTCCTGCGATAAGTTGACTCGGGGAAGGAAACGCAGGGTAACCGGTGTCTCCTGGGACTCGTCAGAAACCACAGGGATGTACGCTGAGTGTGCCCATGAACACGGGGGCCTGCTGGAACTAGCCCTGCTTTCCCATTTTGAGGGCGGCATTCATGCCTGCCTTGACGCTCCCTGACATTCCCGGCTCCCGACAGGCCAGTGAGCCCTGGAAGAGTGCTTCGGGGAAAATCATGAGTTTGCTCTCTCTAAACCAGGGGCTGCCGCGGCCGCGGTGGCGGTCCGCACGGCAGGCTCCAGAGCCAAAGGGAGCCTCAACGTGAGAACTGGCCTCCAGGTTAGGCCCTGAGTAGCCGTGCAGAAAGGGAGGCATGCAGCTCTTTCCGGGAGTTCTTAGTCGCTTTGCTTTCAAGGCAGTACACGCCCGGGGACTCCTAGGCCCCACGGGCGTGCAGCGTTTTCCCTCCAAGGTCCCTGAGTGCCTCCAGACACCTGTGGGCCGGCTGAGCAACGTCGAGGTCCATTGGTTGATTCCCTCGGAGGACCCCCGTGCGTGCCGAGTGCTGGGCAACCACACACTGCGCGTTCCTTGAGGAGCGCTACCTCTCCAGAGCCCTCGAACGCCCTTCGGGACAACATGGCTGGTGGGTGCGAGGTGCCCAGGAAGACTCTGTCATGGCCCTTGTGTGAGCTGCCATGAGAGAACGCTGTGCTTGCAACACTGCGAGGCCCGCCCTCGTGCCTGAAGTCACTCTGCTCGAGGAGAAAGTCAGCACCTTAGCGTGCTGTGTGGCTCCCGGCACACCCAGCATGAAGCCATGCCTGGAAGTAAGGCCCTGGTTTGCCGTGCAGAAGCGGAGGCGTGCTGCACTTTCCAGGAGGCGGTGGCCTCTGCTCTGCATACCTTGAACGGCAGCACAGCCTTCTGGACACCTGGGAGGCTAGCCGGGGCGCCCTGTTCCCGGCAGGAACACTGAGTAACCCCAGGCGCACCTGGCTCTGCTAAGCACCATCCAGGCCCGTAGCCCCTTAGAGCCCCTCTGTGCACGCCGAGCGTAGGGAAACGCACTGCCCTCTCTTTTGGAGCAGCTTGGTTTCCTCAGCACTCGCACACGTTCACGAACGCCGTTCTGCCACATCCCACATGGCGCGGAGGTCTTACGCGTTGCCCTAATCGGAGCTGCGCTCAGAGTAACCCTCGTCTTCGCATTCCATCCAGGACCTCCTGACTGAAGGCACCGTGCCTCCTAGAGGACGGCGGCTTGGGTTCTTACTGCAATTCAAGTCCTGTTCCTTCTTTGGCACTGCAGGCAGCCCCAGGCCCAGAGGAGCGGCTACGGCGTTCCTTGGTTGAGACAGTTCGCCGGATGCGGGACTCCCTCCTGCGATAAGTTGACTCGGGGAAGGAAACGCAGGGTAACCGGTGTCTCCTGGGACTCGTCAGAAACCACAGGGATGTACGCTGAGTGTGCCCATGAACACGGGGGCCTGCTGGAACTAGCCCTGCTTTCCCATTTTGAGGGCGGCATTCATGCCTGCCTTGACGCTCCCTGACATTCCCGGCTCCCGACAGGCCAGTGAGCCCTGGAAGAGTGCTTCGGGGAAAATCATGAGTTTGCTCTCTCTAAACCAGGGGCTTCCGCGGCCGCGGTGGCGGTCCGCACGGCAGGCTCCAGAGCCAAAGGGAGCCTCAACGTGAGAACTGGCCTCCAGGTTAGGCCCTGAGTAGCCGTGCAGAAAGGGAGGCATGCAGCTCTTTCCGGGAGTTCTTAGTCGCTTTGCTTTCAAGGCAGTACACGCCCGGGGACTCCTAGGCCCCACGGGCGTGCAGCGTTTTCCCTCCAAGGTCCCTGAGTGCCTCCAGACACCTGTGGGCCGGCTGAGCAACGTCGAGGTCCATTGGTTGATTCCCTCGGAGGACCCCCGTGCGTGCCGAGTGCTGGGCAACCACACACTGCGCGTTCCTTGAGGAGCGCTACCTCTCCAGAGCCCTCGAACGCCCTTCGGGACAACATGGCTGGTGGGTGCGAGGTGCCCAGGAAGACTCTGTCATGGCCCTTGTGTGAGCTGCCATGAGAGAACGCTGTGCTTGCAACACTGCGAGGCCCGCCCTCGTGCCTGAAGTCACTCTGCTCGAGGAGAAAGTCAGCACCTTAGCGTGCTGTGTGGCTCCCGGCACACCCAGCATGAAGCCATGCCTGGAAGTAAGGCCCTGGTTTGCCGTGCAGAAGCGGAGGCGTGCTGCACTTTCCAGGAGGCGGTGGCCTCTGCTCTGCATACTTTGAACGGCAGCACAGCCTTCTGGACACCTGGGAGGCTAGCCGGGGCGCCCTGTTCCCGGCAGGAACACTGAGTAACCCCAGGCGCACCTGGCTCTGCTAAGCACCATCCAGGCCCGTAGCCCCTTAGAGCCCCTCTGTGCACGCCGAGCGTAGGGAAACGCACTGCCCTCTCTTTTGGAGCAGCTTGGTTTCCTCAGCACTCGCACACGTTCACGAACGCCGTTCTGCCACATCCCACATGGCGCGGAGGTCTTACGCGTTGCCCTAATCGGAGCTGCGCTCAGAGTAACCCTCGTCTTCGCATTCCATCCAGGACCTCCTGACTGAAGGCACCGTGCCTCCTAGAGGACGGCGGCTTGGGTTCTTACTGCAATTCAAGTCCTGTTCCTTCTTTGGCACTGCAGGCATCCCCAGGCCCAGAGGAGCGGCTACGGCGTTCCTTGGTTGAGAC
Organism: Lagenorhynchus albirostris; assembly: GCF_949774975.1. NCBI lineage: Eukaryota > Metazoa > Chordata > Mammalia > Artiodactyla > Delphinidae > Lagenorhynchus > Lagenorhynchus albirostris. The sequence goes on along the minus strand of NC_083102.1, from coordinate 105,793,591 downwards.
AGTTCGCTGGATGCGGGACTCCCTCCTGCGATAAGTTGACTCGGGGAAGGAAACGCAGGGTAACCGGTGTCTCCTGGGACTCGTCAGAAACCACAGGGATGTACGCTGAGTGTGCCCATGAACACGGGGGCCTGCTGGAACTAGCCCTGCTTTCCCATTTTGAGGGCGGCCTTCATGCCTGCCTTGACGCTCCCTGACATTCCCGGCTCCCGACAGGCCAGTGAGCCCTGGAAGAGTGCTTCGGGGAAAATCATGAGTTTGCTCTCTCTAAACCAGGGGCTGCCGCGGCCGCGGTGGCGGTCCGCACGGCAGGCTCCAGAGCCAAAGGGAGCCTCAACGTGAGAACTGGCCTCCAGGTTAGGCCCTGAGTAGCCGTGCAGAAAGGGAGGCATGCAGCTCTTTCCGGGAGTTCTTAGTCGCTTTGCTTTCAAGGCAGTACACGCCCGGGGACTCCTAGGCCCCAGGGGCGTGCAGCGTTTTCCCTCCAAGGTCCCTGAGTGCCTCCAGACACCTGTGGGCCGGCTGAGCAACGTCGAGGTCCATTGGTTGATTCCCTCGGAGGACCCCCGTGCGTGCCGAGTGCTGGGCAACCACACACTGCGCGTTCCTTGAGGAGCGCTACCTCTCCAGAGCCCTCGAACGCCCTTCGGGACAACATGGCTGGTGGGTGCGAGGTGCCCAGGAAGACTCTGTCATGGCCCTTGTGTGAGCTGCCATGAGAGAACGCTGTGCTTGCAACACTGCGAGGCCCGCCCTCGTGCCTGAAGTCACTCTGCTCGAGGAGAAAGTCAGCACCTTAGCGTGCTGTGTGGCTCCCGGCACACCCAGCATGAAGCCATGCCTGGAAGTAAGGCCCTGGTTTGCCGTGCAGAAGCGGAGGCGTGCTGCACTTTCCAGGAGGCGGTGGCCTCTGCTCTGCATACCTTGAACGGCAGCACAGCCTTCTGGACACCTGGGAGGCTAGCCGGGGCGCCCTGTTCCCGGCAGGAACACTGAGTAACCCCAGGCGCACCTGGCTCTGCTAAGCACCATCCAGGCCCGTAGCCCCTTAGAGCCCCTCTGTGCACGCCGAGCGTAGGGAAACGCACTGCCCTCTCTTTTGGATCAGCTTGGTTTCCTCAGCACTCGCACACGTTCACGAACGCCGTTCTGCCACATCCCACATGGCGCGGAGGTCTTACGCGTTGCCCTAATCGGAGCTGCGCTCAGAGTAACCCTCGTCTTCGCATTCCATCCAGGACCTCCTGACTGAAGGCACCGTGCCTCCTAGAGGACGGCGGCTTGGGTTCTTACTGCAATTCAAGTCCTGTTCCTTCTTTGGCACTGCAGGCAGCCCCAGGCCCAGAGGAGCGGCTACGGCGTTCCTTGGTTGAGACAGTTCGCTGGATGCGGGACTCCCTCCTGCGATAAGTTGACTCGGGGAAGGAAACGCAGGGTAACCGGTGTCTCCTGGGACTCGTCAGAAACCACAGGGATGTACGCTGAGTGTGCCCATGAACACGGGGGCCTGCTGGAACTAGCCCTGCTTTCCCATTTTGAGGGCGGCCTTCATGCCTGCCTTGACGCTCCCTGACATTCCCGGCTCCCGACAGGCCAGTGAGCCCTGGAAGAGTGCTTCGGGGAAAATCATGAGTTTGCTCTCTCTAAACCAGGGGCTGCCGCGGCCGCGGTGGCGGTCCGCACGGCAGGCTCCAGAGCCAAAGGGAGCCTCAACGTGAGAACTGGCCTCCAGGTTAGGCCCTGAGTAGCCGTGCAGAAAGGGAGGCATGCAGCTCTTTCCGGGAGTTCTTAGTCGCTTTGCTTTCAAGGCAGTACACCCCCGGGGACTCCTAGGCCCCAGGGGCGTGCAGCGTTTTCCCTCCAAGGTCCCTGAGTGCCTCCAGACACCTGTGGGCCGGCTGAGCAACGTCGAGGTCCATTGGTTGATTCCCTCGGAGGACCCCCGTGCGTGCCGAGTGCTGGGCAACCACACACTGCGCGTTCCTTGAGGAGCGCTACCTCTCCAGAGCCCTCGAACGCCCTTCGGGACAACATGGCTGGTGGGTGCGAGGTGCCCAGGAAGACTCTGTCATGGCCCTTGTGTGAGCTGCCATGAGAGAACGCTGTGCTTGCAACACTGCGAGGCCCGCCCTCGTGCCTGAAGTCACTCTGCTCGAGGAGAAAGTCAGCACCTTAGCGTGCTGTGTGGCTCCCGGCACACCCAGCATGAAGCCATGCCTGGAAGTAAGGCCCTGGTTTGCCGTGCAGAAGCGGAGGCGTGCTGCACTTTCCAGGAGGCGGTGGCCTCTGCTCTGCATACCTTGAACGGCAGCACAGCCTTCTGGACACCTGGGAGGCTAGCCGGGGCGCCCTGTTCCCGGCAGGAACACTGAGTAACCCCAGGCGCACCTGGCTCTGCTAAGCACCATCCAGGCCCGTAGCCCCTTAGAGCCCCTCTGTGCACGCCGAGCGTAGGGAAACGCACTGCCCTCTCTTTTGGATCAGCTTGGTTTCCTCAGCACTCGCACACGTTCACGAACGCCGTTCTGCCACATCCCACATGGCGCGGAGGTCTTACGCGTTGCCCTAATCGGAGCTGCGCTCAGAGTAACCCTCGTCTTCGCATTCCATCCAGGACCTCCTGACTGAAGGCACCGTGCCTCCTAGAGGACGGCGGCTTGGGTTCTTACTGCAATTCAAGTCCTGTTCCTTCTTTGGCACTGCAGGCAGCCCCAGGCCCAGAGGAGCGGCTACGGCGTTCCTTGGTTGAGACAGTTCGCCGGATGCGGGACTCCCTCCTGCGATAAGTTGACTCGGGGAAGGAAACGCAGGGTAACCGGTGTCTCCTGGGACTCGTCAGAAACCACAGGGATGTACGCTGAGTGTGCCCATGAACACGGGGGCCTGCTGGAACTAGCCCTGCTTTCCCATTTTGAGGGCGGCATTCATGCCTGCCTTGACGCTCCCTGACATTCCCGGCTCCCGACAGGCCAGTGAGCCCTGGAAGAGTGCTTCGGGGAAAATCATGAGTTTGCTCTCTCTAAACCAGGGGCTGCCGCGGCCGCGGTGGCGGTCCGCACGGCAGGCTCCAGAGCCAAAGGGAGCCTCAACGTGAGAACTGGCCTCCAGGTTAGGCCCTGAGTAGCCGTGCAGAAAGGGAGGCATGCAGCTCTTTCCGGGAGTTCTTAGTCGCTTTGCTTTCAAGGCAGTACACGCCCGGGGACTCCTAGGCCCCACGGGCGTGCAGCGTTTTCCCTCCAAGGTCCCTGAGTGCCTCCAGACACCTGTGGGCCGGCTGAGCAACGTCGAGGTCCATTGGTTGATTCCCTCGGAGGACCCCCGTGCGTGCCGAGTGCTGGGCAACCACACACTGCGCGTTCCTTGAGGAGCGCTACCTCTCCAGAGCCCTCGAACGCCCTTCGGGACAACATGGCTGGTGGGTGCGAGGTGCCCAGGAAGACTCTGTCACGGCCCTTGTGTGAGCTGCCATGAGAGAACGCTGTGCTTGCAACACTGCGAGGCCCGCCCTCGTGCCTGAAGTCACTCTGCTCGAGGAGAAAGTCAGCACCTTAGCGTGCTGTGTGGCTCCCGGCACACCCCGCATGAAGCCATGCCTGGAAGTAAGGCCCTGGTTTGCCGTGCAGAAGCGGAGGCGTGCTGCACTTTCCAGGAGGCGGTGGCCTCTGCTCTGCATACCTTGAACGGCAGCACAGCCTTCTGGACACCTGGGAGGCTAGCCGGGGCGCCCTGTTCCCGGCAGGAACACTGAGTAACCCCAGGCGCACCTGGCTCTGCTAAGCACCATCCAGGCCCGTAGCCCCTTAGAGCCCCTCTGTGCACGCCGAGCGTAGGGAAACGCACTGCCCTCTCTTTTGGAGCAGCTTGGTTTCCTCAGCACTCGCACACGTTCACGAACGCCGTTCTGCCACATCCCACATGGCGCGGAGGTCTTACGCGTTGCCCTAATCGGAGCTGCGCTCAGAGTAACCCTCGTCTTCGCATTCCATCCAGGACCTCCTGACTGAAGGCACCGTGCCTCCTAGAGGACGGCGGCTTGGGTTCTTACTGCAATTCAAGTCCTGTTCCTTCTTTGGCACTGCAGGCAGCCCCAGGCCCAGAGGAGCGGCTACGGCGTTCCTTGGTTGAGACAGTTCGCTGGATGCGGGACTCCCTCCTGCGATAAGTTGACTCGGGGAAGGAAACGCAGGGTAACCGGTGTCTCCTGGGACTCGTCAGAAACCACAGGGATGTACGCTGAGTGTGCCCATGAACACGGGGGCCTGCTGGAACTAGCCCTGCTTTCCCATTTTGAGGGCGGCCTTCATGCCTGCCTTGACGCTCCCTGACATTCCCGGCTCCCGACAGGCCAGTGAGCCCTGGAAGAGTGCTTCGGGGAAAATCATGAGTTTGCTCTCTCTAAACCAGGGGCTGCCGCGGCCGCGGTGGCGGTCCGCACGGCAGGCTCCAGAGCCAAAGGGAGCCTCAACGTGAGAACTGGCCTCCAGGTTAGGCCCTGAGTAGCCGTGCAGAAAGGGAGGCATGCAGCTCTTTCCGGGAGTTCTTAGTCGCTTTGCTTTCAAGGCAGTACACGCCCGGGGACTCCTAGGCCCCAGGGGCGTGCAGCGTTTTCCCTCCAAGGTCCCTGAGTGCCTCCAGACACCTGTGGGCCGGCTGAGCAACGTCGAGGTCCATTGGTTGATTCCCTCGGAGGACCCCCGTGCGTGCCGAGTGCTGGGCAACCACACACTGCGCGTTCCTTGAGGAGCGCTACATCTCCAGAGCCCTCGAATGCCCTTCGGGACAACATGGCTGGTGGGTGCGAGGTGCCCAGGAAGACTCTGTCACGGCCCTTGTGTGAGCTGCCATGAGAGAACGCTGTGCTTGCAACACTGCGAGGCCCGCCCTCGTGCCTGAAGTCACTCTGCTCGAGGAGAAAGTCAGCACCTTAGCGTGCTGTGTGGCTCCCGGCACACCCCGCATGAAGCCATGCCTGGAAGTAAGGCCCTGGTTTGCCGTGCAGAAGCGGAGGCGTGCTGCACTTTCCAGGAGGCGGTGGCCTCTGCTCTGCATACCTTGAACGGCAGCACAGCCTTCTGGACACCTGGGAGGCTAGCCGGGGCGCCCTGTTCCCGGCAGGAACACTGAGTAACCCCAGGCGCACCTGGCTCTGCTAAGCACCATCCAGGCCCGTAGCCCCTTAGAGCCCCTCTGTGCACGCCGAGCGTAGGGAAACGCACTGCCCTCTCTTTTGGAGCAGCTTGGTTTCCTCAGCACTCGCACACGTTCACGAACGCCGTTCTGCCACATCCCACATGGCGCGGAGGTCTTACGCGTTGCCCTAATCGGAGCTGCGCTCAGAGTAACCCTCGTCTTCGCATTCCATCCAGGACCTCCTGACTGAAGGCACCGTGCCTCCTAGAGGACGGCGGCTTGGGTTCTTACTGCAATTCAAGTCCTGTTCCTTCTTTGGCACTGCAGGCAGCCCCAGGCCCAGAGGAGCGGCTACGGCGTTCCTTGGTTGAGACAGTTCGCTGGATGCGGGACTCCCTCCTGCGATAAGTTGACTCGGGGAAGGAAACGCAGGGTAACCGGTGTCTCCTGGGACTCGTCAGAAACCACAGGGATGTACGCTGAGTGTGCCCATGAACACGGGGGCCTGCTGGAACTAGCCCTGCTTTCCCATTTTGAGGGCGGCCTTCATGCCTGCCTTGACGCTCCCTGACATTCCCGGCTCCCGACAGGCCAGTGAGCCCTGGAAGAGTGCTTCGGGGAAAATCATGAGTTTGCTCTCTCTAAACCAGGGGCTGCCGCGGCCGCGGTGGCGGTCCGCACGGCAGGCTCCAGAGCCAAAGGGAGCCTCAACGTGAGAACTGGCCTCCAGGTTAGGCCCTGAGTAGCCGTGCAGAAAGGGAGGCATGCAGCTCTTTCCGGGAGTTCTTAGTCGCTTTGCTTTCAAGGCAGTACACGCCCGGGGACTCCTAGGCCCCAGGGGCGTGCAGCGTTTTCCCTCCAAGGTCCCTGAGTGCCTCCAGACACCTGTGGGCCGGCTGAGCAACGTCGAGGTCCATTGGTTGATTCCCTCGGAGGACCCCCGTGCGTGCCGAGTGCTGGGCAACCACACACCGCGCGTTCCTTGAGGAGCGCTACCTCTCCAGAGCCCTCGAACGCCCTTCGGGACAACATGGCTGGTGGGTGCGAGGTGCCCAGGAAGACTCTGTCACGGCCCTTGTGTGAGCTGCCATGAGAGAACGCTGTGCTTGCAACACTGCGAGGCCCGCCCTCGTGCCTGAAGTCACTCTGCTCGAGGAGAAAGTCAGCACCTTAGCGTGCTGTGTGGCTCCCGGCACACCCAGCATGAAGCCATGCCTGGAAGTAAGGCCCTGGTTTGCCGTGCAGAAGCGGAGGCGTGCTGCACTTTCCAGGAGGCGGTGGCCTCTGCTCTGCATACCTTGAACGGCAGCACAGCCTTCTGGACACCTGGGAGGCTAGCCGGGGCGCCCTGTTCCCGGCAGGAACACTGAGTAACCCCAGGCGCACCTGGCTCTGCTAAGCACCATCCAGGCCCGTAGCCCCTTAGAGCCCCTCTGTGCACGCCGAGCGTAGGGAAACGCACTGCCCTCTCTTTTGGAGCAGCTTGGTTTCCTCAGCACTCGCACACGTTCACGAACGCCGTTCTGCCACATCCCACATGGCGCGGAGGTCTTACGCGTTGCCCTAATCGGAGCTGCGCTCAGAGTAACCCTCGTCTTCGCATTCCATCCAGGACCTCCTGACTGAAGGCACCGTGCCTCCTAGAGGACGGCGGCTTGGGTTCTTACTGCAATTCAAGTCCTGTTCCTTCTTTGGCACTGCAGGCAGCCCCAGGCCCAGAGGAGCGGCTACGGCGTTCCTTGGTTGAGACAGTTCGCTGGATGCGGGACTCCCTCCTGCGATAAGTTGACTCGGGGAAGGAAACGCAGGGTAACCGGTGTCTCCTGGGACTCGTCAGAAACCACAGGGATGTACGCTGAGTGTGCCCATGAACACGGGGGCCTGATGGAACTAGCCCTGCTTTCCCATTTTGAGGGCGGCCTTCATGCCTGCCTTGACGCTCCCTGACATTCCCGGCTCCCGACAGGCCAGTGAGCCCTGGAAGAGTGCTTCGGGGAAAATCATGAGTTTGCTCTCTCTAAACCAGGGGCTGCCGCGGCCGCGGTGGCAGTCCACACGGCAGGCTCCAGAGCCAAAGGGAGCCTCAACGTGAGAACTGGCCTCCAGGTTAGGCCCTGAGTAGCCGTGCAGAAAGGGAGGCATGCAGCTCTTTCCGGGAGTTCTTAGTCGCTTTGCTTTCAAGGCAGTACACGCCCGGGGACTCCTAGGCCCCAGGGGCGTGCAGCGTTTTCCCTCCAAGGTCCCTGAGTGCCTCCAGACACCTGTGGGCCGGCTGAGCAACGTCGAGGTCCATTGGTTGATTCCCTCGGAGGACCCCCGTGCGTGCCGAGTCCTGGGCAACCACACACTGCGTGTTCCTTGAGGAGCGCTACCTCTCCAGAGCCCTCGAACGCCCTTCGGGACAACATGGCTGGTGGGTGCGAGGTGCCCAGGAAGACTCTGTCACGGCCCTTGTGTGAGCTGCCATGAGAGAACGCTGTGCTTGCAACACTGCGAGGCCCGCCCTCGTGCCTGAAGTCACTCTGCTCGAGGAGAAAGTCAGCACCTTAGCGTGCTGTGTGGCTCCCGGCACACCCAGCATGAAGCCATGCCTGGAAGTAAGGCCCTGGTTTGCCGTGCAGAAGCGGAGGCGTGCTGCACTTTCCAGGAGGCGGTGGCCTCTGCTCTGCATACCTTGAACGGCAGCACAGCCTTCTGGACACCTGGGAGGCTAGCCGGGGCGCCCTGTTCCCGGCAGGAACACTGAGTAACCCCAGGCGCACCTGGCTCTGCTAAGCACCATCCAGGCCCGTAGCCCCTTAGAGCCCCTCTGTGCACGCCGAGCGTAGGGAAACGCACTGCCCTCTCTTTTGGAGCAGCTTGGTTTCCTCAGCACTCGCACACGTTCACGAACGCCGTTCTGCCACATCCCACATGGCGCGGAGGTCTTACGCGTTGCCCTAATCGGAGCTGCGCTCAGAGTAACCCTCGTCTTCGCATTCCATCCAGGACCTCCTGACTGAAGGCACCGTGCCTCCTAGAGGACGGCGGCTTGGGTTCTTACTGCAATTCAAGTCCTGTTCCTTCTTTGGCACTGCAGGCAGCCCCAGGCCCAGAGGAGCGGCTACGGCGTTCCTTGGTTGAGACAGTTCGCTGGATGCGGGACTCCCTCCTGCGATAAGTTGACTCGGGGAAGGAAACGCAGGGTAACCGGTGTCTCCTGGGACTCGTCAGAAACCACAGGGATGTACGCTGAGTGTGCCCATGAACACGGGGGCCTGCTGGAACTAGCCCTGCTTTCCCATTTTGAGGGCGGCATTCATGCCTGCCTTGACGCTCCCTGACATTCCCGGCTCCCGACAGGCCAGTGAGCCCTGGAAGAGTGCTTCGGGGAAAATCATGAGTTTGCTCTCTCTAAACCAGGGGCTGCCGCGGCCGCGGTGGCGGTCCGCACGGCAGGCTCCAGAGCCAAAGGGAGCCTCAACGTGAGAACTGGCCTCCAGGTTAGGCCCTGAGTAGCCGTGCAGAAAGGGAGGCATGCAGCTCTTTCCGGGAGTTCTTAGTCGCTTTGCTTTCAAGGCAGTACACGCCCGGAGACTCCTAGGCCCCAGGGGCATGCAGCGTTTTCCCTCCAAGGTCCCTGAGTGCCTCCAGACACCTGTGGGCCGGCTGAGCAACGTCGAGGTCCATTGGTTGATTCCCTCGGAGGACCCCCGTGCGTGCCGAGTGCTGGGCAACCACACACTGCGCGTTCCTTGAGGAGCGCTACATCTCCAGAGCCCTCGAACGCCCTTCGGGACAACATGGCTGGTGGGTGCGAGGTGCCCAGGAAGACTCTGTCACGGCCCTTGTGTGAGCTGCCATGAGAGAACGCTGTGCTTGCAACACTGCGAGGCCCGCCCTCGTGCCTGAAGTCACTCTGCTCGGGGAGAAAGTCAGCACCTTAGCGTGCTGTGTGGCTCCCGGCACACCCAGCATGAAGCCATGCCTGGAAGTAAGGCCCTGGTTTGCCGTGCAGAAGCGGAGGCGTGCTGCACTTTCCAGGAGGCGGTGGCCTCTGCTCTGCATACCTTGAACGGCAGCACAGCCTTCTGGACACCTGGGAGGCTAGCCGGGGCGCCCTGTTCCCGGCAGGAACACTGAGTAACCAACCCCAGGCGCACCTGGCTCTGCTAAGCACCATCCAGGCCCGTAGCCCCTTAGAGCCCCTCTGTGCACGCCGAGCGTAGGGAAACGCACTGCCCTCTCTTTTGGAGCAGCTTGGTTTCCTCAGCACTCGCACACGTTCACGAACGCTGTTCTGCCACATCCTACATGGCGCGGAGGTCTTACGCGTTGCCCTAATCGGAGCTGCGCTCAGAGTAACCCTCGTCTTCGCATTCCATCCAGGACCTCCTGACTGAAGGCACCGTGCCTCCTAGAGGACGGCGGCTTGGGTTCTTACTGCAATTCAAGTCCTGTTCCTTCTTTGGCACTGCAGGCAGCCCCAGGCCCAGAGGAGCGGCTACGGCGTTCCTTGGTTGAGACAGTTCGCTGGATGCGGGACTCCCTCCTGCGATAAGTTGACTCGGGGAAGGAAACGCAGGGTAACCGGTGTCTCCTGGGACTCGTCAGAAACCACAGGGATGTACGCTGAGTGTGCCCATGAACACGGGGGCCTGCTGGAACTAGCCCTGCTTTCCCATTTTGAGGGCGGCATTCATGCCTGCCTTGACGCTCCCTGACATTCCCGGCTCCCGACAGGCCAGTGAGCCCTGGAAGAGTGCTTCGGGGAAAATCATGAGTTTGCTCTCTCTAAACCAGGGGCTGCCGCGGCCGCGGTGGCGGTCCGCACGGCAGGCTCCAGAGCCAAAGGGAGCCTCAACGTGAGAACTGGCCTCCAGGTTAGGCCCTGAGTAGCCGTGCAGAAAGGGAGGCATGCAGCTCTTTCCGGGAGTTCTTAGTCGCTTTGCTTTCAAGGCAGTACACGCCCGGGGACTCCTAGGCCCCAGGGGCGTGCAGCGTTTTCCCTCCAAGGTCCCTGAGTGCCTCCAGACACCTGTGGGCCGGCTGAGCAACGTCGAGGTCCATTGGTTGATTCCCTCGGAGGACCCCCGTGCGTGCCGAGTCCTGGGCAACCACACACTGCGTGTTCCTTGAGGAGCGCTACCTCTCCAGAGCCCTCGAACGCCCTTCGGGACAACATGGCTGGTGGGTGCGAGGTGCCCAGGAAGACTCTGTCACGGCCCTTGTGTGAGCTGCCATGAGAGAACGCTGTGCTTGCCACACTGCGAGGCCCGCCCTCGTGCCTGAAGTCACTCTGCTCGGGGAGAAAGTCAGCACCTTAGCGTGCTGTGTGGCTCCCGGCACACCCAGCATGAAGCCATGCCTGGAAGTAAGGCCCTGGTTTGCCGTGCAGAAGCGGAGGCGTGCTGCACTTTCCAGGAGGCGGTGGCCTCTGCTCTGCATACCTTGAACGGCAGCACAGCCTTCTGGACACCTGGGAGGCTAGCCGGGGCGCCCTGTTCCCGGCAGGAACACTGAGTAACCCCAGGCGCACCTGGCTCTGCTAAGCACCATCCAGGCCCGTAGCCCCTTAGAGCCCCTCTGTGCACGCCGAGCGTAGGGAAACGCACTGCCCTCTCTTTTGGAGCAGCTTGGTTTCCTCAGCACTCGCACACGTTCACGAACGCCGTTCTGCCACATCCCACATGGCGCGGAGGTCTTACGCGTTGCCCTAATCGGAGCTGCGCTCAGAGTAACCCTCGTCTTCGCATTCCATCCAGGACCTCCTGACTGAAGGCACCGTGCCTCCTAGAGGACGGCGGCTTGGGTTCTTACTGCAATTCAAGTCCTGTTCCTTCTTTGGCACTGCAGGCAGCCCCAGGCCCAGAGGAGCGGCTACGGCGTTCCTTGGTTGAGACAGTTCGCTGGATGCGGGACTCCCTCCTGCGATAAGTTGACTCGGGGAAGGAAACGCAGGGTAACCGGTGTCTCCTGGGACTCGTCAGAAACCACAGGGATGTACGCTGAGTGTGCCCATGAACACGGGGGCCTGCTGGAACTAGCCCTGCTTTCCCATTTTGAGGGCGGCCTTCATGCCTGCCTTGACGCTCCCTGACATTCCCGGCTCCCGACAGGCCAGTGAGCCCTGGAAGAGTGCTTCGGGGAAAATCATGAGTTTGCTCTCTCTAAACCAGGGGCTGCCGCGGCCGCGGTGGCGGTCCGCACGGCAGGCTCCAGAGCCAAAGGGAGCCTCAACGTGAGAACTGGCCTCCAGGTTAGGCCCTGAGTAGCCGTGCAGAAAGGGAGGCATGCAGCTCTTTCCGGGAGTTCTTAGTCGCTTTGCTTTCAAGGCAGTACACGCCCGGGGACTCCTAGGCCCCACGGGCGTGCAGCGTTTTCCCTCCAAGGTCCCTGAGTGCCTCCAGACACCTGTGGGCCGGCTGAGCAACGTCGAGGTCCATTGGTTGATTCCCTCGGAGGACCCCCGTGCGTGCCGAGTGCTGGGCAACCACACACTGCGTGTTCCTTGAGGAGCGCTACATCTCCAGAGCCCTCGAACGCCCTTCGGGACAACATGGCTGGTGGGTGCGAGGTGCCCAGGAAGACTCTGTCACGGCCCTTGTGTGAGCTGCCATGAGAGAACGCTGTGCTTGCAACACTGCGAGGCCCGCCCTCGTGCCTGAAGTCACTCTGCTCGAGGAGAAAGTCAGCACCTTAGCGTGCTGTGTGGCTCCCGGCACACCCAGCATGAAGCCATGCCTGGAAGTAAGGCCCTGGTTTGCCGTGCAGAAGCGGAGGCGTGCTGCACTTTCCAGGAGGCGGTGGCCTCTGCTCTGCATACCTTGAACGGCAGCACAGCCTTCTGGACACCTGGGAGGCTAGCCGGGGCGCCCTGTTCCCGGCAGGAACACTGAGTAACCCCAGGCGCACCTGGCTCTGCTAAGCACCATCCAGGCCCGTAGCCCCTTAGAGCCCCTCTGTGCACGCCGAGCGTAGGGAAACGCACTGCCCTCTCTTTTGGAGCAGCTTGGTTTCCTCAGCACTCGCACACGTTCACGAACGCCGTTCTGCCACATCCCACATGGCGCGGAGGTCTTACGCGTTGCCCTAATCGGAGCTGCGCTCAGAGTAACCCTCGTCTTCGCATTCCATCCAGGACCTCCTGACTGAAGGCACCGTGCCTCCTAGAGGACGGCGGCTTGGGTTCTTACTGCAATTCAAGTCCTGTTCCTTCTTTGGCACTGCAGGCAGCCCCAGGCCCAGAGGAGCGGCTACGGCGTTCCTTGGTTGAGACAGTTCGCTGGATGCGGGACTCCCTCCTGCGATAAGTTGACTCGGGGAAGGAAACGCAGGGTAACCGGTGTCTCCTGGGACTCGTCAGAAACCACAGGGATGTACGCTGAGTGTGCCCATGAACACGGGGGCCTGCTGGAACTAGCCCTGCTTTCCCATTTTGAGGGCGGCCTTCATGCCTGCCTTGACGCTCCCTGACATTCCCGGCTCCCGACAGGCCAGTGAGCCCTGGAAGAGTGCTTCGGGGAAAATCATGAGTTTGCTCTCTCTAAACCAGGGGCTGCCACGGCCGCGGTGGCGGTCCGCACGGCAGGCTCCAGAGCGAAAGGGAGCCTCAACGTGAGAACTGGCCTCCAGGTTAGGCCCTGAGTAGCCGTGCAGAAAGGGAGGCATGCAGCTCTTTCCGGGAGTTCTTAGTCGCTTTGCTTTCAAGGCAGTACACGCCCGGGGACTCCTAGGCCCCACGGGCGTGCAGCGTTTTCCCTCCAAGGTCCCTGAGTGCCTCCAGACACCTGTGGGCCGGCTGAGCAACGTCGAGGTCCATTGGTTGATTCCCTCGGAGGACCCCCGTGCGTGCCGAGTGCTGGGCAACCACACACTGCGCGTTCCTTGAGGAGCGCTACATCTCCAGAGCCCTCGAACGCCCTTCGGGACAACATGGCTGGTGGGTGCGAGGTGCCCAGGAAGACTCTGTCACGGCCCTTGTGTGAGCTGCCATGAGAGAACGCTGTGCTTGCAACACTGCGAGGCCCGCCCTCGTGCCTGAAGTCACTCTGCTCGAGGAGAAAGTCAGCACCTTAGCGTGCTGTGTGGCTCCCGGCACACCCCGCATGAAGCCATGCCTGGAAGTAAGGCCCTGGTTTGCCGTGCAGAAGCGGAGGCGTGCTGCACTTTCCAGGAGGCGGTGGCCTCTGCTCTGCATACCTTGAACGGCAGCACAGCCTTCTGGACACCTGGGAGGCTAGCCGGGGCGCCCTGTTCCCGGCAGGAACACTGAGTAACCCCAGGCGCACCTGGCTCTGCTAAGCACCATCCAGGCCCGTAGCCCCTTAGAGCCCCTCTGTGCACGCCGAGCGTAGGGAAACGCACTGCCCTCTCTTTTGGAGCAGCTTGGTTTCCTCAGCACTCGCACACGTTCACGAACGCCGTTCTGCCACATCCCACATGGCGCGGAGGTCTTACGCGTTGCCCTAATCGGAGCTGCGCTCAGAGTAACCCTCGTCTTCGCATTCCATCCAGGACCTCCTGACTGAAGGCACCGTGCCTCCTAGAGGACGGCGGCTTGGGTTCTTACTGCAATTCAAGTCCTGTTCCTTCTTTGGCACTGCAGGCAGCCCCAGGCCCAGAGGAGCGGCTACGGCGTTCCTTGGTTGAGACAGTTCGCTGGATGCGGGACTCCCTCCTGCGATAAGTTGACTCGGGGAAGGAAACGCAGGGTAACCGGTGTCTCCTGGGACTCGTCAGAAACCACAGGGATGTACGCTGAGTGTGCCCATGAACACGGGGGCCTGCTGGAACTAGCCCTGCTTTCCCATTTTGAGGGCGGCCTTCATGCCTGCCTTGACGCTCCCTGACATTCCCGGCTCCCGACAGGCCAGTGAGCCCTGGAAGAGTGCTTCGGGGAAAATCATGAGTTTGCTCTCTCTAAACCAGGGGCTGCCGCGGCCGCGGTGGCGGTCCGCACGGCAGGCTCCAGAGCCAAAGGGAGCCTCAACGTGAGAACTGGCCTCCAGGTTAGGCCCTGAGTAGCCGTGCAGAAAGGGAGGCATGCAGCTCTTTCCAGGAGTTCTTAGTCGCTTTGCTTTCAAGGCAGTACACGCCCGGGGACTCCTAGGCCCCAGGGGCGTGCAGCGTTTTCCCTCCAAGGTCCCTGAGTGCCTCCAGACACCTGTGGGCCGGCTGAGCAACGTCGAGGTCCATTGGTTGATTCCCTCGGAGGACCCCCGTGCGTGCCGAGTGCTGGGCAACCACACACTGCGCGTTCCTTGAGGAGCGCTACCTCTCCAGAGCCCTCGAACGCCCTTCGGGACAACATGGCTGGTGGGTGCGAGGTGCCCAGGAAGACTCTGTCACGGCCCTTGTGTGAGCTGCCATGAGAGAACGCTGTGCTTGCAACACTGCGAGGCCCGCCCTCGTGCCTGAAGTCACTCTGCTCGAGGAGAAAGTCAGCACCTTAGCGTGCTGTGTGGCTCCCGGCACACCCAGCATGAAGCCATGCCTGGAAGTAAGGCCCTGGTTTGCCGTGCAGAAGCGGAGGCGTGCTGCACTTTCCAGGAGGCGGTGGCCTCTGCTCTGCATACCTTGAACGGCAGCACAGCCTTCTGGACACCTGGGAGGCTAGCCGGGGCGCCCTGTTCCCGGCAGGAACACTGAGTAACCCCAGGCGCACCTGGCTCTGCTAAGCACCATCCAGGCCCGTAGCCCCTTAGAGCCCCTCTGTGCACGCCGAGCGTAGGGAAACGCACTGCCCTCTCTTTTGGAGCAGCTTGGTTTCCTCAGCACTCGCACACGTTCACGAACGCCGTTCTGCCACATCCCACATGGCGCGGAGGTCTTACGCGTTGCCCTAATCGGAGCTGCGCTCAGAGTAACCCTCGTCTTCGCATTCCATCCAGGACCTCCTGACTGAAGGCACCGTGCCTCCTAGAGGACGGCGGCTTGGGTTCTTACTGCAATTCAAGTCCTGTTCCTTCTTTGGCACTGCAGGCAGCCCCAGGCCCAGAGGAGCGGCTACGGCGTTCCTTGGTTGAGACAGTTCGCTGGATGCGGGACTCCCTCCTGCGATAAGTTGACTCGGGGAAGGAAACGCAGGGTAACCGGTGTCTCCTGGGACTCGTCAGAAACCACAGGGATGTACGCTGAGTGTGCCCATGAACACGGGGGCCTGCTGGAACTAGCCCTGCTTTCCCATTTTGAGGGCGGCCTTCATGCCTGCCTTGACGCTCCCTGACATTCCCGGCTCCCGACAGGCCAGTGAGCCCTGGAAGAGTGCTTCGGGGAAAATCATGAGTTTGCTCTCTCTAAACCAGGGGCTGCCACGGCCGCGGTGGCGGTCCGCACGGCAGGCTCCAGAGCGAAAGGGAGCCTCAACGTGAGAACTGGCCTCCAGGTTAGGCCCTGAGTAGCCGTGCAGAAAGGGAGGCATGCAGCTCTTTCCGGGAGTTCTTAGTCGCTTTGCTTTCAAGGCAGTACACGCCCGGGGACTCCTAGGCCCCACGGGCGTGCAGCGTTTTCCCTCCAAGGTCCCTGAGTGCCTCCAGACACCTGTGGGCCGGCTGAGCAACGTCGAGGTCCATTGGTTGATTCCCTCGGAGGACCCCCGTGCGTGCCGAGTGCTGGGCAACCACACACTGCGCGTTCCTTGAGGAGCGCTACATCTCCAGAGCCCTCGAACGCCCTTCGGGACAACATGGCTGGTGGGTGCGAGGTGCCCAGGAAGACTCTGTCACGGCCCTTGTGTGAGCTGCCATGAGAGAACGCTGTGCTTGCAACACTGCGAGGCCCGCCCTCGTGCCTGAAGTCACTCTGCTCGAGGAGAAAGTCAGCACCTTAGCGTGCTGTGTGGCTCCCGGCACACCCCGCATGAAGCCATGCCTGGAAGTAAGGCCCTGGTTTGCCGTGCAGAAGCGGAGGCGTGCTGCACTTTCCAGGAGGCGGTGGCCTCTGCTCTGCATACCTTGAACGGCAGCACAGCCTTCTGGACACCTGGGAGGCTAGCCGGGGCGCCCTGTTCCCGGCAGGAACACTGAGTAACCCCAGGCGCACCTGGCTCTGCTAAGCACCATCCAGGCCCGTAGCCCCTTAGAGCCCCTCTGTGCACGCCGAGCGTAGGGAAACGCACTGCCCTCTCTTTTGGAGCAGCTTGGTTTCCTCAGCACTCGCACACGTTCACGAACGCCGTTCTGCCACATCCCACATGGCGCGGAGGTCTTACGCGTTGCCCTAATCGGAGCTGCGCTCAGAGTAACCCTCGTCTTCGCATTCCATCCAGGACCTCCTGACTGAAGGCACCGTGCCTCCTAGAGGACGGCGGCTTGGGTTCTTACTGCAATTCAAGTCCTGTTCCTTCTTTGGCACTGCAGGCAGCCCCAGGCCCAGAGGAGCGGCTACGGCGTTCCTTGGTTGAGACAGTTCGCTGGATGCGGGACTCCCTCCTGCGATAAGTTGACTCGGGGAAGGAAACGCAGGGTAACCGGTGTCTCCTGGGACTCGTCAGAAACCACAGGGATGTACGCTGAGTGTGCCCATGAACACGGGGGCCTGCTGGAACTAGCCCTGCTTTCCCATTTTGAGGGCGGCCTTCATGCCTGCCTTGACGCTCCCTGACATTCCCGGCTCCCGACAGGCCAGTGAGCCCTGGAAGAGTGCTTCGGGGAAAATCATGAGTTTGCTCTCTCTAAACCAGGGGCTGCCGCGGCCGCGGTGGCGGTCCGCACGGCAGGCTCCAGAGCCAAAGGGAGCCTCAACGTGAGAACTGGCCTCCAGGTTAGGCCCTGAGTAGCCGTGCAGAAAGGGAGGCATGCAGCTCTTTCCAGGAGTTCTTAGTCGCTTTGCTTTCAAGGCAGTACACGCCCGGGGACTCCTAGGCCCCAGGGGCGTGCAGCGTTTTCCCTCCAAGGTCCCTGAGTGCCTCCAGACACCTGTGGGCCGGCTGAGCAACGTCGAGGTCCATTGGTTGATTCCCTCGGAGGACCCCCGTGCGTGCCGAGTGCTGGGCAACCACACACTGCGCGTTCCTTGAGGAGCGCTACCTCTCCAGAGCCCTCGAACGCCCTTCGGGACAACATGGCTGGTGGGTGCGAGGTGCCCAGGAAGACTCTGTCACGGCCCTTGTGTGAGCTGCCATGAGAGAACGCTGTGCTTGCAACACTGCGAGGCCCGCCCTCGTGCCTGAAGTCACTCTGCTCGAGGAGAAAGTCAGCACCTTAGCGTGCTGTGTGGCTCCCGGCACACCCAGCATGAAGCCATGCCTGGAAGTAAGGCCCTGGTTTGCCGTGCAGAAGCGGAGGCGTGCTGCACTTTCCAGGAGGCGGTGGCCTCTGCTCTGCATACCTTGAACGGCAGCACAGCCTTCTGGACACCTGGGAGGCTAGCCGGGGCGCCCTGTTCCCGGCAGGAACACTGAGTAACCCCAGGCGCACCTGGCTCTGCTAAGCACCATCCAGGCCCGTAGCCCCTTAGAGCCCCTCTGTGCACGCCGAGCGTAGGGAAACGCACTGCCCTCTCTTTTGGAGCAGCTTGGTTTCCTCAGCACTCGCACACGTTCACGAACGCCGTTCTGCCACATCCCACATGGCGCGGAGGTCTTACGCGTTGCCCTAATCGGAGCTGCGCTCAGAGTAACCCTCGTCTTCGCATTCCATCCAGGACCTCCTGACTGAAGGCACCGTGCCTCCTAGAGGACGGCGGCTTGGGTTCTTACTGCAATTCAAGTCCTGTTCCTTCTTTGGCACTGCAGGCAGCCCCAGGCCCAGAGGAGCGGCTACGGCGTTCCTTGGTTGAGACAGTTCGCTGGATGCGGGACTCCCTCCTGCGATAAGTTGACTCGGGGAAGGAAACGCAGGGTAACCGGTGTCTCCTGGGACTCGTCAGAAACCACAGGGATGTACGCTGAGTGTGCCCATGAACACGGGGGCCTGCTGGAACTAGCCCTGCTTTCCCATTTTGAGGGCGGCCTTCATGCCTGCCTTGACGCTCCCTGACATTCCCGGCTCCCGACAGGCCAGTGAGCCCTGGAAGAGTGCTTCGGGGAAAATCATGAGTTTGCTCTCTCTAAACCAGGGGCTGCCGCGGCCGCGGTGGCGGTCCGCACGGCAGGCTCCAGAGCCAAAGGGAGCCTCAACGTGAGAACTGGCCTCCAGGTTAGGCCCTGAGTAGCCGTGCAGAAAGGGAGGCATGCAGCTCTTTCCGGGAGTTCTTAGTCGCTTTGCTTTCAAGGCAGTACACGCCCGGGGACTCCTAGGCCCCAGGGGCATGCAGCGTTTTCCCTCCAAGGTCCCTGAGTGCCTCCAGACACCTGTGGGCCGGCTGAGCAACGTCGAGGTCCATTGGTTGATTCCCTCGGAGGACCCCCGTGCGTGCCGAATGCTGGGCAACCACACACTGCGCGTTCCTTGAGGAGCGCTACATCTCCAGAGCCCTCGAACGCCCTTCGGGACAACATGGCTGGTGGGTGCGAGGTGCCCAGGAAGACTCTGTCACGGCCCTTGTGTGAGCTGCCATGAGAGAACGCTGTGCTTGCAACACTGCGAGGCCCGCCCTCGTGCCTGAAGTCACTCTGCTCGGGGAGAAAGTCAGCACCTTAGCGTGCTGTGTGGCTCCCGGCACACCCAGCATGAAGCCATGCCTGGAAGTAAGGCCCTGGTTTGCCGTGCAGAAGCGGAGGCGTGCTGCACTTTCCAGGAGGCGGTGGCCTCTGCTCTGCATACCTTGAACGGCAGCACAGCCTTCTGGACACCTGGGAGGCTAGCCGGGGTGCCCTGTTCCCGGCAGGAACACTGAGTAACCAACCCCAGGCGCACCTGGCTCTGCTAAGCACCATCCAGGCCCGTAGCCCCTTAGAGCCCCTCTGTGCACGCCGAGCGTAGGGAAACGCACTGCCCTCTCTTTTGGAGCAGCTTGGTTTCCTCAGCACTCGCACACGTTCACGAACGCCGTTCTGCCACATCCCACATGGCGCGGAGGTCTTACGCGTTGCCCTAATCGGAGCTGCGCTCAGAGTAACCCTCGTCTTCGCATTCCATCCAGGACCTCCTGACTGAAGGCACCGTGCCTCCTAGAGGACGGCGGCTTGGGTTCTTACTGCAATTCAAGTCCTGTTCCTTCTTTGGCACTGCAGGCAGCCCCAGGCCCAGAGGAGCGGCTACGGCGTTCCTTGGTTGAGACAGTTCGCTGGATGCGGGACTCCCTCCTGCGATAAGTTGACTCGGGGAAGGAAACGCAGGGTAACCGGTGTCTCCTGGGACTCGTCAGAAACCACAGGGATGTACGCTGAGTGTGCCCATGAACACGGGGGCCTGCTGGAACTAGCCCTGCTTTCCCATTTTGAGGGCGGCCTTCATGCCTGCCTTGACGCTCCCTGACATTCCCGGCTCCCGACAGGCCAGTGAGCCCTGGAAGAGTGCTTCGGGGAAAATCATGAGTTTGCTCTCTCTAAACCAGGGGCTGCCGCGGCCGCGGTGGCGGTCCGCACGGCAGGCTCCAGAGCCAAAGGGAGCCTCAACGTGAGAACTGGCCTCCAGGTTAGGCCCTGAGTAGCCGTGCAGAAAGGGAGGCATGCAGCTCTTTCCGGGAGTTCTTAGTCGCTTTGCTTTCAAGGCAGTACACGCCCGGGGACTCCTAGGCCCCACGGGCGTGCAGCGTTTTCCCTCCAAGGTCCCTGAGTGCCTCCAGACACCTGTGGGCCGGCTGAGCAACGTCGAGGTCCATTGGTTGATTCCCTCGGAGGACCCCCGTGCGTGCCGAGTGCTGGGCAACCACACACTGCGCGTTCCTTGAGGAGCGCTACATCTCCAGAGCCCTCGAACGCCCTTCGGGACAACATGGCTGGTGGGTGCGAGGTGCCCAGGAAGACTCTGTCACGGCCCTTGTGTGAGCTGCCATGAGAGAACGCTGTGCTTGCAACACTGCGAGGCCCGCCCTCGTGCCTGAAGTCACTCTGCTCGAGGAGAAAGTCAGCACCTTAGCGTGCTGTGTGGCTCCCGGCACACCCAGCATGAAGCCATGCCTGGAAGTAAGGCCCTGGTTTGCCGTGCAGAAGCGGAGGCGTGCTGCACTTTCCAGGAGGCGGTGGCCTCTGCTCTGCATACCTTGAACGGCAGCACAGCCTTCTGGACACCTGGGAGGCTAGCCGGGGCGCCCTGTTCCCGGCAGGAACACTGAGTAACCCCAGGCGCACCTGGCTCTGCTAAGCACCATCCAGGCCCGTAGCCCCTTAGAGCCCCTCTGTGCACGCCGAGCGTAGGGAAACGCACTGCCCTCTCTTTTGGAGCAGCTTGGTTTCCTCAGCACTCGCACACGTTCACGAACGCCGTTCTGCCACATCCCACATGGCGCGGAGGTCTTACGCGTTGCCCTAATCGGAGCTGCGCTCAGAGTAACCCTCGTCTTCGCATTCCATCCAGGACCTCCTGACTGAAGGCACCGTGCCTCCTAGAGGACGGCGGCTTGGGTTCTTACTGCAATTCAAGTCCTGTTCCTTCTTTGGCACTGCAGGCAGCCCCAGGCCCAGAGGAGCGGCTACGGCGTTCCTTGGTTGAGACAGTTCGCTGGATGCGGGACTCCCTCCTGCGATAAGTTGACTCGGGGAAGGAAACGCAGGGTAACCGGTGTCTCCTGGGACTCGTCAGAAACCACAGGGATGTACGCTGAGTGTGCCCATGAACACGGGGGCCTGCTGGAACTAGCCCTGCTTTCCCATTTTGAGGGCGGCCTTCATGCCTGCCTTGACGCTCCCTGACATTCCCGGCTCCCGACAGGCCAGTGAGCCCTGGAAGAGTGCTTCGGGGAAAATCATGAGTTTGCTCTCTCTAAACCAGGGGCTGCCACGGCCGCGGTGGCGGTCCGCACGGCAGGCTCCAGAGCGAAAGGGAGCCTCAACGTGAGAACTGGCCTCCAGGTTAGGCCCTGAGTAGCCGTGCAGAAAGGGAGGCATGCAGCTCTTTCCGGGAGTTCTTAGTCGCTTTGCTTTCAAGGCAGTACACGCCCGGGGACTCCTAGGCCCCACGGGCGTGCAGCGTTTTCCCTCCAAGGTCCCTGAGTGCCTCCAGACACCTGTGGGCCGGCTGAGCAACGTCGAGGTCCATTGGTTGATTCCCTCGGAGGACCCCCGTGCGTGCCGAGTGCTGGGCAACCACACACTGCGCGTTCCTTGAGGAGCGCTACATCTCCAGAGCCCTCGAACGCCCTTCGGGACAACATGGCTGGTGGGTGCGAGGTGCCCAGGAAGACTCTGTCACGGCCCTTGTGTGAGCTGCCATGAGAGAACGCTGTGCTTGCAACACTGCGAGGCCCGCCCTCGTGCCTGAAGTCACTCTGCTCGAGGAGAAAGTCAGCACCTTAGCGTGCTGTGTGGCTCCCGGCACACCCCGCATGAAGCCATGCCTGGAAGTAAGGCCCTGGTTTGCCGTGCAGAAGCGGAGGCGTGCTGCACTTTCCAGGAGGCGGTGGCCTCTGCTCTGCATACCTTGAACGGCAGCACAGCCTTCTGGACACCTGGGAGGCTAGCCGGGGCGCCCTGTTCCCGGCAGGAACACTGAGTAACCCCAGGCGCACCTGGCTCTGCTAAGCACCATCCAGGCCCGTAGCCCCTTAGAGCCCCTCTGTGCACGCCGAGCGTAGGGAAACGCACTGCCCTCTCTTTTGGAGCAGCTTGGTTTCCTCAGCACTCGCACACGTTCACGAACGCCGTTCTGCCACATCCCACATGGCGCGGAGGTCTTACGCGTTGCCCTAATCGGAGCTGCGCTCAGAGTAACCCTCGTCTTCGCATTCCATCCAGGACCTCCTGACTGAAGGCACCGTGCCTCCTAGAGGACGGCGGCTTGGGTTCTTACTGCAATTCAAGTCCTGTTCCTTCTTTGGCACTGCAGGCAGCCCCAGGCCCAGAGGAGCGGCTACGGCGTTCCTTGGTTGAGACAGTTCGCTGGATGCGGGACTCCCTCCTGCGATAAGTTGACTCGGGGAAGGAAACGCAGGGTAACCGGTGTCTCCTGGGACTCGTCAGAAACCACAGGGATGTACGCTGAGTGTGCCCATGAACACGGGGGCCTGCTGGAACTAGCCCTGCTTTCCCATTTTGAGGGCGGCCTTCATGCCTGCCTTGACGCTCCCTGACATTCCCGGCTCCCGACAGGCCAGTGAGCCCTGGAAGAGTGCTTCGGGGAAAATCATGAGTTTGCTCTCTCTAAACCAGGGGCTGCCGCGGCCGCGGTGGCGGTCCGCACGGCAGGCTCCAGAGCCAAAGGGAGCCTCAACGTGAGAACTGGCCTCCAGGTTAGGCCCTGAGTAGCCGTGCAGAAAGGGAGGCATGCAGCTCTTTCCAGGAGTTCTTAGTCGCTTTGCTTTCAAGGCAGTACACGCCCGGGGACTCCTAGGCCCCAGGGGCGTGCAGCGTTTTCCCTCCAAGGTCCCTGAGTGCCTCCAGACACCTGTGGGCCGGCTGAGCAACGTCGAGGTCCATTGGTTGATTCCCTCGGAGGACCCCCGTGCGTGCCGAGTGCTGGGCAACCACACACTGCGCGTTCCTTGAGGAGCGCTACCTCTCCAGAGCCCTCGAACGCCCTTCGGGACAACATGGCTGGTGGGTGCGAGGTGCCCAGGAAGACTCTGTCACGGCCCTTGTGTGAGCTGCCATGAGAGAACGCTGTGCTTGCAACACTGCGAGGCCCGCCCTCGTGCCTGAAGTCACTCTGCTCGAGGAGAAAGTCAGCACCTTAGCGTGCTGTGTGGCTCCCGGCACACCCAGCATGAAGCCATGCCTGGAAGTAAGGCCCTGGTTTGCCGTGCAGAAGCGGAGGCGTGCTGCACTTTCCAGGAGGCGGTGGCCTCTGCTCTGCATACCTTGAACGGCAGCACAGCCTTCTGGACACCTGGGAGGCTAGCCGGGGCGCCCTGTTCCCGGCAGGAACACTGAGTAACCCCAGGCGCACCTGGCTCTGCTAAGCACCATCCAGGCCCGTAGCCCCTTAGAGCCCCTCTGTGCACGCCGAGCGTAGGGAAACGCACTGCCCTCTCTTTTGGAGCAGCTTGGTTTCCTCAGCACTCGCACACGTTCACGAACGCCGTTCTGCCACATCCCACATGGCGCGGAGGTCTTACGCGTTGCCCTAATCGGAGCTGCGCTCAGAGTAACCCTCGTCTTCGCATTCCATCCAGGACCTCCTGACTGAAGGCACCGTGCCTCCTAGAGGACGGCGGCTTGGGTTCTTACTGCAATTCAAGTCCTGTTCCTTCTTTGGCACTGCAGGCAGCCCCAGGCCCAGAGGAGCGGCTACGGCGTTCCTTGGTTGAGACAGTTCGCTGGATGCGGGACTCCCTCCTGCGATAAGTTGACTCGGGGAAGGAAACGCAGGGTAACCGGTGTCTCCTGGGACTCGTCAGAAACCACAGGGATGTACGCTGAGTGTGCCCATGAACACGGGGGCCTGCTGGAACTAGCCCTGCTTTCCCATTTTGAGGGCGGCCTTCATGCCTGCCTTGACGCTCCCTGACATTCCCGGCTCCCGACAGGCCAGTGAGCCCTGGAAGAGTGCTTCGGGGAAAATCATGAGTTTGCTCTCTCTAAACCAGGGGCTGCCACGGCCGCGGTGGCGGTCCGCACGGCAGGCTCCAGAGCGAAAGGGAGCCTCAACGTGAGAACTGGCCTCCAGGTTAGGCCCTGAGTAGCCGTGCAGAAAGGGAGGCATGCAGCTCTTTCCGGGAGTTCTTAGTCGCTTTGCTTTCAAGGCAGTACACGCCCGGGGACTCCTAGGCCCCACGGGCGTGCAGCGTTTTCCCTCCAAGGTCCCTGAGTGCCTCCAGACACCTGTGGGCCGGCTGAGCAACGTCGAGGTCCATTGGTTGATTCCCTCGGAGGACCCCCGTGCGTGCCGAGTGCTGGGCAACCACACACTGCGCGTTCCTTGAGGAGCGCTACATCTCCAGAGCCCTCGAACGCCCTTCGGGACAACATGGCTGGTGGGTGCGAGGTGCCCAGGAAGACTCTGTCACGGCCCTTGTGTGAGCTGCCATGAGAGAACGCTGTGCTTGCAACACTGCGAGGCCCGCCCTCGTGCCTGAAGTCACTCTGCTCGAGGAGAAAGTCAGCACCTTAGCGTGCTGTGTGGCTCCCGGCACACCCCGCATGAAGCCATGCCTGGAAGTAAGGCCCTGGTTTGCCGTGCAGAAGCGGAGGCGTGCTGCACTTTCCAGGAGGTGGTGGCCTCTGCTCTGCATACCTTGAACGGCAGCACAGCCTTCTGGACACCTGGGAGGCTAGCCGGGGCGCCCTGTTCCCGGCAGGAACACTGAGTAACCCCAGGCGCACCTGGCTCTGCTAAGCACCATCCAGGCCCGTAGCCCCTTAGAGCCCCTCTGTGCACGCCGAGCGTAGGGAAACGCACTGCCCTCTCTTTTGGAGCAGCTTGGTTTCCTCAGCACTCGCACACGTTCACGAACGCCGTTCTGCCACATCCCACATGGCGCGGAGGTCTTACGCGTTGCCCTAATCGGAGCTGCGCTCAGAGTAACCCTCGTCTTCGCATTCCATCCAGGACCTCCTGACTGAAGGCACCGTGCCTCCTAGAGGACGGCGGCTTGGGTTCTTACTGCAATTCAAGTCCTGTTCCTTCTTTGGCACTGCAGGCAGCCCCAGGCCCAGAGGAGCGGCTACGGCGTTCCTTGGTTGAGACAGTTCGCTGGATGCGGGACTCCCTCCTGCGATAAGTTGACTCGGGGAAGGAAACGCAGGGTAACCGGTGTCTCCTGGGACTCGTCAGAAACCACAGGGATGTACGCTGAGTGTGCCCATGAACACGGGGGCCTGCTGGAACTAGCCCTGCTTTCCCATTTTGAGGGCGGCCTTCATGCCTGCCTTGACGCTCCCTGACATTCCCGGCTCCCGACAGGCCAGTGAGCCCTGGAAGAGTGCTTCGGGGAAAATCATGAGTTTGCTCTCTCTAAACCAGGGGCTGCCGCGGCCGCGGTGGCGGTCCGCACGGCAGGCTCCAGAGCCAAAGGGAGCCTCAACGTGAGAACTGGCCTCCAGGTTAGGCCCTGAGTAGCCGTGCAGAAAGGGAGGCATGCAGCTCTTTCCAGGAGTTCTTAGTCGCTTTGCTTTCAAGGCAGTACACGCCCGGGGACTCCTAGGCCCCAGGGGCGTGCAGCGTTTTCCCTCCAAGGTCCCTGAGTGCCTCCAGACACCTGTGGGCCGGCTGAGCAACGTCGAGGTCCATTGGTTGATTCCCTCGGAGGACCCCCGTGCGTGCCGAGTGCTGGGCAACCACACACTGCGCGTTCCTTGAGGAGCGCTACCTCTCCAGAGCCCTCGAACGCCCTTCGGGACAACATGGCTGGTGGGTGCGAGGTGCCCAGGAAGACTCTGTCACGGCCCTTGTGTGAGCTGCCATGAGAGAACGCTGTGCTTGCAACACTGCGAGGCCCGCCCTCGTGCCTGAAGTCACTCTGCTCGAGGAGAAAGTCAGCACCTTAGCGTGCTGTGTGGCTCCCGGCACACCCAGCATGAAGCCATGCCTGGAAGTAAGGCCCTGGTTTGCCGTGCAGAAGCGGAGGCGTGCTGCACTTTCCAGGAGGCGGTGGCCTCTGCTCTGCATACCTTGAACGGCAGCACAGCCTTCTGGACACCTGGGAGGCTAGCCGGGGCGCCCTGTTCCCGGCAGGAACACTGAGTAACCCCAGGCGCACCTGGCTCTGCTAAGCACCATCCAGGCCCGTAGCCCCTTAGAGCCCCTCTGTGCACGCCGAGCGTAGGGAAACGCACTGCCCTCTCTTTTGGAGCAGCTTGGTTTCCTCAGCACTCGCACACGTTCACGAACGCCGTTCTGCCACATCCCACATGGCGCGGAGGTCTTACGCGTTGCCCTAATCGGAGCTGCGCTCAGAGTAACCCTCGTCTTCGCATTCCATCCAGGACCTCCTGACTGAAGGCACCGTGCCTCCTAGAGGACGGCGGCTTGGGTTCTTACTGCAATTCAAGTCCTGTTCCTTCTTTGGCACTGCAGGCAGCCCCAGGCCCAGAGGAGCGGCTACGGCGTTCCTTGGTTGAGACAGTTCGCTGGATGCGGGACTCCCTCCTGCGATAAGTTGACTCGGGGAAGGAAACGCAGGGTAACCGGTGTCTCCTGGGACTCGTCAGAAACCACAGGGATGTACGCTGAGTGTGCCCATGAACACGGGGGCCTGATGGAACTAGCCCTGCTTTCCCATTTTGAGGGCGGCCTTCATGCCTGCCTTGACGCTCCCTGACATTCCCGGCTCCCGACAGGCCAGTGAGCCCTGGAAGAGTGCTTCGGGGAAAATCATGAGTTTGCTCTCTCTAAACCAGGGGCTGCCGCGGCCGCGGTGGCAGTCCACACGGCAGGCTCCAGAGCCAAAGGGAGCCTCAACGTGAGAACTGGCCTCCAGGTTAGGCCCTGAGTAGCCGTGCAGAAAGGGAGGCATGCAGCTCTTTCCGGGAGTTCTTAGTCGCTTTGCTTTCAAGGCAGTACACGCCCGGGGACTCCTAGGCCCCAGGGGCGTGCAGCGTTTTCCCTCCAAGGTCCCTGAGTGCCTCCAGACACCTGTGGGCCGGCTGAGCAACGTCGAGGTCCATTGGTTGATTCCCTCGGAGGACCCCCGTGCGTGCCGTGTCCTGGGCAACCACACACTGCGTGTTCCTTGAGGAGCGCTACCTCTCCAGAGCCCTCGAACGCCCTTCGGGACAACATGGCTGGTGGGTGCGAGGTGCCCAGGAAGACTCTGTCACGGCCCTTGTGTGAGCTGCCATGAGAGAACGCTGTGCTTGCAACACTGCGAGGCCCGCCCTCGTGCCTGAAGTCACTCTGCTCGAGGAGAAAGTCAGCACCTTAGCGTGCTGTGTGGCTCCCGGCACACCCAGCATGAAGCCATGCCTGGAAGTAAGGCCCTGGTTTGCCGTGCAGAAGCGGAGGCGTGCTGCACTTTCCAGGAGGCGGTGGCCTCTGCTCTGCATACCTTGAACGGCAGCACAGCCTTCTGGACACCTGGGAGGCTAGCCGGGGCGCCCTGTTCCCGGCAGGAACACTGAGTAACCCCAGGCGCACCTGGCTCTGCTAAGCACCATCCAGGCCCGTAGCCCCTTAGAGCCCCTCTGTGCACGCCGAGCGTAGGGAAACGCACTGCCCTCTCTTTTGGAGCAGCTTGGTTTCCTCAGCACTCGCACACGTTCACGAACGCCGTTCTGCCACATCCCACATGGCGCGGAGGTCTTACGCGTTGCCCTAATCGGAGCTGCGCTCAGAGTAACCCTCGTCTTCGCATTCCATCCAGGACCTCCTGACTGAAGGCACCGTGCCTCCTAGAGGACGGCGGCTTGGGTTCTTACTGCAATTCAAGTCCTGTTCCTTCTTTGGCACTGCAGGCAGCCCCAGGCCCAGAGGAGCGGCTACGGCGTTCCTTGGTGAGACAGTTCGCTGGATGCGGGACTCCCTCCTGCGATAAGTTGACTCGGGGAAGGAAACGCAGGGTAACCGGTGTCTCCTGGGACTCGTCAGAAACCACAGGGATGTACGCTGAGTGTGCCCATGAACACGGGGGCCTGCTGGAACTAGCCCTGCTTTCCCATTTTGAGGGCGGCATTCATGCCTGCCTTGACGCTCCCTGACATTCCCGGCTCCCGACAGGCCAGTGAGCCCTGGAAGAGTGCTTCGGGGAAAATCATGAGTTTGCTCTCTCTAAACCAGGGGCTGCCGCGGCCGCGGTGGCGGTCCGCACGGCAGGCTCCAGAGCCAAAGGGAGCCTCAACGTGAGAACTGGCCTCCAGGTTAGGCCCTGAGTAGCCGTGCAGAAAGGGAGGCATGCAGCTCTTTCCGGGAGTTCTTAGTCGCTTTGCTTTCAAGGCAGTACACGCCCGGGGACTCCTAGGCCCCACGGGCATGCAGCGTTTTCCCTCCAAGGTCCCTGAGTGCCTCCAGACACCTGTGGGCCGGCTGAGCAACGTCGAGGTCCATTGGTTGATTCCCTCGGAGGACCCCCGTGCGTGCCGAGTGCTGGGCAACCACACACTGCGCGTTCCTTGAGGAGCGCTACATCTCCAGAGCCCTCGAACGCCCTTCGGGACAACATGGCTGGTGGGTGCGAGGTGCCCAGGAAGACTCTGTCACGGCCCTTGTGTGAGCTGCCATGAGAGAACGCTGTGCTTGCAACACTGCGAGGCCCGCCCTCGTGCCTGAAGTCACTCTGCTCGGGGAGAAAGTCAGCACCTTAGCGTGCTGTGTGGCTCCCGGCACACCCAGCATGAAGCCATGCCTGGAAGTAAGGCCCTGGTTTGCCGTGCAGAAGCGGAGGCGTGCTGCACTTTCCAGGAGGCGGTGGCCTCTGCTCTGCATACCTTGAACGGCAGCACAGCCTTCTGGACACCTGGGAGGCTAGCCGGGGCGCCCTGTTCCCGGCAGGAACACTGAGTAACCAACCCCAGGCGCACCTGGCTCTGCTAAGCACCATCCAGGCCCGTAGCCCCTTAGAGCCCCTCTGTGCACGCCGAGCGTAGGGAAACGCACTGCCCTCTCTTTTGGAGCAGCTTGGTTTCCTCAGCACTCGCACACGTTCACGAACGCCGTTCTGCCACATCCCACATGGCGCGGAGGTCTTACGCGTTGCCCTAATCGGAGCTGCGCTCAGAGTAACCCTCGTCTTCGCATTCCATCCAGGACCTCCTGACTGAAGGCACCGTGCCTCCTAGAGGACGGCGGCTTGGGTTCTTACTGCAATTCAAGTCCTGTTCCTTCTTTGGCACTGCAGGCAGCCCCAGGCCCAGAGGAGCGGCTACGGCGTTCCTTGGTTGAGACAGTTCGCTGGATGCGGGACTCCCTCCTGCGATAAGTTGACTCGGGGAAGGAAACGCAGGGTAACCGGTGTCTCCTGGGACTCGTCAGAAACCACAGGGATGTACGCTGAGTGTGCCCATGAACACGGGGGCCTGCTGGAACTAGCCCTGCTTTCCCATTTTGAGGGCGGCCTTCATGCCTGCCTTGACGCTCCCTGACATTCCCGGCTCCCGACAGGCCAGTGAGCCCTGGAAGAGTGCTTCGGGGAAAATCATGAGTTTGCTCTCTCTAAACCAGGGGCTGCCGCGGCCGCGGTGGCGGTCCGCACGGCAGGCTCCAGAGCCAAAGGGAGCCTCAACGTGAGAACTGGCCTCCAGGTTAGGCCCTGAGTAGCCGTGCAGAAAGGGAGGCATGCAGCTCTTTCCGGGAGTTCTTAGTCGCTTTGCTTTCAAGGCAGTACACGCCCGGGGACTCCTAGGCCCCACGGGCGTGCAGCGTTCTCCCTCCAAGGTCCCTGAGTGCCTCCAGACACCTGTGGGCCGGCTGAGCAACGTCGAGGTCCATTGGTTGATTCCCTCGGAGGACCCCCGTGCGTGCCGAGTCCTGGGCAACCACACACTGCGCGTTCCTTGAGGAGCGCTACCTCTCCAGAGCCCTCGAACGCCCTTCGGGACAACATGGCTGGTGGGTGCGAGGTGCCCAGGAAGACTCTGTCACGGCCCTTGTGTGAGCTGCCATGAGAGAACGCTGTGCTTGCAACACTGCGAGGCCCGCCCTCGTGCCTGAAGTCACTCTGCTCGGGGAGAAAGTCAGCACCTTAGCGTGCTGTGTGGCTCCCGGCACACCCCGCATGAAGCCATGCCTGGAAGTAAGGCCCTGGTTTGCCGTGCAGAAGCGGAGGCGTGCTGCACTTTCCAGGAGGCGGTGGCCTCTGCTCTGCATACCTTGAACGGCAGCACAGCCTTCTGGACACCTGGGAGGCTAGCCGGGGCGCCCTGTTCCCGGCAGGAACACTGAGTAACCCCAGGCGCACCTGGCTCTGCTAAGCACCATCCAGGCCCGTAGCCCCTTAGAGCCCCTCTGTGCACGCCGAGCGTAGGGAAACGCACTGCCCTCTCTTTTGGAGCAGCTTGGTTTCCTCAGCACTCGCACACGTTCACGAACGCCGTTCTGCCACATCCCACATGGCGCGGAGGTCTTACGCGTTGCCCTAATCGGAGCTGCGCTCAGAGTAACCCTCGTCTTCGCATTCCATCCAGGACCTCCTGACTGAAGGCACCGTGCCTCCTAGAGGACGGCGGCTTGGGTTCTTACTGCAATTCAAGTCCTGTTCCTTCTTTGGCACTGCAGGCAGCCCCAGGCCCAGAGGAGCGGCTACGGCGTTCCTTGGTTGAGACAGTTCGCTGGATGCGGGACTCCCTCCTGCGATAAGTTGACTCGGGGAAGGAAACGCAGGGTAACCGGTGTCTCCTGGGACTCGTCAGAAACCACAGGGATGTACGCTGAGTGTGCCCATGAACACGGGGGCCTGCTGGAACTAGCCCTGCTTTCCCATTTTGAGGGCGGCCTTCATGCCTGCCTTGACGCTCCCTGACATTCCCGGCTCCCGACAGGCCAGTGAGCCCTGGAAGAGTGCTTCGGGGAAAATCATGAGTTTGCTCTCTCTAAACCAGGGGCTGCCACGGCCGCGGTGGCGGTCCGCACGGCAGGCTCCAGAGCCAAAGGGAGCCTCAACGTGAGAACTGGCCTCCAGGTTAGGCCCTGAGTAGCCGTGCAGAAAGGGAGGCATGCAGCTCTTTCCGGGAGTTCTTAGTCGCTTTGCTTTCAAGGCAGTACACGCCCGGGGACTCCTAGGCCCCACGGGTGTGCAGCGTTTTCCCTCCAAGGTCCCTGAGTGCCTCCAGACACCTGTGGGCCGGCTGAGCAACGTCGAGGTCCATTGGTTGATTCCCTCGGAGGACCCCCGTGCGTGCCGAGTGCTGGGCAACCACACACTGCGCGTTCCTTGAGGAGCGCTACATCTCCAGAGCCCTCGAACGCCCTTCGGGACAACATGGCTGGTGGGTGCGAGGTGCCCAGGAAGACTCTGTCACGGCCCTTGTGTGAGCTGCCATGAGAGAACGCTGTGCTTGCAACACTGCGAGGCCCGCCCTCGTGCCTGAAGTCACTCTGCTCGAGGAGAAAGTCAGCACCTTAGCGTGCTGTGTGGCTCCCGGCACACCCAGCATGAAGCCATGCCTGGAAGTAAGGCCCTGGTTTGCCGTGCAGAAGCGGAGGCGTGCTGCACTTTCCAGGAGGCGGTGGCCTCTGCTCTGCATACCTTGAACGGCAGCACAGCCTTCTGGACACCTGGGAGGCTAGCCGGGGCGCCCTGTTCCCGGCAGGAACACTGAGTAACCCCAGGCGCACCTGGCTCTGCTAAGCACCATCCAGGCCCGTAGCCCCTTAGAGCCCCTCTGTGCACGCCGAGCGTAGGGAAACGCACTGCCCTCTCTTTTGGAGCAGCTTGGTTTCCTCAGCACTCGCACACGTTCACGAACGCCGTTCTGCCACATCCCACATGGCGCGGAGGTCTTACGCGTTGCCCTAATCGGAGCTGCGCTCAGAGTAACCCTCGTCTTCGCATTCCATCCAGGACCTCCTGACTGAAGGCACCGTGCCTCCTAGAGGACGGCGGCTTGGGTTCTTACTGCAATTCAAGTCCTGTTCCTTCTTTGGCACTGCAGGCAGCCCCAGGCCCAGAGGAGCGGCTACGGCGTTCCTTGGTTGAGACAGTTCGCTGGATGCGGGACTCCCTCCTGCGATAAGTTGACTCGGGGAAGGAAACGCAGGGTAACCGGTGTCTCCTGGGACTCGTCAGAAACCACAGGGATGTACGCTGAGTGTGCCCATGAACACGGGGGCCTGCTGGAACTAGCCCTGCTTTCCCATTTTGAGGGCGGCCTTCATGCCTGCCTTGACGCTCCCTGACATTCCCGGCTCCCGACAGGCCAGTGAGCCCTGGAAGAGTGCTTCGGGGAAAATCATGAGTTTGCTCTCTCTAAACCAGGGGCTGCCACGGCCGCGGTGGCGGTCCGCACGGCAGGCTCCAGAGCGAAAGGGAGCCTCAACGTGAGAACTGGCCTCCAGGTTAGGCCCTGAGTAGCCGTGCAGAAAGGGAGGCATGCAGCTCTTTCCGGGAGTTCTTAGTCGCTTTGCTTTCAAGGCAGTACACGCCCGGGGACTCCTAGGCCCCACGGGCGTGCAGCGTTTTCCCTCCAAGGTCCCTGAGTGCCTCCAGACACCTGTGGGCCGGCTGAGCAACGTCGAGGTCCATTGGTTGATTCCCTCGGAGGACCCCCGTGCGTGCCGAGTGCTGGGCAACCACACACTGCGCGTTCCTTGAGGAGCGCTACATCTCCAGAGCCCTCGAACGCCCTTCGGGACAACATGGCTGGTGGGTGCGAGGTGCCCAGGAAGACTCTGTCACGGCCCTTGTGTGAGCTGCCATGAGAGAACGCTGTGCTTGCAACACTGCGAGGCCCGCCCTCGTGCCTGAAGTCACTCTGCTCGAGGAGAAAGTCAGCACCTTAGCGTGCTGTGTGGCTCCCGGCACACCCCGCATGAAGCCATGCCTGGAAGTAAGGCCCTGGTTTGCCGTGCAGAAGCGGAGGCGTGCTGCACTTTCCAGGAGGCGGTGGCCTCTGCTCTGCATACCTTGAACGGCAGCACAGCCTTCTGGACACCTGGGAGGCTAGCCGGGGCGCCCTGTTCCCGGCAGGAACACTGAGTAACCCCAGGCGCACCTGGCTCTGCTAAGCACCATCCAGGCCCGTAGCCCCTTAGAGCCCCTCTGTGCACGCCGAGCGTAGGGAAACGCACTGCCCTCTCTTTTGGAGCAGCTTGGTTTCCTCAGCACTCGCACACGTTCACGAACGCCGTTCTGCCACATCCCACATGGCGCGGAGGTCTTACGCGTTGCCCTAATCGGAGCTGCGCTCAGAGTAACCCTCGTCTTCGCATTCCATCCAGGACCTCCTGACTGAAGGCACCGTGCCTCCTAGAGGACGGCGGCTTGGGTTCTTACTGCAATTCAAGTCCTGTTCCTTCTTTGGCACTGCAGGCAGCCCCAGGCCCAGAGGAGCGGCTACGGCGTTCCTTGGTTGAGACAGTTCGCTGGATGCGGGACTCCCTCCTGCGATAAGTTGACTCGGGGAAGGAAACGCAGGGTAACCGGTGTCTCCTGGGACTCGTCAGAAACCACAGGGATGTACGCTGAGTGTGCCCATGAACACGGGGGCCTGCTGGAACTAGCCCTGCTTTCCCATTTTGAGGGCGGCCTTCATGCCTGCCTTGACGCTCCCTGACATTCCCGGCTCCCGACAGGCCAGTGAGCCCTGGAAGAGTGCTTCGGGGAAAATCATGAGTTTGCTCTCTCTAAACCAGGGGCTGCCGCGGCCGCGGTGGCGGTCCGCACGGCAGGCTCCAGAGCCAAAGGGAGCCTCAACGTGAGAACTGGCCTCCAGGTTAGGCCCTGAGTAGCCGTGCAGAAAGGGAGGCATGCAGCTCTTTCCAGGAGTTCTTAGTCGCTTTGCTTTCAAGGCAGTACACGCCCGGGGACTCCTAGGCCCCAGGGGCGTGCAGCGTTTTCCCTCCAAGGTCCCTGAGTGCCTCCAGACACCTGTGGGCCGGCTGAGCAACGTCGAGGTCCATTGGTTGATTCCCTCGGAGGACCCCCGTGCGTGCCGAGTGCTGGGCAACCACACACTGCGCGTTCCTTGAGGAGCGCTACCTCTCCAGAGCCCTCGAACGCCCTTCGGGACAACATGGCTGGTGGGTGCGAGGTGCCCAGGAAGACTCTGTCACGGCCCTTGTGTGAGCTGCCATGAGAGAACGCTGTGCTTGCAACACTGCGAGGCCCGCCCTCGTGCCTGAAGTCACTCTGCTCGAGGAGAAAGTCAGCACCTTAGCGTGCTGTGTGGCTCCCGGCACACCCAGCATGAAGCCATGCCTGGAAGTAAGGCCCTGGTTTGCCGTGCAGAAGCGGAGGCGTGCTGCACTTTCCAGGAGGCGGTGGCCTCTGCTCTGCATACCTTGAACGGCAGCACAGCCTTCTGGACACCTGGGAGGCTAGCCGGGGCGCCCTGTTCCCGGCAGGAACACTGAGTAACCCCAGGCGCACCTGGCTCTGCTAAGCACCATCCAGGCCCGTAGCCCCTTAGAGCCCCTCTGTGCACGCCGAGCGTAGGGAAACGCACTGCCCTCTCTTTTGGAGCAGCTTGGTTTCCTCAGCACTCGCACACGTTCACGAACGCCGTTCTGCCACATCCCACATGGCGCGGAGGTCTTACGCGTTGCCCTAATCGGAGCTGCGCTCAGAGTAACCCTCGTCTTCGCATTCCATCCAGGACCTCCTGACTGAAGGCACCGTGCCTCCTAGAGGACGGCGGCTTGGGTTCTTACTGCAATTCAAGTCCTGTTCCTTCTTTGGCACTGCAGGCAGCCCCAGGCCCAGAGGAGCGGCTACGGCGTTCCTTGGTTGAGACAGTTCGCTGGATGCGGGACTCCCTCCTGCGATAAGTTGACTCGGGGAAGGAAACGCAGGGTAACCGGTGTCTCCTGGGACTCGTCAGAAACCACAGGGATGTACGCTGAGTGTGCCCATGAACACGGGGGCCTGCTGGAACTAGCCCTGCTTTCCCATTTTGAGGGCGGCCTTCATGCCTGCCTTGACGCTCCCTGACATTCCCGGCTCCCGACAGGCCAGTGAGCCCTGGAAGAGTGCTTCGGGGAAAATCATGAGTTTGCTCTCTCTAAACCAGGGCTGCCACGGCCGCGGTGGCGGTCCGCACGGCAGGCTCCAGAGCGAAAGGGAGCCTCAACGTGAGAACTGGCCTCCAGGTTAGGCCCTGAGTAGCCGTGCAGAAAGGGAGGCATGCAGCTCTTTCCGGGAGTGTAGTCGCTTTGCTTTCAAGGCAGTACACGCCCGGGGACTCCTAGGCCCCACGGGCGTGCAGCGTTTTCCCTCCAAGGTCCCTGAGTGCCTCCAGACACCTGTGGGCCGGCTGAGCAACGTCGAGGTCCATTGGTTGATTCCCTCGGAGGACCCCCGTGCGTGCCGAGTGCTGGGCAACCACACACTGCGCGTTCCTTGAGGAGCGCTACATCTCCAGAGCCCTCGAACGCCCTTCGGGACAACATGGCTGGTGGGTGCGAGGTGCCCAGGAAGACTCTGTCACGGCCCTTGTGTGAGCTGCCATGAGAGAACGCTGTGCTTGCAACACTGCGAGGCCCGCCCTCGTGCCTGAAGTCACTTCTGCTCGAGGAGAAAGTCAGCACCTTAGCGTGCTGGTGTGGCTCCCGGCACACCCCGCATGAAGCCATGCCTGGAAGTAAGGCCCTGGTTTGCCGTGCAGAAGCGGAGGCGTGCTGCACTTTCCAGGAGGCGGTGGCCTCTGCTCTGCATACCTTGAACGGCAGCACAGCCTTCTGGACACCTGGGAGGCTAGCCGGGGCGCCCTGTTCCCGGCAGGAACACTGAGTAACCCCAGGCGCACCTGGCTCTGCTAAGCACCATCCAGGCCCGTAGCCCCTTAGAGCCCCTCTGTGCACGCCGAGCGTAGGGAAACGCACTGCCCTCTCTTTTGGAGCAGCTTGGTTTCCTCAGCACTCGCACACGTTCACGAACGCCGTTCTGCCACATCCCACATGGCGCGGAGGTCTTACGCGTTGCCCTAATCGAGCTGCGCTCAGAGTAACCCTCGTCTTCGCATTCCATCCAGGACCTCCTGACTGAAGGCACCGTGCCTCCTAGAGGACGGCGGCTTGGGTTCTTACTGCAATTCAAGTCCTGTTCCTTCTTTGGCACTGCAGGCAGCCCCAGGCCCAGAGGAGCGGCTACGGCGTTCCTGGTTGAGACAGTTCGCTGGATGCGGGACTCCTCCTGCGATAAGTTGACTCGGGGAAGGAAACGCAGGGTAACCGGTGTCTCCTGGGACTCGTCAGAAACCACAGGGATGTACGCTGAGTGTGCCCATGAACACGGGGGCCTGCTGGAACTAGCCCTGCTTTCCCATTTTGAGGGCGGCCTTCATGCCTGCCTTGACGCTCCCTGACATTCCCGGCTCCCGACAGGCCAGTGAGCCCTGGAAGAGTGCTTCGGGGAAAATCATGAGTTTGCTCTCTCTAAACCAGGGGCTGCCGCGGCCGCGGTGGCGGTCCGCACGGCAGGCTCCAGAGCCAAAGGGAGCCTCAACGTGAGAACTGGCCTCCAGGTTAGGCCCTGAGTAGCCGTGCAGAAAGGGAGGCATGCAGCTCTTTCCAGGAGTTCTTAGTCGCTTTGCTTTCAAGGCAGTACACGCCCGGGGACTCCTAGGCCCCAGGGGCGTGCAGCGTTTTCCCTCCAAGGTCCCTGAGTGCCTCCAGACACCTGTGGGCCGGCTGAGCAACGTCGAGGTCCATTGGTTGATTCCCTCGGAGGACCCCCGTGCGTGCCGAGTGCTGGGCAACCACACACTGCGCGTTCCTTGAGGAGCGCTACCTCTCCAGAGCCCTCGAACGCCCTTCGGGACAACATGGCTGGTGGGTGCGAGGTGCCCAGGAAGACTCTGTCACGGCCCTTGTGTGAGCTGCCATGAGAGAACGCTGTGCTTGCAACACTGCGAGGCCCGCCCTCGTGCCTGAAGTCACTCTGCTCGAGGAGAAAGTCAGCACCTTAGCGTGCTGTGTGGCTCCCGGCACACCCAGCATGAAGCCATGCCTGGAAGTAAGGCCCTGGTTTGCCGTGCAGAAGCGGAGGCGTGCTGCACTTTCCAGGAGGCGGTGGCCTCTGCTCTGCATACCTTGAACGGCAGCACAGCCTTCTGGACACCTGGGAGGCTAGCCGGGGCGCCCTGTTCCCGGCAGGAACACTGAGTAACCCCAGGCGCACCTGGCTCTGCTAAGCACCATCCAGGCCCGTAGCCCCTTAGAGCCCCTCTGTGCACGCCGAGCGTAGGGAAACGCACTGCCCTCTCTTTTGGAGCAGCTTGGTTTCCTCAGCACTCGCACACGTTCACGAACGCCGTTCTGCCACATCCCACATGGCGCGGAGGTCTTACGCGTTGCCCTAATCGGAGCTGCGCTCAGAGTAACCCTCGTCTTCGCATTCCATCCAGGACCTCCTGACTGAAGGCACCGTGCCTCCTAGAGGACGGCGGCTTGGGTTCTTACTGCAATTCAAGTCCTGTTCCTTCTTTGGCACTGCAGGCAGCCCCAGGCCCAGAGGAGCGGCTACGGCGTTCCTTGGTTGAGACAGTTCGCTGGATGCGGGACTCCCTCCTGCGATAAGTTGACTCGGGGAAGGAAACGCAGGGTAACCGGTGTCTCCTGGGACTCGTCAGAAACCACAGGGATGTACGCTGAGTGTGCCCATGAACACGGGGGCCTGCTGGAACTAGCCCTGCTTTCCCATTTTGAGGGCGGCCTTCATGCCTGCCTTGACGCTCCCTGACATTCCCGGCTCCCGACAGGCCAGTGAGCCCTGGAAGAGTGCTTCGGGGAAAATCATGAGTTTGCTCTCTCTAAACCAGGGGCTGCCGCGGCCGCGGTGGCGGTCCGCACGGCAGGCTCCAGAGCCAAAGGGAGCCTCAACGTGAGAACTGGCCTCCAGGTTAGGCCCTGAGTAGCCGTGCAGAAAGGGAGGCATGCAGCTCTTTCCGGGAGTTCTTAGTCGCTTTGCTTTCAAGGCAGTACACGCCCGGGGACTCCTAGGCCCCAGGGGCATGCAGCGTTTTCCCTCCAAGGTCCCTGAGTGCCTCCAGACACCTGTGGGCCGGCTGAGCAACGTCGAGGTCCATTGGTTGATTCCCTCGGAGGACCCCCGTGCGTGCCGAATGCTGGGCAACCACACACTGCGCGTTCCTTGAGGAGCGCTACATCTCCAGAGCCCTCGAACGCCCTTCGGGACAACATGGCTGGTGGGTGCGAGGTGCCCAGGAAGACTCTGTCACGGCCCTTGTGTGAGCTGCCATGAGAGAACGCTGTGCTTGCAACACTGCGAGGCCCGCCCTCGTGCCTGAAGTCACTCTGCTCGGGGAGAAAGTCAGCACCTTAGCGTGCTGTGTGGCTCCCGGCACACCCAGCATGAAGCCATGCCTGGAAGTAAGGCCCTGGTTTGCCGTGCAGAAGCGGAGGCGTGCTGCACTTTCCAGGAGGCGGTGGCCTCTGCTCTGCATACCTTGAACGGCAGCACAGCCTTCTGGACACCTGGGAGGCTAGCCGGGGTGCCCTGTTCCCGGCAGGAACACTGAGTAACCAACCCCAGGCGCACCTGGCTCTGCTAAGCACCATCCAGGCCCGTAGCCCCTTAGAGCCCCTCTGTGCACGCCGAGCGTAGGGAAACGCACTGCCCTCTCTTTTGGAGCAGCTTGGTTTCCTCAGCACTCGCACACGTTCACGAACGCCGTTCTGCCACATCCCACATGGCGCGGAGGTCTTACGCGTTGCCCTAATCGGAGCTGCGCTCAGAGTAACCCTCGTCTTCGCATTCCATCCAGGACCTCCTGACTGAAGGCACCGTGCCTCCTAGAGGACGGCGGCTTGGGTTCTTACTGCAATTCAAGTCCTGTTCCTTCTTTGGCACTGCAGGCAGCCCCAGGCCCAGAGGAGCGGCTACGGCGTTCCTTGGTTGAGACAGTTCGCTGGATGCGGGACTCCCTCCTGCGATAAGTTGACTCGGGGAAGGAAACGCAGGGTAACCGGTGTCTCCTGGGACTCGTCAGAAACCACAGGGATGTACGCTGAGTGTGCCCATGAACACGGGGGCCTGCTGGAACTAGCCCTGCTTTCCCATTTTGAGGGCGGCCTTCATGCCTGCCTTGACGCTCCCTGACATTCCCGGCTCCCGACAGGCCAGTGAGCCCTGGAAGAGTGCTTCGGGGAAAATCATGAGTTTGCTCTCTCTAAACCAGGGGCTGCCGCGGCCGCGGTGGCGGTCCGCACGGCAGGCTCCAGAGCCAAAGGGAGCCTCAACGTGAGAACTGGCCTCCAGGTTAGGCCCTGAGTAGCCGTGCAGAAAGGGAGGCATGCAGCTCTTTCCGGGAGTTCTTAGTCGCTTTGCTTTCAAGGCAGTACACGCCCGGGGACTCCTAGGCCCCACGGGCGTGCAGCGTTTTCCCTCCAAGGTCCCTGAGTGCCTCCAGACACCTGTGGGCCGGCTGAGCAACGTCGAGGTCCATTGGTTGATTCCCTCGGAGGACCCCCGTGCGTGCCGAGTGCTGGGCAACCACACACTGCGCGTTCCTTGAGGAGCGCTACATCTCCAGAGCCCTCGAACGCCCTTCGGGACAACATGGCTGGTGGGTGCGAGGTGCCCAGGAAGACTCTGTCACGGCCCTTGTGTGAGCTGCCATGAGAGAACGCTGTGCTTGCAACACTGCGAGGCCCGCCCTCGTGCCTGAAGTCACTCTGCTCGAGGAGAAAGTCAGCACCTTAGCGTGCTGTGTGGCTCCCGGCACACCCAGCATGAAGCCATGCCTGGAAGTAAGGCCCTGGTTTGCCGTGCAGAAGCGGAGGCGTGCTGCACTTTCCAGGAGGCGGTGGCCTCTGCTCTGCATACCTTGAACGGCAGCACAGCCTTCTGGACACCTGGGAGGCTAGCCGGGGCGCCCTGTTCCCGGCAGGAACACTGAGTAACCCCAGGCGCACCTGGCTCTGCTAAGCACCATCCAGGCCCGTAGCCCCTTAGAGCCCCTCTGTGCACGCCGAGCGTAGGGAAACGCACTGCCCTCTCTTTTGGAGCAGCTTGGTTTCCTCAGCACTCGCACACGTTCACGAACGCCGTTCTGCCACATCCCACATGGCGCGGAGGTCTTACGCGTTGCCCTAATCGGAGCTGCGCTCAGAGTAACCCTCGTCTTCGCATTCCATCCAGGACCTCCTGACTGAAGGCACCGTGCCTCCTAGAGGACGGCGGCTTGGGTTCTTACTGCAATTCAAGTCCTGTTCCTTCTTTGGCACTGCAGGCAGCCCCAGGCCCAGAGGAGCGGCTACGGCGTTCCTTGGTTGAGACAGTTCGCTGGATGCGGGACTCCCTCCTGCGATAAGTTGACTCGGGGAAGGAAACGCAGGGTAACCGGTGTCTCCTGGGACTCGTCAGAAACCACAGGGATGTACGCTGAGTGTGCCCATGAACACGGGGGCCTGCTGGAACTAGCCCTGCTTTCCCATTTTGAGGGCGGCCTTCATGCCTGCCTTGACGCTCCCTGACATTCCCGGCTCCCGACAGGCCAGTGAGCCCTGGAAGAGTGCTTCGGGGAAAATCATGAGTTTGCTCTCTCTAAACCAGGGGCTGCCACGGCCGCGGTGGCGGTCCGCACGGCAGGCTCCAGAGCGAAAGGGAGCCTCAACGTGAGAACTGGCCTCCAGGTTAGGCCCTGAGTAGCCGTGCAGAAAGGGAGGCATGCAGCTCTTTCCGGGAGTTCTTAGTCGCTTTGCTTTCAAGGCAGTACACGCCCGGGGACTCCTAGGCCCCACGGGCGTGCAGCGTTTTCCCTCCAAGGTCCCTGAGTGCCTCCAGACACCTGTGGGCCGGCTGAGCAACGTCGAGGTCCATTGGTTGATTCCCTCGGAGGACCCCCGTGCGTGCCGAGTGCTGGGCAACCACACACTGCGCGTTCCTTGAGGAGCGCTACATCTCCAGAGCCCTCGAACGCCCTTCGGGACAACATGGCTGGTGGGTGCGAGGTGCCCAGGAAGACTCTGTCACGGCCCTTGTGTGAGCTGCCATGAGAGAACGCTGTGCTTGCAACACTGCGAGGCCCGCCCTCGTGCCTGAAGTCACTCTGCTCGAGGAGAAAGTCAGCACCTTAGCGTGCTGTGTGGCTCCCGGCACACCCCGCATGAAGCCATGCCTGGAAGTAAGGCCCTGGTTTGCCGTGCAGAAGCGGAGGCGTGCTGCACTTTCCAGGAGGCGGTGGCCTCTGCTCTGCATACCTTGAACGGCAGCACAGCCTTCTGGACACCTGGGAGGCTAGCCGGGGCGCCCTGTTCCCGGCAGGAACACTGAGTAACCCCAGGCGCACCTGGCTCTGCTAAGCACCATCCAGGCCCGTAGCCCCTTAGAGCCCCTCTGTGCACGCCGAGCGTAGGGAAACGCACTGCCCTCTCTTTTGGAGCAGCTTGGTTTCCTCAGCACTCGCACACGTTCACGAACGCCGTTCTGCCACATCCCACATGGCGCGGAGGTCTTACGCGTTGCCCTAATCGGAGCTGCGCTCAGAGTAACCCTCGTCTTCGCATTCCATCCAGGACCTCCTGACTGAAGGCACCGTGCCTCCTAGAGGACGGCGGCTTGGGTTCTTACTGCAATTCAAGTCCTGTTCCTTCTTTGGCACTGCAGGCAGCCCCAGGCCCAGAGGAGCGGCTACGGCGTTCCTTGGTTGAGACAGTTCGCTGGATGCGGGACTCCCTCCTGCGATAAGTTGACTCGGGGAAGGAAACGCAGGGTAACCGGTGTCTCCTGGGACTCGTCAGAAACCACAGGGATGTACGCTGAGTGTGCCCATGAACACGGGGGCCTGCTGGAACTAGCCCTGCTTTCCCATTTTGAGGGCGGCCTTCATGCCTGCCTTGACGCTCCCTGACATTCCCGGCTCCCGACAGGCCAGTGAGCCCTGGAAGAGTGCTTCGGGGAAAATCATGAGTTTGCTCTCTCTAAACCAGGGGCTGCCGCGGCCGCGGTGGCGGTCCGCACGGCAGGCTCCAGAGCCAAAGGGAGCCTCAACGTGAGAACTGGCCTCCAGGTTAGGCCCTGAGTAGCCGTGCAGAAAGGGAGGCATGCAGCTCTTTCCGGGAGTTCTTAGTCGCTTTGCTTTCAAGGCAGTACACGCCCGGGGACTCCTAGGCCCCAGGGGCGTGCAGCGTTTTCCCTCCAAGGTCCCTGAGTGCCTCCAGACACCTGTGGGCCGGCTGAGCAACGTCGAGGTCCATTGGTTGATTCCCTCGGAGGACCCCCGTGCGTGCCGAGTGCTGGGCAACCACACACTGCGCGTTCCTTGAGGAGCGCTACCTCTCCAGAGCCCTCGAACGCCCTTCGGGACAACATGGCTGGTGGGTGCGAGGTGCCCAGGAAGACTCTGTCACGGCCCTTGTGTGAGCTGCCATGAGAGAACGCTGTGCTTGCAACACTGCGAGGCCCGCCCTCGTGCCTGAAGTCACTCTGCTCGAGGAGAAAGTCAGCACCTTAGCGTGCTGTGTGGCTCCCGGCACACCCAGCATGAAGCCATGCCTGGAAGTAAGGCCCTGGTTTGCCGTGCAGAAGCGGAGGCGTGCTGCACTTTCCAGGAGGCGGTGGCCTCTGCTCTGCATACCTTGAACGGCAGCACAGCCTTCTGGACACCTGGGAGGCTAGCCGGGGCGCCCTGTTCCCGGCAGGAACACTGAGTAACCCCAGGCGCACCTGGCTCTGCTAAGCACCATCCAGGCCCGTAGCCCCTTAGAGCCCCTCTGTGCACGCCGAGCGTAGGGAAACGCACTGCCCTCTCTTTTGGAGCAGCTTGGTTTCCTCAGCACTCGCACACGTTCACGAACGCCGTTCTGCCACATCCCACATGGCGCGGAGGTCTTACGCGTTGCCCTAATCGGAGCTGCGCTCAGAGTAACCCTCGTCTTCGCATTCCATCCAGGACCTCCTGACTGAAGGCACCGTGCCTCCTAGAGGACGGCGGCTTGGGTTCTTACTGCAATTCAAGTCCTGTTCCTTCTTTGGCACTGCAGGCAGCCCCAGGCCCAGAGGAGCGGCTACGGCGTTCCTTGGTTGAGACAGTTCGCTGGATGCGGGACTCCCTCCTGCGATAAGTTGACTCGGGGAAGGAAACGCAGGGTAACCGGTGTCTCCTGGGACTCGTCAGAAACCACAGGGATGTACGCTGAGTGTGCCCATGAACACGGGGGCCTGCTGGAACTAGCCCTGCTTTCCCATTTTGAGGGCGGCCTTCATGCCTGCCTTGACGCTCCCTGACATTCCCGGCTCCCGACAGGCCAGTGAGCCCTGGAAGAGTGCTTCGGGGAAAATCATGAGTTTGCTCTCTCTAAACCAGGGGCTGCCACGGCCGCGGTGGCGGTCCGCACGGCAGGCTCCAGAGCCAAAGGGAGCCTCAACGTGAGAACTGGCCTCCAGGTTAGGCCCTGAGTAGCCGTGCAGAAAGGGAGGCATGCAGCTCTTTCCGGGAGTTCTTAGTCGCTTTGCTTTCAAGGCAGTACACGCCCGGGGACTCCTAGGCCCCACGGGCGTGCAGCGTTTTCCCTCCAAGGTCCCTGAGTGCCTCCAGACACCTGTGGGCCGGCTGAGCAACGTCGAGGTCCATTGGTTGATTCCCTCGGAGGACCCCCGTGCGTGCCGAGTGCTGGGCAACCACACACTGCGCGTTCCTTGAGGAGCGCTACATCTCCAGAGCCCTCGAACGCCCTTCGGGACAACATGGCTGGTGGGTGCGAGGTGCCCAGGAAGACTCTGTCACGGCCCTTGTGTGAGCTGCCATGAGAGAACGCTGTGCTTGCAACACTGCGAGGCCCGCCCTCGTGCCTGAAGTCACTCTGCTCGAGGAGAAAGTCAGCACCTTAGCGTGCTGTGTGGCTCCCGGCACACCCCGCATGAAGCCATGCCTGGAAGTAAGGCCCTGGTTTGCCGTGCAGAAGCGGAGGCGTGCTGCACTTTCCAGGAGGTGGTGGCCTCTGCTCTGCATACCTTGAACGGCAGCACAGCCTTCTGGACACCTGGGAGGCTAGCCGGGGCGCCCTGTTCCCGGCAGGAACACTGAGTAACCCCAGGCGCACCTGGCTCTGCTAAGCACCATCCAGGCCCGTAGCCCCTTAGAGCCCCTCTGTGCACGCCGAGCGTAGGGAAACGCACTGCCCTCTCTTTTGGAGCAGCTTGGTTTCCTCAGCACTCGCACACGTTCACGAACGCCGTTCTGCCACATCCCACATGGCGCGGAGGTCTTACGCGTTGCCCTAATCGGAGCTGCGCTCAGAGTAACCCTCGTCTTCGCATTCCATCCAGGACCTCCTGACTGAAGGCACCGTGCCTCCTAGAGGACGGCGGCTTGGGTTCTTACTGCAATTCAAGTCCTGTTCCTTCTTTGGCACTGCAGGCAGCCCCAGGCCCAGAGGAGCGGCTACGGCGTTCCTTGGTTGAGACAGTTCGCTGGATGCGGGACTCCCTCCTGCGATAAGTTGACTCGGGGAAGGAAACGCAGGGTAACCGGTGTCTCCTGGGACTCGTCAGAAACCACAGGGATGTACGCTGAGTGTGCCCATGAACACGGGGGCCTGCTGGAACTAGCCCTGCTTTCCCATTTTGAGGGCGGCCTTCATGCCTGCCTTGACGCTCCCTGACATTCCCGGCTCCCGACAGGCCAGTGAGCCCTGGAAGAGTGCTTCGGGGAAAATCATGAGTTTGCTCTCTCTAAACCAGGGGCTGCCGCGGCCGCGGTGGCGGTCCGCACGGCAGGCTC
The DNA here is from genome assembly GCF_949774975.1 of Lagenorhynchus albirostris. Taxonomy (NCBI): domain Eukaryota; kingdom Metazoa; phylum Chordata; class Mammalia; order Artiodactyla; family Delphinidae; genus Lagenorhynchus; species Lagenorhynchus albirostris. Next base: position 105,749,232 of record NC_083102.1, on the reverse strand, counting down.
CAGAGCCAAAGGGAGCCTCAACGTGAGAACTGGCCTCCAGGTTAGGCCCTGAGTAGCCGTGCAGAAAGGGAGGCATGCAGCTCTTTCCAGGAGTTCTTAGTCGCTTTGCTTTCAAGGCAGTACACGCCCGGGGACTCCTAGGCCCCAGGGGCGTGCAGCGTTTTCCCTCCAAGGTCCCTGAGTGCCTCCAGACACCTGTGGGCCGGCTGAGCAACGTCGAGGTCCATTGGTTGATTCCCTCGGAGGACCCCCGTGCGTGCCGAGTGCCGGGCAACCACACACTGCGCGTTCCTTGAGGAGCGCTACCTCTCCAGAGCCCTCGAACGCCCTTCGGGACAACATGGCTGGTGGGTGCGAGGTGCCCAGGAAGACTCTGTCACGGCCCTTGTGTGAGCTGCCATGAGAGAACGCTGTGCTTGCAACACTGCGAGGCCCGCCCTCGTGCCTGAAGTCACTCTGCTCGAGGAGAAAGTCAGCACCTTAGCGTGCTGTGTGGCTCCCGGCACACCCAGCATGAAGCCATGCCTGGAAGTAAGGCCCTGGTTTGCCGTGCAGAAGCGGAGGCGTGCTGCACTTTCCAGGAGGCGGTGGCCTCTGCTCTGCATACCTTGAACGGCAGCACAGCCTTCTGGACACCTGGGAGGCTAGCCGGGGCGCCCTGTTCCCGGCAGGAACACTGAGTAACCCCAGGCGCACCTGGCTCTGCTAAGCACCATCCAGGCCCGTAGCCCCTTAGAGCCCCTCTGTGCACGCCGAGCGTAGGGAAACGCACTGCCCTCTCTTTTGGAGCAGCTTGGTTTCCTCAGCACTCGCACACGTTCACGAACGCCGTTCTGCCACATCCCACATGGCGCGGAGGTCTTACGCGTTGCCCTAATCGGAGCTGCGCTCAGAGTAACCCTCGTCTTCGCATTCCATCCAGGACCTCCTGACTGAAGGCACCGTGCCTCCTAGAGGACGGCGGCTTGGGTTCTTACTGCAATTCAAGTCCTGTTCCTTCTTTGGCACTGCAGGCAGCCCCAGGCCCAGAGGAGCGGCTACGGCGTTCCTTGGTTGAGACAGTTCGCTGGATGCGGGACTCCCTCCTGCGATAAGTTGACTCGGGGAAGGAAACGCAGGGTAACCGGTGTCTCCTGGGACTCGTCAGAAACCACAGGGATGTACGCTGAGTGTGCCCATGAACACGGGGGCCTGATGGAACTAGCCCTGCTTTCCCATTTTGAGGGCGGCCTTCATGCCTGCCTTGACGCTCCCTGACATTCCCGGCTCCCGACAGGCCAGTGAGCCCTGGAAGAGTGCTTCGGGGAAAATCATGAGTTTGCTCTCTCTAAACCAGGGGCTGCCGCGGCCGCGGTGGCAGTCCACACGGCAGGCTCCAGAGCCAAAGGGAGCCTCAACGTGAGAACTGGCCTCCAGGTTAGGCCCTGAGTAGCCGTGCAGAAAGGGAGGCATGCAGCTCTTTCCGGGAGTTCTTAGTCGCTTTGCTTTCAAGGCAGTACACGCCCGGGGACTCCTAGGCCCCAGGGGCGTGCAGCGTTTTCCCTCCAAGGTCCCTGAGTGCCTCCAGACACCTGTGGGCCGGCTGAGCAACGTCGAGGTCCATTGGTTGATTCCCTCGGAGGACCCCCGTGCGTGCCGTGTCCTGGGCAACCACACACTGCGCGTTCCTTGAGGAGCGCTACCTCTCCAGAGCCCTCGAACGCCCTTCGGGACAACATGGCTGGTGGGTGCGAGGTGCCCAGGAAGACTCTGTCACGGCCCTTGTGTGAGCTGCCATGAGAGAACGCTGTGCTTGCAACACTGCGAGGCCCGCCCTCGTGCCTGAAGTCACTCTGCTCGAGGAGAAAGTCAGCACCTTAGCGTGCTGTGTGGCTCCCGGCACACCCAGCATGAAGCCATGCCTGGAAGTAAGGCCCTGGTTTGCCGTGCAGAAGCGGAGGCGTGCTGCACTTTCCAGGAGGCGGTGGCCTCTGCTCTGCATACCTTGAACGGCAGCACAGCCTTCTGGACACCTGGGAGGCTAGCCGGGGCGCCCTGTTCCCGGCAGGAACACTGAGTAACCCCAGGCGCACCTGGCTCTGCTAAGCACCATCCAGGCCCGTAGCCCCTTAGAGCCCCTCTGTGCACGCCGAGCGTAGGGAAACGCACTGCCCTCTCTTTTGGAGCAGCTTGGTTTCCTCAGCACTCGCACACGTTCACGAACGCCGTTCTGCCACATCCCACATGGCGCGGAGGTCTTACGCGTTGCCCTAATCGGAGCTGCGCTCAGAGTAACCCTCGTCTTCGCATTCCATCCAGGACCTCCTGACTGAAGGCACCGTGCCTCCTAGAGGACGGCGGCTTGGGTTCTTACTGCAATTCAAGTCCTGTTCCTTCTTTGGCACTGCAGGCAGCCCCAGGCCCAGAGGAGCGGCTACGGCGTTCCTTGGTGAGACAGTTCGCTGGATGCGGGACTCCCTCCTGCGATAAGTTGACTCGGGGAAGGAAACGCAGGGTAACCGGTGTCTCCTGGGACTCGTCAGAAACCACAGGGATGTACGCTGAGTGTGCCCATGAACACGGGGGCCTGCTGGAACTAGCCCTGCTTTCCCATTTTGAGGGCGGCATTCATGCCTGCCTTGACGCTCCCTGACATTCCCGGCTCCCGACAGGCCAGTGAGCCCTGGAAGAGTGCTTCGGGGAAAATCATGAGTTTGCTCTCTCTAAACCAGGGGCTGCCGCGGCCGCGGTGGCGGTCCGCACGGCAGGCTCCAGAGCCAAAGGGAGCCTCAACGTGAGAACTGGCCTCCAGGTTAGGCCCTGAGTAGCCGTGCAGAAAGGGAGGCATGCAGCTCTTTCCGGGAGTTCTTAGTCGCTTTGCTTTCAAGGCAGTACACGCCCGGGGACTCCTAGGCCCCACGGGCATGCAGCGTTTTCCCTCCAAGGTCCCTGAGTGCCTCCAGACACCTGTGGGCCGGCTGAGCAACGTCGAGGTCCATTGGTTGATTCCCTCGGAGGACCCCCGTGCGTGCCGAGTGCTGGGCAACCACACACTGCGCGTTCCTTGAGGAGCGCTACATCTCCAGAGCCCTCGAACGCCCTTCGGGACAACATGGCTGGTGGGTGCGAGGTGCCCAGGAAGACTCTGTCACGGCCCTTGTGTGAGCTGCCATGAGAGAACGCTGTGCTTGCAACACTGCGAGGCCCGCCCTCGTGCCTGAAGTCACTCTGCTCGGGGAGAAAGTCAGCACCTTAGCGTGCTGTGTGGCTCCCGGCACACCCCGCATGAAGCCATGCCTGGAAGTAAGGCCCTGGTTTGCCGTGCAGAAGCGGAGGCGTGCTGCACTTTCCAGGAGGCGGTGGCCTCTGCTCTGCATACCTTGAACGGCAGCACAGCCTTCTGGACACCTGGGAGGCTAGCCGGGGCGCCCTGTTCCCGGCAGGAACACTGAGTAACCAACCCCAGGCGCACCTGGCTCTGCTAAGCACCATCCAGGCCCGTAGCCCCTTAGAGCCCCTCTGTGCACGCCGAGCGTAGGGAAACGCACTGCCCTCTCTTTTGGAGCAGCTTGGTTTCCTCAGCACTCGCACACGTTCACGAACGCCGTTCTGCCACATCCCACATGGCGCGGAGGTCTTACGCGTTGCCCTAATCGGAGCTGCGCTCAGAGTAACCCTCGTCTTCGCATTCCATCCAGGACCTCCTGACTGAAGGCACCGTGCCTCCTAGAGGACGGCGGCTTGGGTTCTTACTGCAATTCAAGTCCTGTTCCTTCTTTGGCACTGCAGGCAGCCCCAGGCCCAGAGGAGCGGCTACGGCGTTCCTTGGTTGAGACAGTTCGCTGGATGCGGGACTCCCTCCTGCGATAAGTTGACTCGGGGAAGGAAACGCAGGGTAACCGGTGTCTCCTGGGACTCGTCAGAAACCACAGGGATGTACGCTGAGTGTGCCCATGAACACGGGGGCCTGCTGGAACTAGCCCTGCTTTCCCATTTTGAGGGCGGCCTTCATGCCTGCCTTGACGCTCCCTGACATTCCCGGCTCCCGACAGGCCAGTGAGCCCTGGAAGAGTGCTTCGGGGAAAATCATGAGTTTGCTCTCTCTAAACCAGGGGCTGCCGCGGCCGCGGTGGCGGTCCGCACGGCAGGCTCCAGAGCCAAAGGGAGCCTCAACGTGAGAACTGGCCTCCAGGTTAGGCCCTGAGTAGCCGTGCAGAAAGGGAGGCATGCAGCTCTTTCCGGGAGTTCTTAGTCGCTTTGCTTTCAAGGCAGTACACGCCCGGGGACTCCTAGGCCCCACGGGCGTGCAGCGTTCTCCCTCCAAGGTCCCTGAGTGCCTCCAGACACCTGTGGGCCGGCTGAGCAACGTCGAGGTCCATTGGTTGATTCCCTCGGAGGACCCCCGTGCGTGCCGAGTCCTGGGCAACCACACACTGCGCGTTCCTTGAGGAGCGCTACCTCTCCAGAGCCCTCGAACGCCCTTCGGGACAACATGGCTGGTGGGTGCGAGGTGCCCAGGAAGACTCTGTCACGGCCCTTGTGTGAGCTGCCATGAGAGAACGCTGTGCTTGCAACACTGCGAGGCCCGCCCTCGTGCCTGAAGTCACTCTGCTCGGGGAGAAAGTCAGCACCTTAGCGTGCTGTGTGGCTCCCGGCACACCCCGCATGAAGCCATGCCTGGAAGTAAGGCCCTGGTTTGCCGTGCAGAAGCGGAGGCGTGCTGCACTTTCCAGGAGGCGGTGGCCTCTGCTCTGCATACCTTGAACGGCAGCACAGCCTTCTGGACACCTGGGAGGCTAGCCGGGGCGCCCTGTTCCCGGCAGGAACACTGAGTAACCCCAGGCGCACCTGGCTCTGCTAAGCACCATCCAGGCCCGTAGCCCCTTAGAGCCCCTCTGTGCACGCCGAGCGTAGGGAAACGCACTGCCCTCTCTTTTGGAGCAGCTTGGTTTCCTCAGCACTCGCACACGTTCACGAACGCCGTTCTGCCACATCCCACATGGCGCGGAGGTCTTACGCGTTGCCCTAATCGGAGCTGCGCTCAGAGTAACCCTCGTCTTCGCATTCCATCCAGGACCTCCTGACTGAAGGCACCGTGCCTCCTAGAGGACGGCGGCTTGGGTTCTTACTGCAATTCAAGTCCTGTTCCTTCTTTGGCACTGCAGGCAGCCCCAGGCCCAGAGGAGCGGCTACGGCGTTCCTTGGTTGAGACAGTTCGCTGGATGCGGGACTCCCTCCTGCGATAAGTTGACTCGGGGAAGGAAACGCAGGGTAACCGGTGTCTCCTGGGACTCGTCAGAAACCACAGGGATGTACGCTGAGTGTGCCCATGAACACGGGGGCCTGCTGGAACTAGCCCTGCTTTCCCATTTTGAGGGCGGCCTTCATGCCTGCCTTGACGCTCCCTGACATTCCCGGCTCCCGACAGGCCAGTGAGCCCTGGAAGAGTGCTTCGGGGAAAATCATGAGTTTGCTCTCTCTAAACCAGGGGCTGCCACGGCCGCGGTGGCGGTCCGCACGGCAGGCTCCAGAGCCAAAGGGAGCCTCAACGTGAGAACTGGCCTCCAGGTTAGGCCCTGAGTAGCCGTGCAGAAAGGGAGGCATGCAGCTCTTTCCGGGAGTTCTTAGTCGCTTTGCTTTCAAGGCAGTACACGCCCGGGGACTCCTAGGCCCCACGGGTGTGCAGCGTTTTCCCTCCAAGGTCCCTGAGTGCCTCCAGACACCTGTGGGCCGGCTGAGCAACGTCGAGGTCCATTGGTTGATTCCCTCGGAGGACCCCCGTGCGTGCCGAGTGCTGGGCAACCACACACTGCGCGTTCCTTGAGGAGCGCTACATCTCCAGAGCCCTCGAACGCCCTTCGGGACAACATGGCTGGTGGGTGCGAGGTGCCCAGGAAGACTCTGTCACGGCCCTTGTGTGAGCTGCCATGAGAGAACGCTGTGCTTGCAACACTGCGAGGCCCGCCCTCGTGCCTGAAGTCACTCTGCTCGAGGAGAAAGTCAGCACCTTAGCGTGCTGTGTGGCTCCCGGCACACCCAGCATGAAGCCATGCCTGGAAGTAAGGCCCTGGTTTGCCGTGCAGAAGCGGAGGCGTGCTGCACTTTCCAGGAGGCGGTGGCCTCTGCTCTGCATACCTTGAACGGCAGCACAGCCTTCTGGACACCTGGGAGGCTAGCCGGGGCGCCCTGTTCCCGGCAGGAACACTGAGTAACCCCAGGCGCACCTGGCTCTGCTAAGCACCATCCAGGCCCGTAGCCCCTTAGAGCCCCTCTGTGCACGCCGAGCGTAGGGAAACGCACTGCCCTCTCTTTTGGAGCAGCTTGGTTTCCTCAGCACTCGCACACGTTCACGAACGCCGTTCTGCCACATCCCACATGGCGCGGAGGTCTTACGCGTTGCCCTAATCGGAGCTGCGCTCAGAGTAACCCTCGTCTTCGCATTCCATCCAGGACCTCCTGACTGAAGGCACCGTGCCTCCTAGAGGACGGCGGCTTGGGTTCTTACTGCAATTCAAGTCCTGTTCCTTCTTTGGCACTGCAGGCAGCCCCAGGCCCAGAGGAGCGGCTACGGCGTTCCTTGGTTGAGACAGTTCGCTGGATGCGGGACTCCCTCCTGCGATAAGTTGACTCGGGGAAGGAAACGCAGGGTAACCGGTGTCTCCTGGGACTCGTCAGAAACCACAGGGATGTACGCTGAGTGTGCCCATGAACACGGGGGCCTGCTGGAACTAGCCCTGCTTTCCCATTTTGAGGGCGGCCTTCATGCCTGCCTTGACGCTCCCTGACATTCCCGGCTCCCGACAGGCCAGTGAGCCCTGGAAGAGTGCTTCGGGGAAAATCATGAGTTTGCTCTCTCTAAACCAGGGGCTGCCACGGCCGCGGTGGCGGTCCGCACGGCAGGCTCCAGAGCGAAAGGGAGCCTCAACGTGAGAACTGGCCTCCAGGTTAGGCCCTGAGTAGCCGTGCAGAAAGGGAGGCATGCAGCTCTTTCCGGGAGTTCTTAGTCGCTTTGCTTTCAAGGCAGTACACGCCCGGGGACTCCTAGGCCCCACGGGCGTGCAGCGTTTTCCCTCCAAGGTCCCTGAGTGCCTCCAGACACCTGTGGGCCGGCTGAGCAACGTCGAGGTCCATTGGTTGATTCCCTCGGAGGACCCCCGTGCGTGCCGAGTGCTGGGCAACCACACACTGCGCGTTCCTTGAGGAGCGCTACATCTCCAGAGCCCTCGAACGCCCTTCGGGACAACATGGCTGGTGGGTGCGAGGTGCCCAGGAAGACTCTGTCACGGCCCTTGTGTGAGCTGCCATGAGAGAACGCTGTGCTTGCAACACTGCGAGGCCCGCCCTCGTGCCTGAAGTCACTCTGCTCGAGGAGAAAGTCAGCACCTTAGCGTGCTGTGTGGCTCCCGGCACACCCCGCATGAAGCCATGCCTGGAAGTAAGGCCCTGGTTTGCCGTGCAGAAGCGGAGGCGTGCTGCACTTTCCAGGAGGCGGTGGCCTCTGCTCTGCATACCTTGAACGGCAGCACAGCCTTCTGGACACCTGGGAGGCTAGCCGGGGCGCCCTGTTCCCGGCAGGAACACTGAGTAACCCCAGGCGCACCTGGCTCTGCTAAGCACCATCCAGGCCCGTAGCCCCTTAGAGCCCCTCTGTGCACGCCGAGCGTAGGGAAACGCACTGCCCTCTCTTTTGGAGCAGCTTGGTTTCCTCAGCACTCGCACACGTTCACGAACGCCGTTCTGCCACATCCCACATGGCGCGGAGGTCTTACGCGTTGCCCTAATCGGAGCTGCGCTCAGAGTAACCCTCGTCTTCGCATTCCATCCAGGACCTCCTGACTGAAGGCACCGTGCCTCCTAGAGGACGGCGGCTTGGGTTCTTACTGCAATTCAAGTCCTGTTCCTTCTTTGGCACTGCAGGCAGCCCCAGGCCCAGAGGAGCGGCTACGGCGTTCCTTGGTTGAGACAGTTCGCTGGATGCGGGACTCCCTCCTGCGATAAGTTGACTCGGGGAAGGAAACGCAGGGTAACCGGTGTCTCCTGGGACTCGTCAGAAACCACAGGGATGTACGCTGAGTGTGCCCATGAACACGGGGGCCTGCTGGAACTAGCCCTGCTTTCCCATTTTGAGGGCGGCCTTCATGCCTGCCTTGACGCTCCCTGACATTCCCGGCTCCCGACAGGCCAGTGAGCCCTGGAAGAGTGCTTCGGGGAAAATCATGAGTTTGCTCTCTCTAAACCAGGGGCTGCCGCGGCCGCGGTGGCGGTCCGCACGGCAGGCTCCAGAGCCAAAGGGAGCCTCAACGTGAGAACTGGCCTCCAGGTTAGGCCCTGAGTAGCCGTGCAGAAAGGGAGGCATGCAGCTCTTTCCAGGAGTTCTTAGTCGCTTTGCTTTCAAGGCAGTACACGCCCGGGGACTCCTAGGCCCCAGGGGCGTGCAGCGTTTTCCCTCCAAGGTCCCTGAGTGCCTCCAGACACCTGTGGGCCGGCTGAGCAACGTCGAGGTCCATTGGTTGATTCCCTCGGAGGACCCCCGTGCGTGCCGAGTGCTGGGCAACCACACACTGCGCGTTCCTTGAGGAGCGCTACCTCTCCAGAGCCCTCGAACGCCCTTCGGGACAACATGGCTGGTGGGTGCGAGGTGCCCAGGAAGACTCTGTCACGGCCCTTGTGTGAGCTGCCATGAGAGAACGCTGTGCTTGCAACACTGCGAGGCCCGCCCTCGTGCCTGAAGTCACTCTGCTCGAGGAGAAAGTCAGCACCTTAGCGTGCTGTGTGGCTCCCGGCACACCCAGCATGAAGCCATGCCTGGAAGTAAGGCCCTGGTTTGCCGTGCAGAAGCGGAGGCGTGCTGCACTTTCCAGGAGGCGGTGGCCTCTGCTCTGCATACCTTGAACGGCAGCACAGCCTTCTGGACACCTGGGAGGCTAGCCGGGGCGCCCTGTTCCCGGCAGGAACACTGAGTAACCCCAGGCGCACCTGGCTCTGCTAAGCACCATCCAGGCCCGTAGCCCCTTAGAGCCCCTCTGTGCACGCCGAGCGTAGGGAAACGCACTGCCCTCTCTTTTGGAGCAGCTTGGTTTCCTCAGCACTCGCACACGTTCACGAACGCCGTTCTGCCACATCCCACATGGCGCGGAGGTCTTACGCGTTGCCCTAATCGGAGCTGCGCTCAGAGTAACCCTCGTCTTCGCATTCCATCCAGGACCTCCTGACTGAAGGCACCGTGCCTCCTAGAGGACGGCGGCTTGGGTTCTTACTGCAATTCAAGTCCTGTTCCTTCTTTGGCACTGCAGGCAGCCCCAGGCCCAGAGGAGCGGCTACGGCGTTCCTTGGTTGAGACAGTTCGCTGGATGCGGGACTCCCTCCTGCGATAAGTTGACTCGGGGAAGGAAACGCAGGGTAACCGGTGTCTCCTGGGACTCGTCAGAAACCACAGGGATGTACGCTGAGTGTGCCCATGAACACGGGGGCCTGCTGGAACTAGCCCTGCTTTCCCATTTTGAGGGCGGCCTTCATGCCTGCCTTGACGCTCCCTGACATTCCCGGCTCCCGACAGGCCAGTGAGCCCTGGAAGAGTGCTTCGGGGAAAATCATGAGTTTGCTCTCTCTAAACCAGGGGCTGCCACGGCCGCGGTGGCGGTCCGCACGGCAGGCTCCAGAGCCAAAGGGAGCCTCAACGTGAGAACTGGCCTCCAGGTTAGGCCCTGAGTAGCCGTGCAGAAAGGGAGGCATGCAGCTCTTTCCGGGAGTTCTTAGTCGCTTTGCTTTCAAGGCAGTACACGCCCGGGGACTCCTAGGCCCCACGGGCGTGCAGCGTTTTCCCTCCAAGGTCCCTGAGTGCCTCCAGACACCTGTGGGCCGGCTGAGCAACGTCGAGGTCCATTGGTTGATTCCCTCGGAGGACCCCCGTGCGTGCCGAGTGCTGGGCAACCACACACTGCGCGTTCCTTGAGGAGCGCTACATCTCCAGAGCCCTCGAACGCCCTTCGGGACAACATGGCTGGTGGGTGCGAGGTGCCCAGGAAGACTCTGTCACGGCCCTTGTGTGAGCTGCCATGAGAGAACGCTGTGCTTGCAACACTGCGAGGCCCGCCCTCGTGCCTGAAGTCACTCTGCTCGAGGAGAAAGTCAGCACCTTAGCGTGCTGTGTGGCTCCCGGCACACCCCGCATGAAGCCATGCCTGGAAGTAAGGCCCTGGTTTGCCGTGCAGAAGCGGAGGCGTGCTGCACTTTCCAGGAGGCGGTGGCCTCTGCTCTGCATACCTTGAACGGCAGCACAGCCTTCTGGACACCTGGGAGGCTAGCCGGGGCGCCCTGTTCCCGGCAGGAACACTGAGTAACCCCAGGCGCACCTGGCTCTGCTAAGCACCATCCAGGCCCGTAGCCCCTTAGAGCCCCTCTGTGCACGCCGAGCGTAGGGAAACGCACTGCCCTCTCTTTTGGAGCAGCTTGGTTTCCTCAGCACTCGCACACGTTCACGAACGCCGTTCTGCCACATCCCACATGGCGCGGAGGTCTTACGCGTTGCCCTAATCGGAGCTGCGCTCAGAGTAACCCTCGTCTTCGCATTCCATCCAGGACCTCCTGACTGAAGGCACCGTGCCTCCTAGAGGACGGCGGCTTGGGTTCTTACTGCAATTCAAGTCCTGTTCCTTCTTTGGCACTGCAGGCAGCCCCAGGCCCAGAGGAGCGGCTACGGCGTTCCTTGGTTGAGACAGTTCGCTGGATGCGGGACTCCCTCCTGCGATAAGTTGACTCGGGGAAGGAAACGCAGGGTAACCGGTGTCTCCTGGGACTCGTCAGAAACCACAGGGATGTACGCTGAGTGTGCCCATGAACACGGGGGCCTGCTGGAACTAGCCCTGCTTTCCCATTTTGAGGGCGGCCTTCATGCCTGCCTTGACGCTCCCTGACATTCCCGGCTCCCGACAGGCCAGTGAGCCCTGGAAGAGTGCTTCGGGGAAAATCATGAGTTTGCTCTCTCTAAACCAGGGGCTTCCGCGGCCGCGGTGGCGGTCCGCACGGCAGGCTCCAGAGCCAAAGGGAGCCTCAACGTGAGAACTGGCCTCCAGGTTAGGCCCTGAGTAGCCGTGCAGAAAGGGAGGCATGCAGCTCTTTCCGGGAGTTCTTAGTCGCTTTGCTTTCAAGGCAGTACACGCCCGGGGACTCCTAGGCCCCAGGGGCGTGCAGCGTTTTCCCTCCAAGGTCCCTGAGTGCCTCCAGACACCTGTGGGCCGGCTGAGCAACGTCGAGGTCCATTGGTTGATTCCCTCGGAGGACCCCCGTGCGTGCCGAGTGCTGGGCAACCACACACTGCGCGTTCCTTGAGGAGCGCTACATCTCCAGAGCCCTCGAACGCCCTTCGGGACAACATGGCTGGTGGGTGCGAGGTGCCCAGGAAGACTCTGTCACGGCCCTTGTGTGAGCTGCCATGAGAGAACGCTGTGCTTGCAACACTGCGAGGCCCGCCCTCGTGCCTGAAGTCACTCTGCTCGAGGAGAAAGTCAGCACCTTAGCGTGCTGTGTGGCTCCCGGCACACCCAGCATGAAGCCATGCCTGGAAGTAAGGCCCTGGTTTGCCGTGCAGAAGCGGAGGCGTGCTGCACTTTCCAGGAGGCGGTGGCCTCTGCTCTGCATACCTTGAACGGCAGCACAGCCTTCTGGACACCTGGGAGGCTAGCCGGGGCGCCCTGTTCCCGGCAGGAACACTGAGTAACCAACCCCAGGCGCACCTGGCTCTGCTAAGCACCATCCAGGCCCGTAGCCCCTTAGAGCCCCTCTGTGCACGCCGAGCGTAGGGAAACGCACTGCCCTCTCTTTTGGAGCAGCTTGGTTTCCTCAGCACTCGCACACGTTCACGAACGCCGTTCTGCCACATCCCACATGGCGCGGAGGTCTTACGCGTTGCCCTAATCGGAGCTGCGCTCAGAGTAACCCTCGTCTTCGCATTCCATCCAGGACCTCCTGACTGAAGGCACCGTGCCTCCTAGAGGACGGCGGCTTGGGTTCTTACTGCAATTCAAGTCCTGTTCCTTCTTTGGCACTGCAGGCAGCCCCAGGCCCAGAGGAGCGGCTACGGCGTTCCTTGGTTGAGACAGTTCGCTGGATGCGGGACTCCCTCCTGCGATAAGTTGACTCGGGGAAGGAAACGCAGGGTAACCGGTGTCTCCTGGGACTCGTCAGAAACCACAGGGATGTACGCTGAGTGTGCCCATGAACACGGGGGCCTGCTGGAACTAGCCCTGCTTTCCCATTTTGAGGGCGGCCTTCATGCCTGCCTTGACGCTCCCTGACATTCCCGGCTCCCGACAGGCCAGTGAGCCCTGGAAGAGTGCTTCGGGGAAAATCATGAGTTTGCTCTCTCTAAACCAGGGGCTGCCGCGGCCGCGGTGGCGGTCCGCACGGCAGGCTCCAGAGCCAAAGGGAGCCTCAACGTGAGAACTGGCCTCCAGGTTAGGCCCTGAGTAGCCGTGCAGAAAGGGAGGCATGCAGCTCTTTCCGGGAGTTCTTAGTCGCTTTGCTTTCAAGGCAGTACACGCCCGGGGACTCCTAGGCCCCAGGGGCATGCAGCGTTTTCCCTCCAAGGTCCCTGAGTGCCTCCAGACACCTGTGGGCCGGCTGAGCAACGTCGAGGTCCATTGGTTGATTCCCTCGGAGGACCCCCGTGCGTGCCGAATGCTGGGCAACCACACACTGCGCGTTCCTTGAGGAGCGCTACATCTCCAGAGCCCTCGAACGCCCTTCGGGACAACATGGCTGGTGGGTGCGAGGTGCCCAGGAAGACTCTGTCACGGCCCTTGTGTGAGCTGCCATGAGAGAACGCTGTGCTTGCAACACTGCGAGGCCCGCCCTCGTGCCTGAAGTCACTCTGCTCGGGGAGAAAGTCAGCACCTTAGCGTGCTGTGTGGCTCCCGGCACACCCAGCATGAAGCCATGCCTGGAAGTAAGGCCCTGGTTTGCCGTGCAGAAGCGGAGGCGTGCTGCACTTTCCAGGAGGCGGTGGCCTCTGCTCTGCATACCTTGAACGGCAGCACAGCCTTCTGGACACCTGGGAGGCTAGCCGGGGTGCCCTGTTCCCGGCAGGAACACTGAGTAACCAACCCCAGGCGCACCTGGCTCTGCTAAGCACCATCCAGGCCCGTAGCCCCTTAGAGCCCCTCTGTGCACGCCGAGCGTAGGGAAACGCACTGCCCTCTCTTTTGGAGCAGCTTGGTTTCCTCAGCACTCGCACACGTTCACGAACGCCGTTCTGCCACATCCCACATGGCGCGGAGGTCTTACGCGTTGCCCTAATCGGAGCTGCGCTCAGAGTAACCCTCGTCTTCGCATTCCATCCAGGACCTCCTGACTGAAGGCACCGTGCCTCCTAGAGGACGGCGGCTTGGGTTCTTACTGCAATTCAAGTCCTGTTCCTTCTTTGGCACTGCAGGCAGCCCCAGGCCCAGAGGAGCGGCTACGGCGTTCCTTGGTTGAGACAGTTCGCTGGATGCGGGACTCCCTCCTGCGATAAGTTGACTCGGGGAAGGAAACGCAGGGTAACCGGTGTCTCCTGGGACTCGTCAGAAACCACAGGGATGTACGCTGAGTGTGCCCATGAACACGGGGGCCTGCTGGAACTAGCCCTGCTTTCCCATTTTGAGGGCGGCCTTCATGCCTGCCTTGACGCTCCCTGACATTCCCGGCTCCCGACAGGCCAGTGAGCCCTGGAAGAGTGCTTCGGGGAAAATCATGAGTTTGCTCTCTCTAAACCAGGGGCTGCCGCGGCCGCGGTGGCGGTCCGCACGGCAGGCTCCAGAGCCAAAGGGAGCCTCAACGTGAGAACTGGCCTCCAGGTTAGGCCCTGAGTAGCCGTGCAGAAAGGGAGGCATGCAGCTCTTTCCGGGAGTTCTTAGTCGCTTTGCTTTCAAGGCAGTACACGCCCGGGGACTCCTAGGCCCCACGGGCGTGCAGCGTTTTCCCTCCAAGGTCCCTGAGTGCCTCCAGACACCTGTGGGCCGGCTGAGCAACGTCGAGGTCCATTGGTTGATTCCCTCGGAGGACCCCCGTGCGTGCCGAGTGCTGGGCAACCACACACTGCGCGTTCCTTGAGGAGCGCTACATCTCCAGAGCCCTCGAACGCCCTTCGGGACAACATGGCTGGTGGGTGCGAGGTGCCCAGGAAGACTCTGTCACGGCCCTTGTGTGAGCTGCCATGAGAGAACGCTGTGCTTGCAACACTGCGAGGCCCGCCCTCGTGCCTGAAGTCACTCTGCTCGAGGAGAAAGTCAGCACCTTAGCGTGCTGTGTGGCTCCCGGCACACCCAGCATGAAGCCATGCCTGGAAGTAAGGCCCTGGTTTGCCGTGCAGAAGCGGAGGCGTGCTGCACTTTCCAGGAGGCGGTGGCCTCTGCTCTGCATACCTTGAACGGCAGCACAGCCTTCTGGACACCTGGGAGGCTAGCCGGGGCGCCCTGTTCCCGGCAGGAACACTGAGTAACCCCAGGCGCACCTGGCTCTGCTAAGCACCATCCAGGCCCGTAGCCCCTTAGAGCCCCTCTGTGCACGCCGAGCGTAGGGAAACGCACTGCCCTCTCTTTTGGAGCAGCTTGGTTTCCTCAGCACTCGCACACGTTCACGAACGCCGTTCTGCCACATCCCACATGGCGCGGAGGTCTTACGCGTTGCCCTAATCGGAGCTGCGCTCAGAGTAACCCTCGTCTTCGCATTCCATCCAGGACCTCCTGACTGAAGGCACCGTGCCTCCTAGAGGACGGCGGCTTGGGTTCTTACTGCAATTCAAGTCCTGTTCCTTCTTTGGCACTGCAGGCAGCCCCAGGCCCAGAGGAGCGGCTACGGCGTTCCTTGGTTGAGACAGTTCGCTGGATGCGGGACTCCCTCCTGCGATAAGTTGACTCGGGGAAGGAAACGCAGGGTAACCGGTGTCTCCTGGGACTCGTCAGAAACCACAGGGATGTACGCTGAGTGTGCCCATGAACACGGGGGCCTGCTGGAACTAGCCCTGCTTTCCCATTTTGAGGGCGGCCTTCATGCCTGCCTTGACGCTCCCTGACATTCCCGGCTCCCGACAGGCCAGTGAGCCCTGGAAGAGTGCTTCGGGGAAAATCATGAGTTTGCTCTCTCTAAACCAGGGGCTGCCACGGCCGCGGTGGCGGTCCGCACGGCAGGCTCCAGAGCGAAAGGGAGCCTCAACGTGAGAACTGGCCTCCAGGTTAGGCCCTGAGTAGCCGTGCAGAAAGGGAGGCATGCAGCTCTTTCCGGGAGTTCTTAGTCGCTTTGCTTTCAAGGCAGTACACGCCCGGGGACTCCTAGGCCCCACGGGCGTGCAGCGTTTTCCCTCCAAGGTCCCTGAGTGCCTCCAGACACCTGTGGGCCGGCTGAGCAACGTCGAGGTCCATTGGTTGATTCCCTCGGAGGACCCCCGTGCGTGCCGAGTGCTGGGCAACCACACACTGCGCGTTCCTTGAGGAGCGCTACATCTCCAGAGCCCTCGAACGCCCTTCGGGACAACATGGCTGGTGGGTGCGAGGTGCCCAGGAAGACTCTGTCACGGCCCTTGTGTGAGCTGCCATGAGAGAACGCTGTGCTTGCAACACTGCGAGGCCCGCCCTCGTGCCTGAAGTCACTCTGCTCGAGGAGAAAGTCAGCACCTTAGCGTGCTGTGTGGCTCCCGGCACACCCCGCATGAAGCCATGCCTGGAAGTAAGGCCCTGGTTTGCCGTGCAGAAGCGGAGGCGTGCTGCACTTTCCAGGAGGCGGTGGCCTCTGCTCTGCATACCTTGAACGGCAGCACAGCCTTCTGGACACCTGGGAGGCTAGCCGGGGCGCCCTGTTCCCGGCAGGAACACTGAGTAACCCCAGGCGCACCTGGCTCTGCTAAGCACCATCCAGGCCCGTAGCCCCTTAGAGCCCCTCTGTGCACGCCGAGCGTAGGGAAACGCACTGCCCTCTCTTTTGGAGCAGCTTGGTTTCCTCAGCACTCGCACACGTTCACGAACGCCGTTCTGCCACATCCCACATGGCGCGGAGGTCTTACGCGTTGCCCTAATCGGAGCTGCGCTCAGAGTAACCCTCGTCTTCGCATTCCATCCAGGACCTCCTGACTGAAGGCACCGTGCCTCCTAGAGGACGGCGGCTTGGGTTCTTACTGCAATTCAAGTCCTGTTCCTTCTTTGGCACTGCAGGCAGCCCCAGGCCCAGAGGAGCGGCTACGGCGTTCCTTGGTTGAGACAGTTCGCTGGATGCGGGACTCCCTCCTGCGATAAGTTGACTCGGGGAAGGAAACGCAGGGTAACCGGTGTCTCCTGGGACTCGTCAGAAACCACAGGGATGTACGCTGAGTGTGCCCATGAACACGGGGGCCTGCTGGAACTAGCCCTGCTTTCCCATTTTGAGGGCGGCCTTCATGCCTGCCTTGACGCTCCCTGACATTCCCGGCTCCCGACAGGCCAGTGAGCCCTGGAAGAGTGCTTCGGGGAAAATCATGAGTTTGCTCTCTCTAAACCAGGGGCTGCCGCGGCCGCGGTGGCGGTCCGCACGGCAGGCTCCAGAGCCAAAGGGAGCCTCAACGTGAGAACTGGCCTCCAGGTTAGGCCCTGAGTAGCCGTGCAGAAAGGGAGGCATGCAGCTCTTTCCGGGAGTTCTTAGTCGCTTTGCTTTCAAGGCAGTACACGCCCGGGGACTCCTAGGCCCCAGGGGCGTGCAGCGTTTTCCCTCCAAGGTCCCTGAGTGCCTCCAGACACCTGTGGGCCGGCTGAGCAACGTCGAGGTCCATTGGTTGATTCCCTCGGAGGACCCCCGTGCGTGCCGAGTCCTGGGCAACCACACACTGCGTGTTCCTTGAGGAGCGCTACCTCTCCAGAGCCCTCGAACGCCCTTCGGGACAACATGGCTGGTGGGTGCGAGGTGCCCAGGAAGACTCTGTCACGGCCCTTGTGTGAGCTGCCATGAGAGAACGCTGTGCTTGCCACACTGCGAGGCCCGCCCTCGTGCCTGAAGTCACTCTGCTCGGGGAGAAAGTCAGCACCTTAGCGTGCTGTGTGGCTCCCGGCACACCCAGCATGAAGCCATGCCTGGAAGTAAGGCCCTGGTTTGCCGTGCAGAAGCGGAGGCGTGCTGCACTTTCCAGGAGGCGGTGGCCTCTGCTCTGCATACCTTGAACGGCAGCACAGCCTTCTGGACACCTGGGAGGCTAGCCGGGGCGCCCTGTTCCCGGCAGGAACACTGAGTAACCCCAGGCGCACCTGGCTCTGCTAAGCACCATCCAGGCCCGTAGCCCCTTAGAGCCCCTCTGTGCACGCCGAGCGTAGGGAAACGCACTGCCCTCTCATTTGGAGCAGCTTGGTTTCCTCAGCACTCGCACACGTTCACGAACGCCGTTCTGCCACATCCCACATGGCGCGGAGGTCTTACGCGTTGCCCTAATCGGAGCTGTGCTCAGAGTAACCCTCGTCTTCGCATTCCATCCAGGACCTCCTGACTGAAGGCACCGTGCCTCCTAGAGGACGGCGGCTTGGGTTCTTACTGCAATTCAAGTCCTGTTCCTTCTTTGGCACTGCAGGCAGCCCCAGGCCCAGAGGAGCGGCTACGGCGTTCCTTGGTTGAGACAGTTCGCTGGATGCGGGACTCCCTCCTGCGATAAGTTGACTCGGGGAAGGAAACGCAGGGTAACCGGTGTCTCCTGGGACTCGTCAGAAACCACAGGGATGTACGCTGAGTGTGCCCATGAACACGGGGGCCTGCTGGAACTAGCCCTGCTTTCCCATTTTGAGGGCGGCCTTCATGCCTGCCTTGACGCTCCCTGACATTCCCGGCTCCCGACAGGCCAGTGAGCCCTGGAAGAGTGCTTCGGGGAAAATCATGAGTTTGCTCTCTCTAAACCAGGGGCTGCCGCGGCCGCGGTGGCGGTCCGCACGGCAGGCTCCAGAGCCAAAGGGAGCCTCAACGTGAGAACTGGCCTCCAGGTTAGGCCCTGAGTAGCCGTGCAGAAAGGGAGGCATGCAGCTCTTTCCGGGAGTTCTTAGTCGCTTTGCTTTCAAGGCAGTACACGCCCGGGGACTCCTAGGCCCCAGGGGCGTGCAGCGTTTTCCCTCCAAGGTCCCTGAGTGCCTCCAGACACCTGTGGGCCGGCTGAGCAACGTCGAGGTCCATTGGTTGATTCCCTCGGAGGACCCCCGTGCGTGCCGAGTGCTGGGCAACCACACACTGCGCGTTCCTTGAGGAGCGCTACATCTCCAGAGCCCTCGAACGCCCTTCGGGACAACATGGCTGGTGGGTGCGAGGTGCCCAGGAAGACTCTGTCACGGCCCTTGTGTGAGCTGCCATGAGAGAACGCTGTGCTTGCAACACTGCGAGGCCCGCCCTCGTGCCTGAAGTCACTCTGCTCGAGGAGAAAGTCAGCACCTTAGCGTGCTGTGTGGCTCCCGGCACACCCAGCATGAAGCCATGCCTGGAAGTAAGGCCCTGGTTTGCCGTGCAGAAGCGGAGGCGTGCTGCACTTTCCAGGAGGCGGTGGCCTCTGCTCTGCATACCTTGAACGGCAGCACAGCCTTCTGGACACCTGGGAGGCTAGCCGGGGCGCCCTGTTCCCGGCAGGAACACTGAGTAACCAACCCCAGGCGCACCTGGCTCTGCTAAGCACCATCCAGGCCCGTAGCCCCTTAGAGCCCCTCTGTGCACGCCGAGCGTAGGGAAACGCACTGCCCTCTCTTTTGGAGCAGCTTGGTTTCCTCAGCACTCGCACACGTTCACGAACGCCGTTCTGCCACATCCCACATGGCGCGGAGGTCTTACGCGTTGCCCTAATCGGAGCTGCACTCAGAGTAACCCTCGTCTTCGCATTCCATCCAGGACCTCCTGACTGAAGGCACCGTGCCTCCTAGAGGACGGCGGCTTGGGTTCTTACTGCAATTCAAGTCCTGTTCCTTCTTTGGCACTGCAGGCAGCCCCAGGCCCAGAGGAGCGGCTACGGCGTTCCTTGGTTGAGACAGTTCGCTGGATGCGGGACTCCCTCCTGCGATAAGTTGACTCGGGGAAGGAAACGCAGGGTAACCGGTGTCTCCTGGGACTCGTCAGAAACCACAGGGATGTACGCTGAGTGTGCCCATGAACACGGGGGCCTGCTGGAACTAGCCCTGCTTTCCCATTTTGAGGGCGGCCTTCATGCCTGCCTTGACGCTCCCTGACATTCCCGGCTCCCGACAGGCCAGTGAGCCCTGGAAGAGTGCTTCGGGGAAAATCATGAGTTTGCTCTCTCTAAACCAGGGGCTGCCGCGGCCGCGGTGGCGGTCCGCACGGCAGGCTCCAGAGCCAAAGGGAGCCTCAACGTGAGAACTGGCCTCCAGGTTAGGCCCTGAGTAGCCGTGCAGAAAGGGAGGCATGCAGCTCTTTCCGGGAGTTCTTAGTCGCTTTGCTTTCAAGGCAGTACACGCCCGGGGACTCCTAGGCCCCAGGGGCGTGCAGCGTTTTCCCTCCAAGGTCCCTGAGTGCCTCCAGACACCTGTGGGCCGGCTGAGCAACGTCGAGGTCCATTGGTTGATTCCCTCGGAGGACCCCCGTGCGTGCCGAGTGCCGGGCAACCACACACTGCGCGTTCCTTGAGGAGCGCTACATCTCCAGAGCCCTCGAACGCCCTTCGGGACAACATGGCTGGTGGGTGCGAGGTGCCCAGGAAGACTCTGTCACGGCCCTTGTGTGAGCTGCCATGAGAGAACGCTGTGCTTGCAACACTGCGAGGCCCGCCCTCGTGCCTGAAGTCACTCTGCTCGAGGAGAAAGTCAGCACCTTAGCGTGCTGTGTGGCTCCCGGCACACCCAGCATGAAGCCATGCCTGGAAGTAAGGCCCTGGTTTGCCGTGCAGAAGCGGAGGCGTGCTGCACTTTCCAGGAGGCGGTGGCCTCTGCTCTGCATACCTTGAACGGCAGCACAGCCTTCTGGACACCTGGGAGGCTAGCCGGGGCGCCCTGTTCCCGGCAGGAACACTGAGTAACCCCAGGCGCACCTGGCTCTGCTAAGCACCATCCAGGCCCGTAGCCCCTTAGAGCCCCTCTGTGCACGCCGAGCGTAGGGAAACGCACTGCCCTCTCTTTTGGAGCAGCTTGGTTTCCTCAGCACTCGCACACGTTCACGAACGCCGTTCTGCCACATCCCACATGGCGCGGAGGTCTTACGCGTTGCCCTAATCGGAGCTGCGCTCAGAGTAACCCTCGTCTTCGCATTCCATCCAGGACCTCCTGACTGAAGGCACCGTGCCTCCTAGAGGACGGCGGCTTGGGTTCTTACTGCAATTCAAGTCCTGTTCCTTCTTTGGCACTGCAGGCAGCCCCAGGCCCAGAGGAGCGGCTACGGCGTTCCTTGGTTGAGACAGTTCGCTGGATGCGGGACTCCCTCCTGCGATAAGTTGACTCGGGGAAGGAAACGCAGGGTAACCGGTGTCTCCTGGGACTCGTCAGAAACCACAGGGATGTACGCTGAGTGTGCCCATGAACACGGGGGCCTGCTGGAACTAGCCCTGCTTTCCCATTTTGAGGGCGGCCTTCATGCCTGCCTTGACGCTCCCTGACATTCCCGGCTCCCGACAGGCCAGTGAGCCCTGGAAGAGTGCTTCGGGGAAAATCATGAGTTTGCTCTCTCTAAACCAGGGGCTGCCACGGCCGCGGTGGCGGTCCGCACGGCAGGCTCCAGAGCGAAAGGGAGCCTCAACGTGAGAACTGGCCTCCAGGTTAGGCCCTGAGTAGCCGTGCAGAAAGGGAGGCATGCAGCTCTTTCCGGGAGTTCTTAGTCGCTTTGCTTTCAAGGCAGTACACGCCCGGGGACTCCTAGGCCCCACGGGCGTGCAGCGTTTTCCCTCCAAGGTCCCTGAGTGCCTCCAGACACCTGTGGGCCGGCTGAGCAACGTCGAGGTCCATTGGTTGATTCCCTCGGAGGACCCCCGTGCGTGCCGAGTGCTGGGCAACCACACACTGCGCGTTCCTTGAGGAGCGCTACATCTCCAGAGCCCTCGAACGCCCTTCGGGACAACATGGCTGGTGGGTGCGAGGTGCCCAGGAAGACTCTGTCACGGCCCTTGTGTGAGCTGCCATGAGAGAACGCTGTGCTTGCAACACTGCGAGGCCCGCCCTCGTGCCTGAAGTCACTCTGCTCGAGGAGAAAGTCAGCACCTTAGCGTGCTGTGTGGCTCCCGGCACACCCCGCATGAAGCCATGCCTGGAAGTAAGGCCCTGGTTTGCCGTGCAGAAGCGGAGGCGTGCTGCACTTTCCAGGAGGCGGTGGCCTCTGCTCTGCATACCTTGAACGGCAGCACAGCCTTCTGGACACCTGGGAGGCTAGCCGGGGCGCCCTGTTCCCGGCAGGAACACTGAGTAACCCCAGGCGCACCTGGCTCTGCTAAGCACCATCCAGGCCCGTAGCCCCTTAGAGCCCCTCTGTGCACGCCGAGCGTAGGGAAACGCACTGCCCTCTCTTTTGGAGCAGCTTGGTTTCCTCAGCACTCGCACACGTTCACGAACGCCGTTCTGCCACATCCCACATGGCGCGGAGGTCTTACGCGTTGCCCTAATCGGAGCTGCGCTCAGAGTAACCCTCGTCTTCGCATTCCATCCAGGACCTCCTGACTGAAGGCACCGTGCCTCCTAGAGGACGGCGGCTTGGGTTCTTACTGCAATTCAAGTCCTGTTCCTTCTTTGGCACTGCAGGCAGCCCCAGGCCCAGAGGAGCGGCTACGGCGTTCCTTGGTTGAGACAGTTCGCTGGATGCGGGACTCCCTCCTGCGATAAGTTGACTCGGGGAAGGAAACGCAGGGTAACCGGTGTCTCCTGGGACTCGTCAGAAACCACAGGGATGTACGCTGAGTGTGCCCATGAACACGGGGGCCTGCTGGAACTAGCCCTGCTTTCCCATTTTGAGGGCGGCCTTCATGCCTGCCTTGACGCTCCCTGACATTCCCGGCTCCCGACAGGCCAGTGAGCCCTGGAAGAGTGCTTCGGGGAAAATCATGAGTTTGCTCTCTCTAAACCAGGGGCTGCCGCGGCCGCGGTGGCGGTCCGCACGGCAGGCTCCAGAGCCAAAGGGAGCCTCAACGTGAGAACTGGCCTCCAGGTTAGGCCCTGAGTAGCCGTGCAGAAAGGGAGGCATGCAGCTCTTTCCAGGAGTTCTTAGTCGCTTTGCTTTCAAGGCAGTACACGCCCGGGGACTCCTAGGCCCCAGGGGCGTGCAGCGTTTTCCCTCCAAGGTCCCTGAGTGCCTCCAGACACCTGTGGGCCGGCTGAGCAACGTCGAGGTCCATTGGTTGATTCCCTCGGAGGACCCCCGTGCGTGCCGAGTGCTGGGCAACCACACACTGCGCGTTCCTTGAGGAGCGCTACCTCTCCAGAGCCCTCGAACGCCCTTCGGGACAACATGGCTGGTGGGTGCGAGGTGCCCAGGAAGACTCTGTCACGGCCCTTGTGTGAGCTGCCATGAGAGAACGCTGTGCTTGCAACACTGCGAGGCCCGCCCTCGTGCCTGAAGTCACTCTGCTCGAGGAGAAAGTCAGCACCTTAGCGTGCTGTGTGGCTCCCGGCACACCCCGCATGAAGCCATGCCTGGAAGTAAGGCCCTGGTTTGCCGTGCAGAAGCGGAGGCGTGCTGCACTTTCCAGGAGGCGGTGGCCTCTGCTCTGCATACCTTGAACGGCAGCACAGCCTTCTGGACACCTGGGAGGCTAGCCGGGGCGCCCTGTTCCCGGCAGGAACACTGAGTAACCCCAGGCGCACCTGGCTCTGCTAAGCACCATCCAGGCCCGTAGCCCCTTAGAGCCCCTCTGTGCACGCCGAGCGTAGGGAAACGCACTGCCCTCTCTTTTGGAGCAGCTTGGTTTCCTCAGCACTCGCACACGTTCACGAACGCCGTTCTGCCACATCCCACATGGCGCGGAGGTCTTACGCGTTGCCCTAATCGGAGCTGCGCTCAGAGTAACCCTCGTCTTCGCATTCCATCCAGGACCTCCTGACTGAAGGCACCGTGCCTCCTAGAGGACGGCGGCTTGGGTTCTTACTGCAATTCAAGTCCTGTTCCTTCTTTGGCACTGCAGGCAGCCCCAGGCCCAGAGGAGCGGCTACGGCGTTCCTTGGTTGAGACAGTTCGCTGGATGCGGGACTCCCTCCTGCGATAAGTTGACTCGGGGAAGGAAACGCAGGGTAACCGGTGTCTCCTGGGACTCGTCAGAAACCACAGGGATGTACGCTGAGTGTGCCCATGAACACGGGGGCCTGCTGGAACTAGCCCTGCTTTCCCATTTTGAGGGCGGCATTCATGCCTGCCTTGACGCTCCCTGACATTCCCGGCTCCCGACAGGCCAGTGAGCCCTGGAAGAGTGCTTCGGGGAAAATCATGAGTTTGCTCTCTCTAAACCAGGGGCTGCCGCGGCCGCGGTGGCGGTCCGCACGGCAGGCTCCAGAGCCAAAGGGAGCCTCAACGTGAGAACTGGCCTCCAGGTTAGGCCCTGAGTAGCCGTGCAGAAAGGGAGGCATGCAGCTCTTTCCAGGAGTTCTTAGTCGCTTTGCTTTCAAGGCAGTACACGCCCGGGGACTCCTAGGCCCCAGGGGCGTGCAGCGTTTTCCCTCCAAGGTCCCTGAGTGCCTCCAGACACCTGTGGGCCGGCTGAGCAACGTCGAGGTCCATTGGTTGATTCCCTCGGAGGACCCCCGTGCGTGCCGAGTGCCGGGCAACCACACACTGCGCGTTCCTTGAGGAGCGCTACCTCTCCAGAGCCCTCGAACGCCCTTCGGGACAACATGGCTGGTGGGTGCGAGGTGCCCAGGAAGACTCTGTCACGGCCCTTGTGTGAGCTGCCATGAGAGAACGCTGTGCTTGCAACACTGCGAGGCCCGCCCTCGTGCCTGAAGTCACTCTGCTCGAGGAGAAAGTCAGCACCTTAGCGTGCTGTGTGGCTCCCGGCACACCCCGCATGAAGCCATGCCTGGAAGTAAGGCCCTGGTTTGCCGTGCAGAAGCGGAGGCGTGCTGCACTTTCCAGGAGGCGGTGGCCTCTGCTCTGCATACCTTGAACGGCAGCACAGCCTTCTGGACACCTGGGAGGCTAGCCGGGGCGCCCTGTTCCCGGCAGGAACACTGAGTAACCCCAGGCGCACCTGGCTCTGCTAAGCACCATCCAGGCCCGTAGCCCCTTAGAGCCCCTCTGTGCACGCCGAGCGTAGGGAAACGCACTGCCCTCTCTTTTGGAGCAGCTTGGTTTCCTCAGCACTCGCACACGTTCACGAACGCCGTTCTGCCACATCCCACATGGCGCGGAGGTCTTACGCGTTGCCCTAATCGGAGCTGCGCTCAGAGTAACCCTCGTCTTCGCATTCCATCCAGGACCTCCTGACTGAAGGCACCGTGCCTCCTAGAGGACGGCGGCTTGGGTTCTTACTGCAATTCAAGTCCTGTTCCTTCTTTGGCACTGCAGGCAGCCCCAGGCCCAGAGGAGCGGCTACGGCGTTCCTTGGTTGAGACAGTTCGCTGGATGCGGGACTCCCTCCTGCGATAAGTTGACTCGGGGAAGGAAACGCAGGGTAACCGGTGTCTCCTGGGACTCGTCAGAAACCACAGGGATGTACGCTGAGTGTGCCCATGAACACGGGGGCCTGCTGGAACTAGCCCTGCTTTCCCATTTTGAGGGCGGCCTTCATGCCTGCCTTGACGCTCCCTGACATTCCCGGCTCCCGACAGGCCAGTGAGCCCTGGAAGAGTGCTTCGGGGAAAATCATGAGTTTGCTCTCTCTAAACCAGGGGCTGCCGCGGCCGCGGTGGCGGTCCGCACGGCAGGCTCCAGAGCCAAAGGGAGCCTCAACGTGAGAACTGGCCTCCAGGTTAGGCCCTGAGTAGCCGTGCAGAAAGGGAGGCATGCAGCTCTTTCCGGGAGTTCTTAGTCGCTTTGCTTTCAAGGCAGTACACGCCCGGGGACTCCTAGGCCCCAGGGGCGTGCAGCGTTTTCCCTCCAAGGTCCCTGAGTGCCTCCAGACACCTGTGGGCCGGCTGAGCAACGTCGAGGTCCATTGGTTGATTCCCTCGGAGGACCCCCGTGCGTGCCGAGTGCTGGGCAACCACACACTGCGCGTTCCTTGAGGAGCGCTACATCTCCAGAGCCCTCGAACGCCCTTCGGGACAACATGGCTGGTGGGTGCGAGGTGCCCAGGAAGACTCTGTCACGGCCCTTGTGTGAGCTGCCATGAGAGAACGCTGTGCTTGCAACACTGCGAGGCCCGCCCTCGTGCCTGAAGTCACTCTGCTCGAGGAGAAAGTCAGCACCTTAGCGTGCTGTGTGGCTCCCGGCACACCCAGCATGAAGCCATGCCTGGAAGTAAGGCCCTGGTTTGCCGTGCAGAAGCGGAGGCGTGCTGCACTTTCCAGGAGGCGGTGGCCTCTGCTCTGCATACCTTGAACGGCAGCACAGCCTTCTGGACACCTGGGAGGCTAGCCGGGGCGCCCTGTTCCCGGCAGGAACACTGAGTAACCAACCCCAGGCGCACCTGGCTCTGCTAAGCACCATCCAGGCCCGTAGCCCCTTAGAGCCCCTCTGTGCACGCCGAGCGTAGGGAAACGCACTGCCCTCTCTTTTGGAGCAGCTTGGTTTCCTCAGCACTCGCACACGTTCACGAACGCCGTTCTGCCACATCCCACATGGCGCGGAGGTCTTACGCGTTGCCCTAATCGGAGCTGCGCTCAGAGTAACCCTCGTCTTCGCATTCCATCCAGGACCTCCTGACTGAAGGCACCGTGCCTCCTAGAGGACGGCGGCTTGGGTTCTTACTGCAATTCAAGTCCTGTTCCTTCTTTGGCACTGCAGGCAGCCCCAGGCCCAGAGGAGCGGCTACGGCGTTCCTTGGTTGAGACAGTTCGCTGGATGCGGGACTCCCTCCTGCGATAAGTTGACTCGGGGAAGGAAACGCAGGGTAACCGGTGTCTCCTGGGACTCGTCAGAAACCACAGGGATGTACGCTGAGTGTGCCCATGAACACGGGGGCCTGCTGGAACTAGCCCTGCTTTCCCATTTTGAGGGCGGCCTTCATGCCTGCCTTGACGCTCCCTGACATTCCCGGCTCCCGACAGGCCAGTGAGCCCTGGAAGAGTGCTTCGGGGAAAATCATGAGTTTGCTCTCTCTAAACCAGGGGCTGCCGCGGCCGCGGTGGCGGTCCGCACGGCAGGCTCCAGAGCCAAAGGGAGCCTCAACGTGAGAACTGGCCTCCAGGTTAGGCCCTGAGTAGCCGTGCAGAAAGGGAGGCATGCAGCTCTTTCCGGGAGTTCTTAGTCACTTTGCTTTCAAGGCAGTACACGCCCGGGGACTCCTAGGCCCCAGGGGCGTGCAGCGTTTTCCCTCCAAGGTCCCTGAGTGCCTCCAGACACCTGTGGGCCGGCTGAGCAACGTCGAGGTCCATTGGTTGATTCCCTCGGAGGACCCCCGTGCGTGCCGAGTCCTGGGCAACCACACACTGCGCGTTCCTTGAGGAGCGCTACCTCTCCAGAGCCCTCGAACGCCCTTCGGGACAACATGGCTGGTGGGTGCGAGGTGCCCAGGAAGACTCTGTCACGGCCCTTGTGTGAGCTGCCATGAGAGAACGCTGTGCTTGCAACACTGCGAGGCCCGCCCTCGTGCCTGAAGTCACTCTGCTCGGGGAGAAAGTCAGCACCTTAGCGTGCTGTGTGGCTCCCGGCACACCCCGCATGAAGCCATGCCTGGAAGTAAGGCCCTGGTTTGCCGTGCAGAAGCGGAGGCGTGCTGCACTTTCCAGGAGGCGGTGGCCTCTGCTCTGCATACCTTGAACGGCAGCACAGCCTTCTGGACACCTGGGAGGCTAGCCGGGGCGCCCTGTTCCCGGCAGGAACACTGAGTAACCCCAGGCGCACCTGGCTCTGCTAAGCACCATCCAGGCCCGTAGCCCCTTAGAGCCCCTCTGTGCACGCCGAGCGTAGGGAAACGCACTGCCCTCTCTTTTGGAGCAGCTTGGTTTCCTCAGCACTCGCACACGTTCACGAACGCCGTTCTGCCACATCCCACATGGCGCGGAGGTCTTACGCGTTGCCCTAATCGGAGCTGCGCTCAGAGTAACCCTCGTCTTCGCATTCCATCCAGGACCTCCTGACTGAAGGCACCGTGCCTCCTAGAGGACGGCGGCTTGGGTTCTTACTGCAATTCAAGTCCTGTTCCTTCTTTGGCACTGCAGGCAGCCCCAGGCCCAGAGGAGCGGCTACGGCGTTCCTTGGTTGAGACAGTTCGCTGGATGCGGGACTCCCTCCTGCGATAAGTTGACTCGGGGAAGGAAACGCAGGGTAACCGGTGTCTCCTGGGACTCGTCAGAAACCACAGGGATGTACGCTGAGTGTGCCCATGAACACGGGGGCCTGCTGGAACTAGCCCTGCTTTCCCATTTTGAGGGCGGCATTCATGCCTGCCTTGACGCTCCCTGACATTCCCGGCTCCCGACAGGCCAGTGAGCCCTGGAAGAGTGCTTCGGGGAAAATCATGAGTTTGCTCTCTCTAAACCAGGGGCTGCCGCGGCCGCGGTGGCGGTCCGCACGGCAGGCTCCAGAGCCAAAGGGAGCCTCAACGTGAGAACTGGCCTCCAGGTTAGGCCCTGAGTAGCCGTGCAGAAAGGGAGGCATGCAGCTCTTTCCGGGAGTTCTTAGTCGCTTTGCTTTCAAGGCAGTACACGCCCGGGGACTCCTAGGCCCCACGGGCGTGCAGCGTTTTCCCTCCAAGGTCCCTGAGTGCCTCCAGACACCTGTGGGCCGGCTGAGCAACGTCGAGGTCCATTGGTTGATTCCCTCGGAGGACCCCCGTGCGTGCCGAGTGCTGGGCAACCACACACTGCGCGTTCCTTGAGGAGCGCTACATCTCCAGAGCCCTCGAACGCCCTTCGGGACAACATGGCTGGTGGGTGCGAGGTGCCCAGGAAGACTCTGTCACGGCCCTTGTGTGAGCTGCCATGAGAGAACGCTGTGCTTGCAACACTGCGAGGCCCGCCCTCGTGCCTGAAGTCACTCTGCTCGAGGAGAAAGTCAGCACCTTAGCGTGCTGTGTGGCTCCCGGCACACCCCGCATGAAGCCATGCCTGGAAGTAAGGCCCTGGTTTGCCGTGCAGAAGCGGAGGCGTGCTGCACTTTCCAGGAGGCGGTGGCCTCTGCTCTGCATACCTTGAACGGCAGCACAGCCTTCTGGACACCTGGGAGGCTAGCCGGGGCGCCCTGTTCCCGGCAGGAACACTGAGTAACCCCAGGCGCACCTGGCTCTGCTAAGCACCATCCAGGCCCGTAGCCCCTTAGAGCCCCTCTGTGCACGCCGAGCGTAGGGAAACGCACTGCCCTCTCTTTTGGAGCAGCTTGGTTTCCTCAGCACTCGCACACGTTCACGAACGCCGTTCTGCCACATCCCACATGGCGCGGAGGTCTTACGCGTTGCCCTAATCGGAGCTGCGCTCAGAGTAACCCTCGTCTTCGCATTCCATCCAGGACCTCCTGATTGAAGGCACCGTGCCTCCTAGAGGACGGCGGCTTGGGTTCTTACTGCAATTCAAGTCCTGTTCCTTCTTTGGCACTGCAGGCAGCCCCAGGCCCAGAGGAGCGGCTACGGCGTTCCTTGGTGAGACAGTTCGCTGGATGCGGGACTCCCTCCTGCGATAAGTTGACTCGGGGAAGGAAACGCAGGGTAACCGGTGTCTCCTGGGACTCGTCAGAAACCACAGGGATGTACGCTGAGTGTGCCCATGAACACGGGGGCCTGCTGGAACTAGCCCTGCTTTCCCATTTTGAGGGCGGCATTCATGCCTGCCTTGACGCTCCCTGACATTCCCGGCTCCCGACAGGCCAGTGAGCCCTGGAAGAGTGCTTCAGGGAAAATCATGAGTTTGCTCTCTCTAAACCAGGGGCTTCCGCGGCCGCGGTGGCGGTCCTCACGGCAGGCTCCAGAGCCAAAGGGAGCCTCAACGTGAGAACTGGCCTCCAGGTTAGGCCCTGAGTAGCCGTGCAGAAAGGGAGGCATGCAGCTCTTTCCGGGAGTTCTTAGTCGCTTTGCTTTCAAGGCAGTACACGCCCGGGGACTCCTAGGCCCCAGGGGCGTGCAGCGTTTTCCCTCCAAGGTCCCTGAGTGCCTCCAGACACCTGTGGGCCGGCTGAGCAACGTCGAGGTCCATTGGTTGATTCCCTCGGAGGACCCCCGTGCGTGCCGAGTCCTGGGCAACCACACACTGCGTGTTCCTTGAGGAGCGCTACCTCTCCAGAGCCCTCGAACGCCCTTCGGGACAACATGGCTGGTGGGTGCGAGGTGCCCAGGAAGACTCTGTCACGGCCCTTGTGTGAGCTGCCATGAGAGAACGCTGTGCTTGCCACACTGCGAGGCCCGCCCTCGTGCCTGAAGTCACTCTGCTCGGGGAGAAAGTCAGCACCTTAGCGTGCTGTGTGGCTCCCGGCACACCCAGCATGAAGCCATGCCTGGAAGTAAGGCCCTGGTTTGCCGTGCAGAAGCGGAGGCGTGCTGCACTTTCCAGGAGGCGGTGGCCTCTGCTCTGCATACCTTGAACGGCAGCACAGCCTTCTGGACACCTGGGAGGCTAGCCGGGGCGCCCTGTTCCCGGCAGGAACACTGAGTAACTCCAGGCGCACCTGGCTCTGCTAAGCACCATCCAGGCCCGTAGCCCCTTAGAGCCCCTCTGTGCACGCCGAGCGTAGGGAAACGCACTGCCCTCTCTTTTGGAGCAGCTTGGTTTCCTCAGCACTCGCACACGTTCACGAACGCCGTTCTGCCACATCCCACATGGCGCGGAGGTCTTACGCGTTGCCCTAATCGGAGCTGCGCTCAGAGTAACCCTCGCCTTCGCATTCCATCCAGGACCTCCTGACTGAAGGCACCGTGCCTCCTAGAGGACGGCGGCTTGGGTTCTTACTGCAATTCAAGTCCTGTTCCTTCTTTGGCACTGCAGGCAGCCCCAGGCCCAGAGGAGCGGCTACGGCGTTCCTTGGTTGAGACAGTTCGCTGGATGCGGGACTCCCTCCTGCGATAAGTTGACTTGGGGAAGGAAACGCAGGGTAACCGGTGTCTCCTGGGACTCGTCAGAAACCACAGGGATGTACGCTGAGTGTGCCCATGAACACGGGGGCCTGCTGGAACTAGCCCTGCTTTCCCATTTTGAGGGCGGCCTTCATGCCTGCCTTGACGCTCCCTGACATTCCCGGCTCCCGACAGGCCAGTGAGCCCTGGAAGAGTGCTTCGGGGAAAATCATGAGTTTGCTCTCTCTAAACCAGGGGCTGCCGCGGCCGCGGTGGTGGTCCGCACGGCAGGCTCCAGAGCCAAAGGGAGCCTCAACGTGAGAACTGGCCTCCAGGTTAGGCCCTGAGTAGCCGTGCAGAAAGGGAGGCATGCAGCTCTTTCCGGGAGTTCTTAGTCGCTTTGCTTTCAAGGCAGTACACGCCCGGGGACTCCTAGGCCCCAGGGGCGTGCAGCGTTTTCCCTCCAAGGTCCCTGAGTGCCTCCAGACACCTGTGGGCCGGCTGAGCAACGTCGAGGTCCATTGGTTGATTCCCTCGGAGGACCCCCGTGCGTGCCGAGTCCTGGGCAACCACACACTGCGTGTTCCTTGAGGAGCGCTACCTCTCCAGAGCCCTCGAACGCCCTTCGGGACAACATGGCTGGTGGGTGCGAGGTGCCCAGGAAGACTCTGTCACGGCCCTTGTGTGAGCTGCCATGAGAGAACGCTGTGCTTGCCACACTGCGAGGCCCGCCCTCGTGCCTGAAGTCACTCTGCTCGGGGAGAAAGTCAGCACCTTAGCGTGCTGTGTGGCTCCCGGCACACCCCGCATGAAGCCATGCCTGGAAGTAAGGCCCTGGTTTGCCGTGCAGAAGCGGAGGCGTGCTGCACTTTCCAGGAGGCGGTGGCCTCTGCTCTGCATACCTTGAACGGCAGCACAGCCTTCTGGACACCTGGGAGGCTAGCCGGGGCGCCCTGTTCCCGGCAGGAACACTGAGTAACCCCAGGCGCACCTGGCTCTGCTAAGCACCATCCAGGCCCGTAGCCCCTTAGAGCCCCTCTGTGCACGCCGAGCGTAGGGAAACGCACTGCCCTCTCTTTTGGAGCAGCTTGGTTTCCTCAGCACTCGCACACGTTCACGAACGCCGTTCTGCCACATCCCACATGGCGCGGAGGTCTTACGCGTTGCCCTAATCGGAGCTGCGCTCAGAGTAACCCTCGTCTTCGCATTCCATCCAGGACCTCCTGACTGAAGGCACCGTGCCTCCTAGAGGACGGCGGCTTGGGTTCTTACTGCAATTCAAGTCCTGTTCCTTCTTTGGCACTGCAGGCAGCCCCAGGCCCAGAGGAGCGGCTACGGCGTTCCTTGGTTGAGACAGTTCGCCGGATGCGGGACTCCCTCCTGCGATAAGTTGACTCGGGGAAGGAAACGCAGGGTAACCGGTGTCTCCTGGGACTCGTCAGAAACCACAGGGATGTACGCTGAGTGTGCCCATGAACACGGGGGCCTGCTGGAACTAGCCCTGCTTTCCCATTTTGAGGGCGGCATTCATGCCTGCCTTGACGCTCCCTGACATTCCCGGCTCCCGACAGGCCAGTGAGCCCTGGAAGAGTGCTTCGGGGAAAATCATGAGTTTGCTCTCTCTAAACCAGGGGCTGCCGCGGCCGCGGTGGCGGTCCGCACGGCAGGCTCCAGAGCCAAAGGGAGCCTCAACGTGAGAACTGGCCTCCAGGTTAGGCCCTGAGTAGCCGTGCAGAAAGGGAGGCATGCAGCTCTTTCCGGGAGTTCTTAGTCGCTTTGCTTTCAAGGCAGTACACGCCCGGGGACTCCTAGGCCCCAGGGGCGTGCAGCGTTTTCCCTCCAAGGTCCCTGAGTGCCTCCAGACACCTGTGGGCCGGCTGAGCAACGTCGAGGTCCATTGGTTGATTCCCTCGGAGGACCCCCGTGCGTGCCGAGTGCTGGGCAACCACACACTGCGCGTTCCTTGAGGAGCGCTACATCTCCAGAGCCCTCGAACGCCCTTCGGGACAACATGGCTGGTGGGTGCGAGGTGCCCAGGAAGACTCTGTCACGGCCCTTGTGTGAGCTGCCATGAGAGAACGCTGTGCTTGCAACACTGCGAGGCCCGCCCTCGTGCCTGAAGTCACTCTGCTCGAGGAGAAAGTCAGCACCTTAGCGTGCTGTGTGGCTCCCGGCACACCCCGCATGAAGCCATGCCTGGAAGTAAGGCCCTGGTTTGCCGTGCAGAAGCGGAGGCGTGCTGCACTTTCCAGGAGGCGGTGGCCTCTGCTCTGCATACCTTGAACGGCAGCACAGCCTTCTGGACACCTGGGAGGCTAGCCGGGGCGCCCTGTTCCCGGCAGGAACACTGAGTAACCCCAGGCGCACCTGGCTCTGCTAAGCACCATCCAGGCCCGTAGCCCCTTAGAGCCCCTCTGTGCACGCCGAGCGTAGGGAAACGCACTGCCCTCTCTTTTGGAGCAGCTTGGTTTCCTCAGCACTCGCACACGTTCACGAACGCCGTTCTGCCACATCCCACATGGCGCGGAGGTCTTACGCGTTGCCCTAATCGGAGCTGCGCTCAGAGTAACCCTCGTCTTCGCATTCCATCCAGGACCTCCTGACTGAAGGCACCGTGCCTCCTAGAGGACGGCGGCTTGGGTTCTTACTGCAATTCAAGTCCTGTTCCTTCTTTGGCACTGCAGGCAGCCCCAGGCCCAGAGGAGCGGCTACGGCGTTCCTTGGTTGAGACAGTTCGCCGGATGCGGGACTCCCTCCTGCGATAAGTTGACTCGGGGAAGGAAACGCAGGGTAACCGGTGTCTCCTGGGACTCGTCAGAAACCACAGGGATGTACGCTGAGTGTGCCCATGAACACGGGGGCCTGCTGGAACTAGCCCTGCTTTCCCATTTTGAGGGCGGCATTCATGCCTGCCTTGACGCTCCCTGACATTCCCGGCTCCCGACAGGCCAGTGAGCCCTGGAAGAGTGCTTCGGGGAAAATCATGAGTTTGCTCTCTCTAAACCAGGGGCTGCCGCGGCCGCGGTGGCGGTCCGCACGGCAGGCTCCAGAGCCAAAGGGAGCCTCAACGTGAGAACTGGCCTCCAGGTTAGGCCCTGAGTAGCCGTGCAGAAAGGGAGGCATGCAGCTCTTTCCGGGAGTTCTTAGTCGCTTTGCTTTCAAGGCAGTACACGCCCGGGGACTCCTAGGCCCCAGGGGCGTGCAGCGTTTTCCCTCCAAGGTCCCTGAGTGCCTCCAGACACCTGTGGGCCGGCTGAGCAACGTCGAGGTCCATTGGTTGATTCCCTCGGAGGACCCCCGTGCGTGCCGAGTGCTGGGCAACCACACACTGCGCGTTCCTTGAGGAGCGCTACATCTCCAGAGCCCTCGAACGCCCTTCGGGACAACATGGCTGGTGGGTGCGAGGTGCCCAGGAAGACTCTGTCACGGCCCTTGTGTGAGCTGCCATGAGAGAACGCTGTGCTTGCAACACTGCGAGGCCCGCCCTCGTGCCTGAAGTCACTCTGCTCGGGGAGAAAGTCAGCACCTTAGCGTGCTGTGTGGCTCCCGGCACACCCCGCATGAAGCCATGCCTGGAAGTAAGGCCCTGGTTTGCCGTGCAGAAGCGGAGGCGTGCTGCACTTTCCAGGAGGCGGTGGCCTCTGCTCTGCATACCTTGAACGGCAGCACAGCCTTCTGGACACCTGGGAGGCTAGCCGGGGCGCCCTGTTCCCGGCAGGAACACTGAGTAACCCCAGGCGCACCTGGCTCTGCTAAGCACCATCCAGGCCCGTAGCCCCTTAGAGCCCCTCTGTGCACGCCGAGCGTAGGGAAACGCACTGCCCTCTCTTTTGGAGCAGCTTGGTTTCCTCAGCACTCGCACACGTTCACGAACGCCGTTCTGCCACATCCCACATGGCGCGGAGGTCTTACGCGTTGCCCTAATCGGAGCTGCGCTCAGAGTAACCCTCGTCTTCGCATTCCATCCAGGACCTCCTGACTGAAGGCACCGTGCCTCCTAGAGGACGGCGGCTTGGGTTCTTACTGCAATTCAAGTCCTGTTCCTTCTTTGGCACTGCAGGCAGCCCCAGGCCCACAGGAGCGGCTACGGCGTTCCTTGGTGAGACAGTTCGCTGGATGCGGGACTCCCTCCTGCGATAAGTTGACTCGGGGAAGGAAACGCAGGGTAACCGGTGTCTCCTGGGACTCGTCAGAAACCACAGGGATGTACGCTGAGTGTGCCCATGAACACGGGGGCCTGCTGGAACTAGCCCTGCTTTCCCATTTTGAGGGCGGCCTTCATGCCTGCCTTGACGCTCCCTGACATTCCCGGCTCCCGACAGGCCAGTGAGCCCTGGAAGAGTGCTTCGGGGAAAATCATGAGTTTGCTCTCTCTAAACCAGGGGCTGCCGCGGCCGCGGTGGCGGTCCTCACGGCAGGCTCCAGAGCCAAAGGGAGCCTCAACGTGAGAACTGGCCTCCAGGTTAGGCCCTGAGTAGCCGTGCAGAAAGGGAGGCATGCAGCTCTTTCCGGGAGTTCTTAGTCGCTTTGCTTTCAAGGCAGTACACGCCCGGGGACTCCTAGGCCCCAGGGGCGTGCAGCGTTTTCCCTCCAAGGTCCCTGAGTGCCTCCAGACACCTGTGGGCCGGCTGAGCAACGTCGAGGTCCATTGGTTGATTCCCTCGGAGGACCCCCGTGCGTGCCGAGTCCTGGGCAACCACACACTGCGTGTTCCTTGAGGAGCGCTACCTCTCCAGAGCCCTCGAACGCCCTTCGGGACAACATGGCTGGTGGGTGCGAGGTGCCCAGGAAGACTCTGTCACGGCCCTTGTGTGAGCTGCCATGAGAGAACGCTGTGCTTGCCACACTGCGAGGCCCGCCCTCGTGCCTGAAGTCACTCTGCTCGGGGAGAAAGTCAGAACCTTAGCGTGCTGTGTGGCTCCCGGCACACCCAGCATGAAGCCATGCCTGGAAGTAAGGCCCTGGTTTGCCGTGCAGAAGCGGAGGCGTGCTGCACTTTCCAGGAGGCGGTGGCCTCTGCTCTGCATACCTTGAACGGCAGCACAGCCTTCTGGACACCTGGGAGGCTAGCCGGGGCGCCCTGTTCCCGGCAGGAACACTGAGTAACCCCAGGCGCACCTGGCTCTGCTAAGCACCATCCAGGCCCGTAGCCCCTTAGAGCCCCTCTGTGCACGCCGAGCGTAGGGAAACGCACTGCCCTCTCTTTTGGAGCAGCTTGGTTTCCTCAGCACTCGCACACGTTCACGAACGCCGTTCTGCCACATCCCACATGGCGCGGAGGTCTTACGCGTTGCCCTAATCGGAGCTGCGCTCAGAGTAACCCTCGTCTTCGCATTCCATCCAGGACCTCCTGACTGAAGGCACCGTGCCTCCTAGAGGACGGCGGCTTGGGTTCTTACTGCAATTCAAGTCCTGTTCCTTCTTTGGCACTGCAGGCAGCCCCAGGCCCAGAGGAGCGGCTACGGCGTTCCTTGGTTGAGACAGTTCGCTGGATGCGGGACTCCCTCCTGCGATAAGTTGACTCGGGGAAGGAAACGCAGGGTAACCGGTGTCTCCTGGGACTCGTCAGAAACCACAGGGATGTACGCTGAGTGTGCCCATGAACACGGGGGCCTGCTGGAACTAGCCCTGCTTTCCCATTTTGAGGGCGGCCTTCATGCCTGCCTTGACGCTCCCTGACATTCCCGGCTCCCGACAGGCCAGTGAGCCCTGGAAGAGTGCTTCGGGGAAAATCATGAGTTTGCTCTCTCTAAACCAGGGGCTGCCGCGGCCGCGGTGGCGGTCCGCACGGCAGGCTCCAGAGCCAAAGGGAGCCTCAACGTGAGAACTGGCCTCCAGGTTAGGCCCTGAGTAGCCGTGCAGAAAGGGAGGCATGCAGCTCTTTCCGGGAGTTCTTAGTCGCTTTGCTTTCAAGGCAGTACACGCCCGGGGACTCCTAGGCCCCAGGGGCGTGCAGCGTTTTCCCTCCAAGGTCCCTGAGTGCCTCCAGACACCTGTGGGCCGGCTGAGCAACGTCGAGGTCCATTGGTTGATTCCCTCGGAGGACCCCCGTGCGTGCCGAGTCCTGGGCAACCACACACTGCGCGTTCCTTGAGGAGCGCTACCTCTCCAGAGCCCTCGAACGCCCTTCGGGACAACATGGCTGGTGGGTGCGAGGTGCCCAGGAAGACTCTGTCACGGCCCTTGTGTGAGCTGCCATGAGAGAACGCTGTGCTTGCCACACTGCGAGGCCCGCCCTCGTGCCTGAAGTCACTCTGCTCGGGGAGAAAGTCAGCACCTTAGCGTGCTGTGTGGCTCCCGGCACACCCAGCATGAAGCCATGCCTGGAAGTAAGGCCCTGGTTTGCCGTGCAGAAGCGGAGGCGTGCTGCACTTTCCAGGAGGCGGTGGCCTCTGCTCTGCATACCTTGAACGGCAGCACAGCCTTCTGGACACCTGGGAGGCTAGCCGGGGCGCCCTGTTCCCGGCAGGAACACTGAGTAACCCCAGGCGCACCTGGCTCTGCTAAGCACCATCCAGGCCCGTAGCCCCTTAGAGCCCCTCTGTGCACGCCGA
Source organism: Lagenorhynchus albirostris (assembly GCF_949774975.1). NCBI lineage: Eukaryota > Metazoa > Chordata > Mammalia > Artiodactyla > Delphinidae > Lagenorhynchus > Lagenorhynchus albirostris. The sequence goes on along the minus strand of NC_083102.1, from coordinate 105,712,683 downwards.
GCGTAGGGAAACGCACTGCCCTCTCTTTTGGAGCAGCTTGGTTTCCTCAGCACTCGCACACGTTCACGAACGCCGTTCTGCCACATCCCACATGGCGCGGAGGTCTTACGCGTTGCCCTAATCGGAGCTGCGCTCAGAGTAACCCTCGTCTTCGCATTCCATCCAGGACCTCCTGACTGAAGGCACCGTGCCTCCTAGAGGACGGCGGCTTGGGTTCTTACTGCAATTCAAGTCCTGTTCCTTCTTTGGCACTGCAGGCAGCCCCAGGCCCAGAGGAGCGGCTACGGCGTTCCTTGGTTGAGACAGTTCGCTGGATGCGGGACTCCCTCCTGCGATAAGTTGACTCGGGGAAGGAAACGCAGGGTAACCGGTGTCTCCTGGGACTCGTCAGAAACCACAGGGATGTACGCTGAGTGTGCCCATGAACACGGGGGCCTGCTGGAACTAGCCCTGCTTTCCCATTTTGAGGGCGGCATTCATGCCTGCCTTGACGCTCCCTGACATTCCCGGCTCCCGACAGGCCAGTGAGCCCTGGAAGAGTGCTTCGGGGAAAATCATGAGTTTGCTCTCTCTAAACCAGGGGCTTCCGCGGCCGCGGTGGCGGTCCGCACGGCAGGCTCCAGAGCCAAAGGGAGCCTCAACGTGAGAACTGGCCTCCAGGTTAGGCCCTGAGTAGCCGTGCAGAAAGGGAGGCATGCAGCTCTTTCCGGGAGTTCTTAGTCGCTTTGCTTTCAAGGCAGTACACGCCCGGGGACTCCTAGGCCCCAGGGGCGTGCAGCGTTTTCCCTCCAAGGTCCCTGAGTGCCTCCAGACACCTGTGGGCCGGCTGAGCAACGTCGAGGTCCATTGGTTGATTCCCTCGGAGGACCCCCGTGCGTGCCGAGTGCTGGGCAACCACACACTGCGCGTTCCTTGAGGAGCGCTACATCTCCAGAGCCCTCGAACGCCCTTCGGGACAACATGGCTGGTGGGTGCGAGGTGCCCAGGAAGACTCTGTCACGGCCCTTGTGTGAGCTGCCATGAGAGAACGCTGTGCTTGCAACACTGCGAGGCCCGCCCTCGTGCCTGAAGTCACTCTGCTCGAGGAGAAAGTCAGCACCTTAGCGTGCTGTGTGGCTCCCGGCACACCCCGCATGAAGCCATGCCTGGAAGTAAGGCCCTGGTTTGCCGTGCAGAAGCGGAGGCGTGCTGCACTTTCCAGGAGGCGGTGGCCTCTGCTCTGCATACCTTGAACGGCAGCACAGCCTTCTGGACACCTGGGAGGCTAGCCGGGGCGCCCTGTTCCCGGCAGGAACACTGAGTAACCCCAGGCGCACCTGGCTCTGCTAAGCACCATCCAGGCCCGTAGCCCCTTAGAGCCCCTCTGTGCACGCCGAGCGTAGGGAAACGCACTGCCCTCTCTTTTGGAGCAGCTTGGTTTCCTCAGCACTCGCACACGTTCACGAACGCCGTTCTGCCACATCCCACATGGCGCGGAGGTCTTACGCGTTGCCCTAATCGGAGCTGCGCTCAGAGTAACCCTCGTCTTCGCATTCCATCCAGGACCTCCTGACTGAAGGCACCGTGCCTCCTAGAGGACGGCGGCTTGGGTTCTTACTGCAATTCAAGTCCTGTTCCTTCTTTGGCACTGCAGGCAGCCCCAGGCCCAGAGGAGCGGCTACGGCGTTCCTTGGTTGAGACAGTTCGCTGGATGCGGGACTCCCTCCTGCGATAAGTTGACTCGGGGAAGGAAACGCAGGGTAACCGGTGTCTCCTGGGACTCGTCAGAAACCACAGGGATGTACGCTGAGTGTGCCCATGAACACGGGGGCCTGCTGGAACTAGCCCTGCTTTCCCATTTTGAGGGCGGCCTTCATGCCTGCCTTGACGCTCCCTGACATTCCCGGCTCCCGACAGGCCAGTGAGCCCTGGAAGAGTGCTTCGGGGAAAATCATGAGTTTGCTCTCTCTAAACCAGGGGCTGCCACGGCCGCGGTGGCGGTCCGCACGGCAGGCTCCAGAGCCAAAGGGAGCCTCAACGTGAGAACTGGCCTCCAGGTTAGGCCCTGAGTAGCCGTGCAGAAAGGGAGGCATGCAGCTCTTTCCGGGAGTTCTTAGTCGCTTTGCTTTCAAGGCAGTACACGCCCGGGGACTCCTAGGCCCCACGGGCGTGCAGCGTTTTCCCTCCAAGGTCCCTGAGTGCCTCCAGACACCTGTGGGCCGGCTGAGCAACGTCGAGGTCCATTGGTTGATTCCCTCGGAGGACCCCCGTGCGTGCCGAGTGCTGGGCAACCACACACTGCGCGTTCCTTGAGGAGCGCTACATCTCCAGAGCCCTCGAACGCCCTTCGGGACAACATGGCTGGTGGGTGCGAGGTGCCCAGGAAGACTCTGTCACGGCCCTTGTGTGAGCTGCCATGAGAGAACGCTGTGCTTGCAACACTGCGAGGCCCGCCCTCGTGCCTGAAGTCACTCTGCTCGAGGAGAAAGTCAGCACCTTAGCGTGCTGTGTGGCTCCCGGCACACCCAGCATGAAGCCATGCCTGGAAGTAAGGCCCTGGTTTGCCGTGCAGAAGCGGAGGCGTGCTGCACTTTCCAGGAGGCGGTGGCCTCTGCTCTGCATACCTTGAACGGCAGCACAGCCTTCTGGACACCTGGGAGGCTAGCCAGGGCGCCCTGTTCCCGGCAGGAACACTGAGTAACCCCAGGCGCACCTGGCTCTGCTAAGCACCATCCAGGCCCGTAGCCCCTTAGAGCCCCTCTGTGCACGCCGAGCGTAGGGAAACGCACTGCCCTCTCTTTTGGAGCAGCTTGGTTTCCTCAGCACTCGCACACGTTCACGAACGCCGTTCTGCCACATCCCACATGGCGCGGAGGTCTTACGCGTTGCCCTAATCGGAGCTGCGCTCAGAGTAACCCTCGTCTTCGCATTCCATCCAGGACCTCCTGACTGAAGGCACCGTGCCTCCTAGAGGACGGCGGCTTGGGTTCTTACTGCAATTCAAGTCCTGTTCCTTCTTTGGCACTGCAGGCAGCCCCAGGCCCAGAGGAGCGGCTACGGCGTTCCTTGGTTGAGACAGTTCGCTGGATGCGGGACTCCCTCCTGCGATAAGTTGACTCGGGGAAGGAAACGCAGGGTAACCGGTGTCTCCTGGGACTCGTCAGAAACCACAGGGATGTACGCTGAGTGTGCCCATGAACACGGGGGCCTGCTGGAACTAGCCCTGCTTTCCCATTTTGAGGGCGGCCTTCATGCCTGCCTTGACGCTCCCTGACATTCCCGGCTCCCGACAGGCCAGTGAGCCCTGGAAGAGTGCTTCGGGGAAAATCATGAGTTTGCTCTCTCTAAACCAGGGGCTGCCGCGGCCGCGGTGGCGGTCCTCACGGCAGGCTCCAGAGCCAAAGGGAGCCTCAACGTGAGAACTGGCCTCCAGGTTAGGCCCTGAGTAGCCGTGCAGAAAGGGAGGCATGCAGCTCTTTCCGGGAGTTCTTAGTCGCTTTGCTTTCAAGGCAGTACACGCCCGGGGACTCCTAGGCCCCAGGGGCGTGCAGCGTTTTCCCTCCAAGGTCCCTGAGTGCCTCCAGACACCTGTGGGCCGGCTGAGCAACGTCGAGGTCCATTGGTTGATTCCCTCGGAGGACCCCCGTGCGTGCCGAGTGCTGGGCAACCACACACTGCGCGTTCCTTGAGGAGCGCTACCTCTCCAGAGCCCTCGAACGCCCTTCGGGACAACATGGCTGGTGGGTGCGAGGTGCCCAGGAAGACTCTGTCACGGCCCTTGTGTGAGCTGCCATGAGAGAACGCTGTGCTTGCAACACTGCGAGGCCCGCCCTCGTGCCTGAAGTCACTCTGCTCGAGGAGAAAGTCAGCACCTTAGCGTGCTGTGTGGCTCCCGGCACACCCAGCATGAAGCCATGCCTGGAAGTAAGGCCCTGGTTTGCCGTGCAGAAGCGGAGGCGTGCTGCACTTTCCAGGAGGCGGTGGCCTCTGCTCTGCATACCTTGAACGGCAGCACAGCCTTCTGGACACCTGGGAGGCTAGCCGGGGCGCCCTGTTCCCGGCAGGAACACTGAGTAACCAACCCCAGGCGCACCTGGCTCTGCTAAGCACCATCCAGGCCCGTAGCCCCTTAGAGCCCCTCTGTGCACGCCGAGCGTAGGGAAACGCACTGCCCTCTCTTTTGGAGCAGCTTGGTTTCCTCAGCACTCGCACACGTTCACGAACGCCGTTCTGCCACATCCTACATGGCGCGGAGGTCTTACGCGTTGCCCTAATCGGAGCTGCGCTCAGAGTAACCCTCGTCTTCGCATTCCATCCAGGACCTCCTGACTGAAGGCACCGTGCCTCCTAGAGGACGGCGGCTTGGGTTCTTACTGCAATTCAAGTCCTGTTCCTTCTTTGGCACTGCAGGCAGCCCCAGGCCCAGAGGAGCGGCTACGGCGTTCCTTGGTTGAGACAGTTCGCTGGATGCGGGACTCCCTCCTGCGATAAGTTGACTCGGGGAAGGAAACGCAGGGTAACCGGTGTCTCCTGGGACTCGTCAGAAACCACAGGGATGTACGCTGAGTGTGCCCATGAACACGGGGGCCTGCTGGAACTAGCCCTGCTTTCCCATTTTGAGGGCGGCATTCATGCCTGCCTTGACGCTCCCTGACATTCCCGGCTCCCGACAGGCCAGTGAGCCCTGGAAGAGTGCTTCGGGGAAAATCATGAGTTTGCTCTCTCTAAACCAGGGGCTGCCGCGGCCGCGGTGGCGGTCCGCACGGCAGGCTCCAGAGCCAAAGGGAGCCTCAACGTGAGAACTGGCCTCCAGGTTAGGCCCTGAGTAGCCGTGCAGAAAGGGAGGCATGCAGCTCTTTCCGGGAGTTCTTAGTCGCTTTGCTTTCAAGGCAGTACACGCCCGGGGACTCCTAGGCCCCAGGGGCGTGCAGCGTTTTCCCTCCAAGGTCCCTGAGTGCCTCCAGACACCTGTGGGCCGGCTGAGCAACGTCGAGGTCCATTGGTTGATTCCCTCGGAGGACCCCCGTGCGTGCCGAGTCCTGGGCAACCACACACTGCGTGTTCCTTGAGGAGCGCTACCTCTCCAGAGCCCTCGAACGCCCTTCGGGACAACATGGCTGGTGGGTGCGAGGTGCCCAGGAAGACTCTGTCACGGCCCTTGTGTGAGCTGCCATGAGAGAACGCTGTGCTTGCCACACTGCGAGGCCCGCCCTCGTGCCTGAAGTCACTCTGCTCGGGGAGAAAGTCAGCACCTTAGCGTGCTGTGTGGCTCCCGGCACACCCAGCATGAAGCCATGCCTGGAAGTAAGGCCCTGGTTTGCCGTGCAGAAGCGGAGGCGTGCTGCACTTTCCAGGAGGCGGTGGCCTCTGCTCTGCATACCTTGAACGGCAGCACAGCCTTCTGGACACCTGGGAGGCTAGCCGGGGCGCCCTGTTCCCGGCAGGAACACTGAGTAACCCCAGGCGCACCTGGCTCTGCTAAGCACCATCCAGGCCCGTAGCCCCTTAGAGCCCCTCTGTGCACGCCGAGCGTAGGGAAACGCACTGCCCTCTCTTTTGGAGCAGCTTGGTTTCCTCAGCACTCGCACACGTTCACGAACGCCGTTCTGCCACATCCCACATGGCGCGGAGGTCTTACGCGTTGCCCTAATCGGAGCTGCGCTCAGAGTAACCCTCGTCTTCGCATTCCATCCAGGACCTCCTGACTGAAGGCACCGTGCCTCCTAGAGGACGGCGGCTTGGGTTCTTACTGCAATTCAAGTCCTGTTCCTTCTTTGGCACTGCAGGCAGCCCCAGGCCCAGAGGAGCGGCTACGGCGTTCCTTGGTTGAGACAGTTCGCTGGATGCGGGACTCCCTCCTGCGATAAGTTGACTCGGGGAAGGAAACGCAGGGTAACCGGTGTCTCCTGGGACTCGTCAGAAACCACAGGGATGTACGCTGAGTGTGCCCATGAACACGGGGGCCTGCTGGAACTAGCCCTGCTTTCCCATTTTGAGGGCGGCCTTCATGCCTGCCTTGACGCTCCCTGACATTCCCGGCTCCCGACAGGCCAGTGAGCCCTGGAAGAGTGCTTCGGGGAAAATCATGAGTTTGCTCTCTCTAAACCAGGGGCTGCCGCGGCCGCGGTGGCGGTCCGCACGGCAGGCTCCAGAGCCAAAGGGAGCCTCAACGTGAGAACTGGCCTCCAGGTTAGGCCCTGAGTAGCCGTGCAGAAAGGGAGGCATGCAGCTCTTTCCGGGAGTTCTTAGTCGCTTTGCTTTCAAGGCAGTACACGCCCGGGGACTCCTAGGCCCCACGGGCGTGCAGCGTTTTCCCTCCAAGGTCCCTGAGTGCCTCCAGACACCTGTGGGCCGGCTGAGCAACGTCGAGGTCCATTGGTTGATTCCCTCGGAGGACCCCCGTGCGTGCCGAGTGCTGGGCAACCACACACTGCGCGTTCCTTGAGGAGCGCTACATCTCCAGAGCCCTCGAACGCCCTTCGGGACAACATGGCTGGTGGGTGCGAGGTGCCCAGGAAGACTCTGTCACGGCCCTTGTGTGAGCTGCCATGAGAGAACGCTGTGCTTGCAACACTGCGAGGCCCGCCCTCGTGCCTGAAGTCACTCTGCTCGAGGAGAAAGTCAGCACCTTAGCGTGCTGTGTGGCTCCCGGCACACCCAGCATGAAGCCATGCCTGGAAGTAAGGCCCTGGTTTGCCGTGCAGAAGCGGAGGCGTGCTGCACTTTCCAGGAGGCGGTGGCCTCTGCTCTGCATACCTTGAACGGCAGCACAGCCTTCTGGACACCTGGGAGGCTAGCCGGGGCGCCCTGTTCCCGGCAGGAACACTGAGTAACCAACCCCAGGCGCACCTGGCTCTGCTAAGCACCATCCAGGCCCGTAGCCCCTTAGAGCCCCTCTGTGCACGCCGAGCGTAGGGAAACGCACTGCCCTCTCTTTTGGAGCAGCTTGGTTTCCTCAGCACTCGCACACGTTCACGAACGCCGTTCTGCCACATCCCACATGGCGCGGAGGTCTTACGCGTTGCCCTAATCGGAGCTGCGCTCAGAGTAACCCTCGTCTTCGCATTCCATCCAGGACCTCCTGACTGAAGGCACCGTGCCTCCTAGAGGACGGCGGCTTGGGTTCTTACTGCAATTCAAGTCCTGTTCCTTCTTTGGCACTGCAGGCAGCCCCAGGCCCAGAGGAGCGGCTACGGCGTTCCTTGGTTGAGACAGTTCGCTGGATGCGGGACTCCCTCCTGCGATAAGTTGACTCGGGGAAGGAAACGCAGGGTAACCGGTGTCTCCTGGGACTCGTCAGAAACCACAGGGATGTACGCTGAGTGTGCCCATGAACACGGGGGCCTGCTGGAACTAGCCCTGCTTTCCCATTTTGAGGGCGGCCTTCATGCCTGCCTTGACGCTCCCATTCCCGGCTCCCGACAGGCCAGTGAGCCCTGGAAGAGTGCTTCGGGGAAAATCATGAGTTTGCTCTCTCTAAACCAGGGGCTGCCACGGCCGCGGTGGCGGTCCGCACGGCAGGCTCCAGAGCGAAAGGGAGCCTCAACGTGAGAACTGGCCTCCAGGTTAGGCCCTGAGTAGCCGTGCAGAAAGGGAGGCATGCAGCTCTTTCCGGGAGTTCTTAGTCGCTTTGCTTTCAAGGCAGTACACGCCCGGGGACTCCTAGGCCCCACGGGCGTGCAGCGTTTTCCCTCCAAGGTCCCTGAGTGCCTCCAGACACCTGTGGGCCGGCTGAGCAACGTCGAGGTCCATTGGTTGATTCCCTCGGAGGACCCCCGTGCGTGCCGAGTGCTGGGCAACCACACACTGCGCGTTCCTTGAGGAGCGCTACATCTCCAGAGCCCTCGAACGCCCTTCGGGACAACATGGCTGGTGGGTGCGAGGTGCCCAGGAAGACTCTGTCACGGCCCTTGTGTGAGCTGCCATGAGAGAACGCTGTGCTTGCAACACTGCGAGGCCCGCCCTCGTGCCTGAAGTCACTCTGCTCGAGGAGAAAGTCAGCACCTTAGCGTGCTGTGTGGCTCCCGGCACACCCCGCATGAAGCCATGCCTGGAAGTAAGGCCCTGGTTTGCCGTGCAGAAGCGGAGGCGTGCTGCACTTTCCAGGAGGCGGTGGCCTCTGCTCTGCATACCTTGAACGGCAGCACAGCCTTCTGGACACCTGGGAGGCTAGCCGGGGCGCCCTGTTCCCGGCAGGAACACTGAGTAACCAACCCCAGGCGCACCTGGCTCTGCTAAGCACCATCCAGGCCCGTAGCCCCTTAGAGCCCCTCTGTGCACGCCGAGCGTAGGGAAACGCACTGCCCTCTCTTTTGGAGCAGCTTGGTTTCCTCAGCACTCGCACACGTTCACGAACGCCGTTCTGCCACATCCCACATGGCGCGGAGGTCTTACGCGTTGCCCTAATCGGAGCTGCGCTCAGAGTAACCCTCGTCTTCGCATTCCATCCAGGACCTCCTGACTGAAGGCACCGTGCCTCCTAGAGGACGGCGGCTTGGGTTCTTACTGCAATTCAAGTCCTGTTCCTTCTTTGGCACTGCAGGCAGCCCCAGGCCCAGAGGAGCGGCTACGGCGTTCCTTGGTTGAGACAGTTCGCTGGATGCGGGACTCCCTCCTGCGATAAGTTGACTCGGGGAAGGAAACGCAGGGTAACCGGTGTCTCCTGGGACTCGTCAGAAACCACAGGGATGTACGCTGAGTGTGCCCATGAACACGGGGGCCTGCTGGAACTAGCCCTGCTTTCCCATTTTGAGGGCGGCCTTCATGCCTGCCTTGACGCTCCCTGACATTCCCGGCTCCCGACAGGCCAGTGAGCCCTGGAAGAGTGCTTCGGGGAAAATCATGAGTTTGCTCTCTCTAAACCAGGGGCTGCCGCGGCCGCGGTGGCGGTCCGCACGGCAGGCTCCAGAGCCAAAGGGAGCCTCAACGTGAGAACTGGCCTCCAGGTTAGGCCCTGAGTAGCCGTGCAGAAAGGGAGGCATGCAGCTCTTTCCGGGAGTTCTTAGTCGCTTTGCTTTCAAGGCAGTACACGCCCGGGGACTCCTAGGCCCCACGGGCGTGCAGCGTTTTCCCTCCAAGGTCCCTGAGTGCCTCCAGACACCTGTGGGCCGGCTGAGCAACGTCGAGGTCCATTGGTTGATTCCCTCGGAGGACCCCCGTGCGTGCCGAGTGCTGGGCAACCACACACTGCGCGTTCCTTGAGGAGCGCTACATCTCCAGAGCCCTCGAACGCCCTTCGGGACAACATGGCTGGTGGGTGCGAGGTGCCCAGGAAGACTCTGTCACGGCCCTTGTGTGAGCTGCCATGAGAGAACGCTGTGCTTGCAACACTGCGAGGCCCGCCCTCGTGCCTGAAGTCACTCTGCTCGAGGAGAAAGTCAGCACCTTAGCGTGCTGTGTGGCTCCCGGCACACCCCGCATGAAGCCATGCCTGGAAGTAAGGCCCTGGTTTGCCGTGCAGAAGCGGAGGCGTGCTGCACTTTCCAGGAGGCGGTGGCCTCTGCTCTGCATACCTTGAACGGCAGCACAGCCTTCTGGACACCTGGGAGGCTAGCCGGGGCGCCCTGTTCCCGGCAGGAACACTGAGTAACCCCAGGCGCACCTGGCTCTGCTAAGCACCATCCAGGCCCGTAGCCCCTTAGAGCCCCTCTGTGCACGCCGAGCGTAGGGAAACGCACTGCCCTCTCTTTTGGAGCAGCTTGGTTTCCTCAGCACTCGCACACGTTCACGAACGCCGTTCTGCCACATCCCACATGGCGCGGAGGTCTTACGCGTTGCCCTAATCGGAGCTGCGCTCAGAGTAACCCTCGTCTTCGCATTCCATCCAGGACCTCCTGACTGAAGGCACCGTGCCTCCTAGAGGACGGCGGCTTGGGTTCTTACTGCAATTCAAGTCCTGTTCCTTCTTTGGCACTGCAGGCAGCCCCAGGCCCAGAGGAGCGGCTACGGCGTTCCTTGGTTGAGACAGTTCGCTGGATGCGGGACTCCCTCCTGCGATAAGTTGACTCGGGGAAGGAAACGCAGGGTAACCGGTGTCTCCTGGGACTCGTCAGAAACCACAGGGATGTACGCTGAGTGTGCCCATGAACACGGGGGCCTGCTGGAACTAGCCCTGCTTTCCCATTTTGAGGGCGGCCTTCATGCCTGCCTTGACGCTCCCTGACATTCCCGGCTCCCGACAGGCCAGTGAGCCCTGGAAGAGTGCTTCGGGGAAAATCATGAGTTTGCTCTCTCTAAACCAGGGGCTGCCGCGGCCGCGGTGGCGGTCCGCACGGCAGGCTCCAGAGCCAAAGGGAGCCTCAACGTGAGAACTGGCCTCCAGGTTAGGCCCTGAGTAGCCGTGCAGAAAGGGAGGCATGCAGCTCTTTCCAGGAGTTCTTAGTCGCTTTGCTTTCAAGGCAGTACACGCCCGGGGACTCCTAGGCCCCAGGGGCGTGCAGCGTTTTCCCTCCAAGGTCCCTGAGTGCCTCCAGACACCTGTGGGCCGGCTGAGCAACGTCGAGGTCCATTGGTTGATTCCCTCGGAGGACCCCCGTGCGTGCCGAGTGCTGGGCAACCACACACTGCGCGTTCCTTGAGGAGCGCTACCTCTCCAGAGCCCTCGAACGCCCTTCGGGACAACATGGCTGGTGGGTGCGAGGTGCCCAGGAAGACTCTGTCACGGCCCTTGTGTGAGCTGCCATGAGAGAACGCTGTGCTTGCAACACTGCGAGGCCCGCCCTCGTGCCTGAAGTCACTCTGCTCGAGGAGAAAGTCAGCACCTTAGCGTGCTGTGTGGCTCCCGGCACACCCAGCATGAAGCCATGCCTGGAAGTAAGGCCCTGGTTTGCCGTGCAGAAGCGGAGGCGTGCTGCACTTTCCAGGAGGCGGTGGCCTCTGCTCTGCATACCTTGAACGGCAGCACAGCCTTCTGGACACCTGGGAGGCTAGCCGGGGCGCCCTGTTCCCGGCAGGAACACTGAGTAACCCCAGGCGCACCTGGCTCTGCTAAGCACCATCCAGGCCCGTAGCCCCTTAGAGCCCCTCTGTGCACGCCGAGCGTAGGGAAACGCACTGCCCTCTCTTTTGGAGCAGCTTGGTTTCCTCAGCACTCGCACACGTTCACGAACGCCGTTCTGCCACATCCCACATGGCGCGGAGGTCTTACGCGTTGCCCTAATCGGAGCTGCGCTCAGAGTAACCCTCGTCTTCGCATTCCATCCAGGACCTCCTGACTGAAGGCACCGTGCCTCCTAGAGGACGGCGGCTTGGGTTCTTACTGCAATTCAAGTCCTGTTCCTTCTTTGGCACTGCAGGCAGCCCCAGGCCCAGAGGAGCGGCTACGGCGTTCCTTGGTTGAGACAGTTCGCTGGATGCGGGACTCCCTCCTGCGATAAGTTGACTCGGGGAAGGAAACGCAGGGTAACCGGTGTCTCCTGGGACTCGTCAGAAACCACAGGGATGTACGCTGAGTGTGCCCATGAACACGGGGGCCTGCTGGAACTAGCCCTGCTTTCCCATTTTGAGGGCGGCCTTCATGCCTGCCTTGACGCTCCCTGACATTCCCGGCTCCCGACAGGCCAGTGAGCCCTGGAAGAGTGCTTCGGGGAAAATCATGAGTTTGCTCT